>NC_050466.1:3923444-4288444 GCF_903995425.1 Onychomys torridus
CAGAGCCCTGAGTGAAAACATCCATTTGGGTGAGGAACAGACAATATCAACCACCTTAAACTTCCCTGGTTGGAAACCATGTGCTTCCTTCTTTCAACACTCATATTTAAAAACTTATATAATTGGAGATTTCTAGATATTAAAAGAAAGAGTTCAGGACTGGGGCTACAACTCAGTGATAAAGTGCTTAAGTATGTACAAAGTACCAGGTTCACTTCTTAGTGCAAGTAAATAAATGACGTTCAGAAAGAATATTCTGCCCCTTCTTTAAAAAAGAGGTCTTCACTAATAAATGGCCTCTTACATCCTTATTAATCTACAACAGTAAAACAATAGAGAATACAGAGTGCCTGGTTTTGTATTTGCAATTTCAAGTTGTCTCTCTCATTTCCTTCCTTCCTCCATTTCCTGTTCTCAAGAATGCCCCTTTCCACCTTTATCATTCTAGATCTTTATACAATAAGGCAGGGCTAAGTTACACATCTAGTTAGGAATTCAAATCTTGGGCAACTGACATACATACATGAGGTCACTCAACCCTTGGGACTACTGATTTCTCACCTTCAATGAACACATGTTACTTTCAATATAATCTTGGGTTTCTTTTAGCCACCATTTACATAGACATTTATAAAATGTTTATAGCCTTGAAATGCAATGTAACATTTTTAAGAGTCAGAGTGGTTTATTTTGGAAATGTAAGACAGATAGACAGACTTATGATTCCTCCACATGCTGTGTCTTCTAGTGTACATTCACAGGACCATCAATGGTCTTACCTTATGAAAAGTTTGTTCACATTTTTCTCAAAGCCTTCTTGCCTCCAGCCCTTAATTTTATTCCTTCTGTCTTCTCCCTTCTCTAGAACTATTAACCGTTACTCATGAAGGTGTATGGGTTAGTGCCTCAGATCTTCTCTCCCTCCAAGAAAAATGCTCTTAGGAAGTGTTTTTCACTGGATCCTCTGCCTTACACACACCTTGGTTTCAGGATAGCTGCCCAATCCACAAGGAATCTTGAGGTGTTAGATTCACACCCAATCTAAAATCATGTTTCTCAACCTTGGTTAACCATCCTCATACTCTTTCCCTATGTACACTTCCTAGGGTTTTACAAAATAAACTAGAAATCTAGAAATGTATTTGCTTCCTCTGGCTTTTGACTTTGTTAACATCACTTCCTTAGGGTCATGTTAAATTCGACAACCAATATGGAAGTGAAGTGGATGAAGAGAGCTTGTGGGGTAACTCCCTCAGGTGAAAGAATATCTTCAGTCAAGGGAACAACTGTTTCATCAGACAAAGTAGGAGAGATTTCCTAATCTGACAAGGGAGATTCAATGAGAATTAAGGATTCAGCCTTCATAGGGCCTTCTAAATCCTCCCATATAGTTCTGTGTTAATTTCTCAGCTTTCAAACTAACCCAAATGATACCACAATGTGCACCTGAAACGTGTCAGGGTTGGGAATAGCACTGATATTATAATTCATCAACACACTGGATCAAAGTCTGAATTTATATTTGACCATCTCAGTTCTAGTAAGGCAAATGCCTTCTTTTTATACTATTAAGCTATTTATTATAAAGAGCATCTCATTAGCTGTCATTGGATTAATTCCTCAGGCCCTTCATACTTTCTTTCTGAGTTAGATACATGGTGGGCATTGCAGGTGACTGTAGGCAATTGATAAGCTAATTTGTTGTTATACTTCTAATGTTACTGCCTGTCAACCAATTCTGGTTTTTATCAAGTTTTTTCTGCAGCTTAGTTTATGATAACAATTTCTGAACCACAGTTCTTGCAAGAAAAGGATTTAGTAACAAAACATGAATTAACAGACATTCTGGAGAGAAGTGCCTGGATGAAGGTAGCAAACTGGGGAAGGAAGGCAAGAGCAACAGAAGACTGGGTCTGAATACAGTTGATGCCTTTGCATAGTATATAGGTATTGGTTTTGGTTGCCAAGGCCAGGCCAGGCTAAGAACTCAACATAATCAGCACTGTTTGTTGTTATGAATACTATAAATCTCATCTCTCCAGCACTTCTTCTATGTCCTAGGTGGGAGCATCTTCCGGGTCCTCTGCACATGACCTGGCTTTATAGGTTATAGAGGGAAGCACTAGGATGTCACAGTAAGGCACACAATGGGAACTGGATGTGAGGTTCTGATGCTGTGGATTAAAAACTCCTTTTGTTTCTTAATCCATGGTGAAAGAGATTTTTATTAGGAACACCAAAGTTATTTTCTATTTCTTATTTCTCCCTACCTTTTAGACCCTGGAGAATGTCACTGTACTTTTCTAGTGTTCCTGGAGAAGAGAATTGGATTAAGACATTCAGGATATTGGATTAAGATATTCTGTCTAAAACATGATCTCTGACATCTCCTTACTATAGTTTGGAAGGTACTATGCTCACATTAAGAATTTAAGAAATATGCCATGTAAGATTTTCCCTTTTATTCAATGTGTTGTTTTAAATAATGGTGTTAAGCCAGTTCCTCTTTGAATATGAGACTTTTACACATGCCAGATTCTATGTATTTATTGAATTTCTCTATAATATTAACTCCAGAAGAATTTTTCCTTACTTGCTTCTTGACGTTTCTTATTGATTTTAGTAGTTTCCTTAATAACTTACCTCTTCTCTAGCAATTTAAAATGCATATAAAAATCAAGGTGAATCTAGAGGAGGGCAATGATAAAGGAAGTGGATATTTTAGGAGGTCTTAAGGTCTTACCAAGGTTGAAGCAAGAGTTTTACTTTAAATCTCTTATCTATCTAATTATTTTACCACTTTGATTAAATAAAGGTAAAATTGGTATTGATGAAAAGAGAAAGCACAATCAGACAAGCAGATAAGCAAATAATTGAACACAAATAACTTTTAATTATACTTACTTAATAGAGTTAAGGAACCATGTCAGGTGCCAGCATCACTTTAGCAAAACAAAGGGCACTGTCAGGATGAAAACAAGAAAGCAGTAGAACGTTTAGACAATTTTGGTCAGTTTCAAAATTGTGAAATATTCTTCTGTGACTTTTGGTTTCAGAGTAGCCCTAAATCTTGAGTGAAGGACATGTTAATGCCCTTCAAGGAAAACACATTTTTTTTTCATCCTTTCACATGCTGTGATCTTTTGTAGACTCCCATGAAAGTCCCCGGGTTCCTTCAAGCACAGATTTGGATAGATTTCCAGACAGTTTCATCTGGCAAGTTTCAAATGCTGCTCCACTTAGAATTCTAGTAGGACAGCTAGCAAATGGCTTTTGTCTTAAGCCAATCATACAGTTTTTTAAAACTAAATAATGCACTTCCTCTATTGCCTCTTTCCTAAACCAGATTGCCTGGATTAGTTACCCTTTCTCTCTGGGGTCTTGCTGCTATGATTCAAAGCACATAAAGGGAAAAAAATGCATGGTAGCGACATCTATCTTCACTTGTGATTTATTTATAACATTACAGTATATGAAACAATAAAAATTTAACAGAAAATGAACATGCAATTCAATTTTTAATCCTTTTTCCATTCCAGCATCATACAGTCCGATAAGCTCCTGTGCTAGACAGCAAGAGCAAGCAAGCCACAGTGCCCACTCAACTGCATGATCACAAAGGGAAACAACCAGCTATTTCCCGTGTACTGTGTTGCTAAGCTACGACTTTCTGTAGAGGAGGCATTTTGAATGCATAAGCTTGTTTGGACATAACCCCCATTATAAGTTGAGGAACATTTGAAAACCAACCAATACATGCAAAAGAGATGTGAGCAGCACATTCATTAATTACAGAAAGGGACTCTGGGTTAGGTGACTACTCAGTGACATTATCGGGAATTGAAGGTGATCTTCACACATTACTGTCATCTGATCTTGATTGGGAGAAACCTACTTTAGAAAATGGCTGGATTGCTTTTATGTCTCTTGTTGCTTTGTAAATTTTAACTGGAAGAGTAGGGTTGTGGCCATGGGAGTGAAGTGGTTTTGTGAGCCATTTTTATACTTTTACTTTTCACTGGCAGGCAAAAATTGCTCTTGGCATTATACAGTGCTTTGTATTTTTGAGGCACTTCACAGTCATTAATTACGTTATCTCCTTTCTATCTCAAATGAGGTAGGTTGATGAGCATGACAAGGTTATGCAAGAACAATAAGAGATTAGAAACTCTCAATATTAGGCAGATGATATACTGAGAGCAGCATTTTGTGTTTTCACACCATTTATAGAGAAAAAGAAACCGTGAGAAGACACCATTTCTCACTGAGAAACATTTAATTTGTTTATTTTTGATCTTTGATTAGTTTACAGGTTGGCAATTAGATTTAAAGTGACATTTAAAATACAATCCCAAATAATAGTTGAAAGAAAGAAGGAGACACCAATGCTTTTATTACTAGGAAAATAACTAGAACTTGCCTAAAATAGGACAGAGGTGGGCTCCCTATATACTTGTAGTAGTAATTTTCAGGAGCTGGTATTTATCAAGTGCTGTAATAGGCACTTTACTATAGCACTCTACAATCTACTTTACTATTTCATCCTTATAACAATACTACCAACAGAAATTGCTAGTGTCACCTCTTAATGGGGGAAGGAAATGAGACTTAGAGAGACTGAATAATTCATGTACAATAATATTCTCTACAACCTATAACTGACTCCCAAACCTTTGGATCAGTTCTCTTTATAATGATTTCCATGCGACCCAGATATTCCTTAATGGCAGCGTACTAGGTAACAATCCAGGGTGACTGAATATCCATGAGCTACTTCATTCCCTGGAAGAAGTTGTCCAACTAAACTCCACTGAAGAATTTTGAAGGAGGAAATCAGGGATAGTGAGCATACAAACCCAATGAACAAAAGATAACATTTATTTTCTAGATGTGTCTATAACCCATTCTACAGGCAACAGAGATGGCTGGAGCAATCCAATAGCTTAAGGTGAGGTAATGCCTTTGACTAGCAGATATGATCTATGATAACCCAGAGAAGAGCAAGATGAGTTCACAAATAGGCTTTACGACACAAGTATCAACCACAAAGATGACTACAAGTTTCATGAAGGACTAGAATTGGGAAAGAGGGCATTCACCAAGCAATGACTTTTGAGGGTATTGAAGGACATGACCTAGGCTCCAAGAGAGAATATTGTCATGGAAATTATTACCCAGACAGTACTTTTCTACTAAGCCCTTGTCAACGGAAAACAATGCCAAGGTTCTCACAGGGCCTCCATTATCCTGGCTATGGAAGTGTCTGTTAGTCACTTAGATGTTTGATGAACTTTAAACCTTTGGGATTTCCCTGTTTGCTTAATGCCTGATAGCCTTTGGTGTGCTAATAAATCTCCTTTATGCACACGTTGATCTCTGAACTTCTAAGGGGTGGGATAGGAATCAGCCTATGAGAGAGGAGATGGCTTTAGAATTCTGAGTGGGATCTTGAACAAACAAAAGGTATCCTTGAAAGAGAATTGGCCCTGTGCCTTTCATCTGCCTCAGACACAAATTTGGTTTACTTATCATACTTAGTTGCCTCTTTACAATCTCATAATTGTGCTATGCATTTCACAATTTTCTCTGTTTTGCTGAAATTTACCGGATCACAAAAAGAAAAGCACTCAGGAACAGTTGAGATTTTTCTGTTGCTATCTAAACTCTGAAAAATTCTTAGCTCTGCTCAAAATCAAGAATTGCTAGAGTGAATGAGAAAGGGAGAATGACTTCATTCACAAGAAAGGAGAAATCTTAGAATCCAATCTGTTGATTAGCATTTCCCACTGTTCAGAACATTGGTCTTCAAATGTCTCAATTGAAAGGGTATGGTGAGGAAGGGGGTGGAGAAAAATCTTTACTGATTTCACAGTTTTCCCTAGGGCCTGCCTGTTTGAACAAATATTTGGCAGTGACGTAGAAAGAAAACATCTCTGAGTCAATATTTTTAGTCAAAGTCCCATTACCATCTGTTAATTGAACAGTAATTTTCAGATTTTCTATAAATCATGAGCTCCTTGGATGACATATTTATCCGTGGAAAGAAAAATATAGCCAGATGATAGGTAATTTGGTTTTTGTCACTATCTTGATTCAGTTTTATTTCCTATTGTTCTCATGCACATCCAAGCTGCATCCAGCTTATGAAGCATTGCCAAGATAGTAAGAATTACTAGATTCTCCATCATGTCGATATAACCTAGGACATAAAGGGACCATAAGAAAAGGGAATTGAACACCAATTTATGGTGGCAGGGCTCAACATAAAACTAAAACTTTAGATAAAACAATTAAGAATGGATCACGGATCTGAATTGAATGTAAAATGTAAGGATATAAAATCTTTAGAAGACAACAAAATAAGATGATAAACTGAACTTGATCAAATTACAATTTTTTTGTTTGTTTTATGAAAGGTACTGTCCTGAGAATTAAAGTAATTAAAAAAATTACATCCAGTAAAGGTCTTAGACCAAGAAAACACACACACACACACACACACACACACACACACACACACACACACACAGGTATGTATATATACTAAGAAAACAAACAAGTCAGTTTTTGAAAGCAGGCAAAAAGATTTAACCTGTATTTCTCAAAAAGAGATACAAGGATGACAACTAATCACAGGAAAAATTTCTTGACATTATTATCCTTTAGTGAAATGCAAATTATTATCATCAATTAGGATAGTGATCATGAAAAAATACTGACAATACCAAATGCTGAGATGGATGTATAGCAACTAGACCATTCTTGTATTCCTTATGATACTGTAAAATCATGCAGTCATCCTAGAAAACAATGACAGTTTCTTCTAAAGTGAAGCTCATAATCTACTGGGTAAAGAAGCCATTCTTTTATAGGTGTTTGTACTAGATAAATATTTATATTCTGACCAAAATCTATACATAAATGTTTGTAGAAGATGTATTGACAAGCTCTCCGAACAAGAGATAACTGAAATGTTCCTTAATGGAAGAAATTGGGGAATAAACTTATATATCCACAGAGTGAGATACTGCTTAACAATAAAAAGGAACACAGTAGTGACAGCACAATCATATGGATAATGATAAATCTTAAAGATGTTATGATGACTGAAAGAAGCAGTCTCAAAAGAGTATATACTGTATGGTTTGGTTTGTATAACATTATGGAAAAAGCAAAACTATAGGGAAGGAAGAAAAGATTAATATTTCATGGCTTAGGAGAGAAGAGAATGTGATTACATGTTCACTTAAAAGGTAGTCTTCTGTTGTTAGAACTATTCTGTGCCTCAGTTGTAGTGGTGGTTATCCAGTCTGTACAATTCACACAATTGTACACAGTAATATTATAGTGGGGATATTTCAAAAGTCTTCTCTCAAATTTAGGTAGGCCTTAAAATTCATGTAAACACAGAACAAAGTGAAGGTTGTGATATACTAATTTACAATTTTAATCAATAATAAAATATATCAGGCAGGAGATATGGTTCAGTGGTTAAGAGTACACACTCCTCTTAAAAGGGATCCAAATTCAGTCCCAGCATCCATATGGGTCAGCTTACAATCTGTAACTCCGGATGCAGAAGGCCCAACACTATCTTCTGACCTTCATGGGTGCCTATATATGTGCTCATGCATGCACACGCACACACATAAGTGCACACATACACAAACACACACACCACATAATTAAAACTTAAGTCTTTAAAGATCAAATATATTCATTTAAACAAAAATAAAATTGTATAAGTATTGTTTTCCATTTGCAAGTGAAGAAACTTACTTGTTCAAGGTCATTCAACCAGAATCCATACCTCTTGGAAGGATTTTGCTATTTCTGTGTTGTTATATGAGAAATAAACCTTCAAACACTAAGCTAATTTTATGTTGTTGGCATTTGACTACTAGTGCACAATCTTAAAAAATTCAAGTTCAGAATTCTTTAAATAGTAAAGACATTTATTATTTTATATTGCAAGGGAGTTTGGTGGTAGAGAAGGTCATGAGGTTGGCTGGTGTTGAAATTTAATAAGGTCATGAATGACTAAGATTCATGCCCTCCTCCCAACACTGCCAATCACAGCCTCATTCTAAGTTTGCTTCCCCTCCTGTTTACACAATGTATGCTTATCTCAGACAGCAAAACAAGCCCCTTTTGTTCAAATCCAGCTTAAGGTATATACCCTCAACAATTCCACAAAACTTTTTTTTAAAGATTGTTTTAAAATTGATTGTATACAGTGTTCTGTCTACATGTATCCCTGTAAGCCAGAAGAGAGCATCAGATCTCATTACAGATGGTTGTGAGCCTCCATGTGGTTGCTGGGAATTGAACTCAGGACCTCTGGAAGAGCAGTTGGTGTTCTTAACCGCTGAGCCATCTCTCCAGCCCTCCACAAAACTTTTAAGATCTAGTCATGTACTGTATGCAAATGCTGTGTGTGTGTGTGTGTGTGTGTGTGTGTGTGTGTGTGTGTGTGTGCGCGCGCGCGCTCGTGTATGTGTTTGTGTTCCTGCAGATGCCACAAGAGGGTGTTGGATTTCCTGAAACTGAACTTTGAGGCAGATCTGTCTAAAGTGAGTTCTGGGAACTGAAATTTGGTCCTCTGGAAGAGCAGGCAGTGTTCTTAACCACTGAGCCATCTGTCTAGCCCTGATTTCTAAAATCATAAAGATTCCAGAGAACATGCTATAAAATTATTTATGCAATTTAGTAACACTATGAATCAGAACCTATCACTCTGGAATGTAACTTATTTATACAGATTTGTAATCTTTTAAAAATATGTATCTATTTTGTTTTATGTGTATAGCTGTTTTGCCTGTAAGTACATCTGTATAGCATGTGCATTCCTGGTGCCCTTTGGTAGCAGAAGAGGTCATTAGTCACCAGAAACTGGAGTTATAGATGGTTGTGAGCCATCATGTGGGTGCTGGGACCTGAACCTGAAAGAGCAACAAGTGCACTTAACCACTGAGACATCTCTACATGCAGCTCCCTCCTTTTTATCTACATCAGGTTATTAGATACTGTCTCATGATGGCTAGCATACTAAACCTTGTCCCAAAACAAGCAAGTAAACCAAACTTTAGATGAAGACTCTGAGAATTTCATGTCACTGGGCCAAACTCATTAACTCTAGTAACTGAGCCAGAGGTCATATTTGATCTTCAACATCATTCTCTTCATATATTTTTTATCACGTTGACTCCCTTTTCAGTGCTTGGATTTGACTAGGGAAACACAATGGCAAATTCACAAAAATATTTCCGGTTCATACCTGAGATTTATAAGTTGAAAATGTCATCAAAGTGAGCATTCTTTATATGCCTGGTGCTAATATTTGGGTATTTGTAATTTTAAATTCAAACATCATAGTACAGATATGAAATCTTTCCATCTCATTACCTTTTCAATATCCTTTCCCTCAATATCTGGTCAATTTTCCTCAAAGATGAAGTCTAGTCTCTAAACCTATATCTCACCCATCCTCTTGTTTTCTATTTCTTTTTACAGACCCTTCATATATTCATCTCCCTCTTACCCCACAATAACCTCTTTACTTTTTGCTTCTATTTTTCTCCTCATTGTATGTCTCAAAAGATAGTACCAGATTGATGTTTTCGATACACAATGAAGATAATGATAATGATGTATGTCTTCTTGTCTATTCCAGCTTTAAAACTTTAACAAACTTTTCCTTGACTACAGATTACATTTACTCCTCACCCTTGACAGTGTAGCTTCAGTAATGCCTTCCAAGCCTGGAGACAAAGGGTGGGAATTGGCTCAAAGCAGCTTGCAGGAAACCCTTTTCCACTCAATTTTTTTTTCTCCAAACTCTTTAATTATTGAAGTCACATCCATAGCTTGAAGTTGGTTTTTATAAGAATATTCATATGATGCAAAGAAGACAGTGGTATGAATCAGAATGTTTTGTTTTGAAAGAGGTAGTTATTAAGCATTTCCTGGCAGTTTCAATCCAACTCACATTAAATTTGAGAATGAGTACAGCAGGTATGGGACACCAAGATAATGACACTTGTTAACCTCAAAGTCAAAGATAGGATGGTTTCAACTCCAAACTTTAGGCAATAGAATCGGGCCTTGAAATGTTGGAAGGGATAAGGTTGAATTCCCCAGACACCAAGAAAGAGATCTGTCTTACTTAGGGTTTCTGTTTCTATGGAGAAACACCATAAGCAAACGCAAGCTGGGGTAGTGGGGCTGCTATTTGGCTTATACCTCCATATCACTGTCCATCACTGAAGGAAGTCAGGACAGGAACTCAAACAGGGAAGGATCCTGGAGGCAGGAGCTGGTACAGAAGCCATGGAGGGGAGCCGCTTACTGGATTGCTCCACATCACTTGCTTAGCCTGCTTTCTTATAGAACCCAGGTGTCCATCCTTCCTGGTGTGATTATTTGTGATTACCCATATGTTCTATTTGTTCCTTCTTTGGGTCTACACTCAACTTCCTTGCTGTACTATCTTCCACAGTTCTGGAATGTCCTCAATTTTTGTAACTCATCAAAGATTGATAATACCTTGTTTAGGAAACCCATCCTATACCACACAGTCATCAGGCCAAGCTAGGGAAGTGGGTGTCTCATGTGCCCTGAAGCAAAAGAATAAGTGGCTCAGTTAGGATATACATACAGAGACAGAAGTTGTAGTCTTAAGTCATTTCAAATCATGAAGTCTACATAGATAGTGACCCACCTTCCCTGTTTATCACTGTAATTCTCAGAGCCCACCCAGGACAGCAGTTTAGCATGACTATTGCTTTCTTTGTGGTAGCGATAAATGAATGAATGTGTGAAAGTGGAAAGAAGGGGAGCCAAAGAAGGTAGTTGATGCTAAATCAGAGAAATGGAGGGATCAGTAAGTACACATGGATGAGTTCTGAAGATGACCACTGTGATGGTTAATTTTGATTATCAACTTGATGGGAATTCACCGTGGACAACAATCTCTGTCAGATGAAATTTATAAATTAGATTATTTAGGGCAGAAGACCTACCCTGAATGTGAGCAATAAAATTATAAGGACTTGAGTTCTGGACTAAATAAAAAGAAGAAAAGGAGATGAGCTTTCTGACTGTGGATGCAATGTGACCAGCTACTTCAGGCTCCTGGAACCATATGATGTTCATCCCCCTCAAATTGTAAAAAAAAAATCATCCCTTTACTCCTTAAATTATTTTTTCTTGGTGTTTTATGACAACAATGAGAGAAGTAACTAATACAAACACAAAAGCTTGTATGGTAAAAACAAAAGAAACTCTATGTATGGTTCTATCAGGAGTGGGCTAGTTGCTATGTACCTCTCCATTCCACTGAAATAGCTTCTTGCCTTTTGAGATTCAATGAAAGAGCCTTTTGTACCCTCCCAGCTGTGGTGCAGCACCCCTAACCCAGTCTCTGTGGTAGCTTCAGTTTCTCTTAACCCTCTCTGGCTTAAAATTAGAGGGGCTGGTGAATTACTTTCTGAAATGCAGCCCACATTCTCTCGCCTAAAACTACAGACAAGTCTTGCCTTTTGCCCAAACATTGTACCTGTGAGTTGTTTTTGTGGGTAGCACAAATGACTAACAATACGGGGGTGATGCTGTAAGCTCTCTGTGGGCATGTGCTCTTCAGGATCTGTGCAGTTGTACACTTCCCCTCCCTGCTTTGTTGTCTTTTCAGACATGTAGCCATCTGTTCTCTAACTTGGAACATTCACACTCTACCTTCTTTCCTGTGCATTTACAAACAATTGCTTTTGATTGGAGTGTTTTTTCCAGAACATAAGATTTAGAAGAGGTTTGGAAATTCAATTTCCCCCTGTTCATCCAGAATCATTTTCCATAAGTAGATGGGAAGAGTCAAGGTTTATTTCCCTGGCAATATCAATGTTGATCTCACAACCATCTCTGCTCCTGAAGTAGCCACAGCTGACTTTCAAATGACATTGACTTGTGGTATTCTACAAATTTCTGGCAGGTGCATACTAGGGGTTGCTAAGTCATATGAATTGACAAGAGCAAGCTGCTGCCTCCGATTTCCCTCCTCTCTTGTCTTCCACCCTTCCTGGCTTAAATGTTTCCCTCTTCTGTGTTATGCAGGACAACTTTATCTGGACCTTTCATATGGGCTTGTACTAGGAATATTATTTACAAATGCTACCACTGTTGTTGAAATCTTAAGCTCTGCAGTGATGAGGTCATTTCCTTTTTTGAAATTCTAGTCTAATCTGCTGTCTGACACAGATGAGAATTTGAAACCAGTCAATTTCAAGCTATGGATAAATGAAGGCATGTGACTGGGGTAGTAGCTGGGGGAGTCACTGGTACTCAATGTAAGCTCATACCAGAATCAATAAATGCCTACTAATTTATTAAAGACCTATTATATGCAATACATAAAAGGAGCCCTGAGACTAAGGTCTTTTCATTATACCTCTATGCTTCTCTAGCATTTTGCCATGGAAACCCAACTTCGAGTCAACCCTCATCCTATTTGTTTTTGTGGAAAGGATGGGAGTGCCAGGTAGGAAAGTGAAATCAACAGGAATAGTCAGGGCTGTCATATCTCCATCTGGGGTTTTATACTGCCAATTCCCATTTTCTGAATGAGTTATTTCTGTGTATCTTCACAGCAGCCAGCACGGCAGTGCCTTGCATATATTATATGCTCAGTGGTTACTTGTCAACTGATTTTATACAAGCAAGTGACAGCGTAAATACACTGTGAAAAAATGGAGAGGCTGGGCTCTGAAAGAGTTAGGATTATTTCTTTAAAAAAAAAAAAAAACAACAATGCTGGAGTTAGGCTTAAAGTTCAAGTGGTCCGGCACCCTGCCCTGCTTTATCTCTAAGCAGGCTGATCTGATAAGGTGGTGGAAGGGTGCTAGGACCTTTGCTCCCTCTCTGCAACTGAAGGCATTCTCAGCTTGCCAGTGGCCCCCACTGCCTGACTGCGTGAGGAGCTCTCCAGAGCACAGATTTCCTCTTTAGCACTAGCAAAAGAAGATGCTGTCGCTGTCTAATTTGCGGATCCTGTTCAACAATGCAACTCTTAGAAGGGGTCACAATTCCGTGGTTCGAAATTTCCGGTAAGTGACAGAGAATGGGATCTGGTCAGTAGAGAACACTGAAATTTACATTCCTCAGGGGAGTGCACACAGTGATTCTTTCTGCTGAGTAAATGTGGCACCACAATTGCTATGTCAAGTTCTAGCTGGGTTTTCATCTCTCTGTCATTCTGTAGTTGAATTCTACCATGCTAACCAAGGCAAGTATAACGGACTAAATGTTCTTGACATCTTTCATTTGAGTACATTCTAAATGAAACCAGTGGCAGTAATTTACAAGGGCCTTCGATTCTTACTTGGTTTTTCTGGAAATGAGTATGTCACTCTAGGGTGTAGGGACTAATTTGGTCCTCCAATGGAAGTGAAGTGAATACTTACAGAGCTGCTGAAAAGGAAGCTTAAGTACTGGGGCTACCGGTAACTACAGCTGCTTTTTTTTTTTTTTTTAATGAACTAAAAATTTGAAATTCATCTCTGAAATTATTGGTGGCATGTACAGCAAAAGAGTCTGTTTCCAATGATTTCATTGCAAAAGCTTATCCACTGACCACTAAGAGCCACAAAGCACATGGCTGAAGTTGGCAGGCCATGCACCAGTGGCGAAGGGGGAGGGGAGAGGAGTTAGCTGGTCAGCACAGACCTGGTGGCTTGAAAGCTTCTAGAATAGTTGTCTGATGACGATCAGAATTTCCCCAGAGCTACTTTGCAATCTAAACCCACCAGTAAAACAATGGCCCAGGATTACTAAAAAGCTGGCAGTTTTCTCTCACTGTTGTTAATCTCAGCTCTCAGGAGGCAGAGGCAGAGCTCGAGGCCAGCCTGGTCTACAGAGTGACATCCAGGACAGCCAAGGCTACACAACACAGTGGAACCCTGTCTTGAAAAACAAATAAACAAAAAGAAGTATATCTGTGACAGTGGTCCTTGGGTTTCCTTGGTCTCAACTACCTGATAGATCTAGGTTCACTGGACTCCATCTTCAGCACCCATTCTTTTGTATACATCCCTCAGATGAAAGAATAATATTATACAGGATGTTGTAAATGAATCCCATGTTATCAGAGCAGCTGAGAAGTCATCTAATCATGCATTCTCTTGTTTTATAGATAGATAGGATAAGTGGAACTCAGAGATTGTGGTGTCTTATCAATTAGTGCCAGAGTCAAATCGTATAAATAATCTTGAAAAGCACCTGGGAAACCCCCTCGGGTTTTTAACTAACTATAGAAGTAACTCCTGAAAGTATAGTCTCACATCAAGGTTTTGCAATCTATAGAGCTGGCCTCCAGGCTTGGCCACATTACTAATTGTCTGGATGACCTTGAGCAAGTCAATAAACTTTTCTGCAATGTATGTCACATATAAAATGGATATGGGTATAATATATGTTCCATATTATAGGGGAGTTCAGTCATTCATTCAACAAATATGTATTGAGTACCTATTTTGTTCCATTCAGTATGCATCATGTTAGAGATGCAATGGTAGATAAGGTGTGGTGGCTAATTTCTTGTAATCCTCAACTGAGAAACTGTCTCCACAAGATGGGGCTGTAGGCAAGCCTGTAGGGTATTTTTCTTAATTAGTGATTGTTGTGGTACGGCCAAGCCCATTATGGGTGGTGCCATGCCTGGGGTGGTGGTCCTGGGTTCTACAAAAAAGCAGGCTGAACAAGCCTTGTGAGCAAGCCAGTCAACACCACCGCTCTACCTGCTTCCGCCTCCAGGTTCCTGCCCTGTGTGCGTTCTTGCACTGACTTCCTTCAATGATGAACAGTGCTTTGGCCATGGCATTTATTCACACCCTAACTAAGACATAGCATACTTCATTCCAGTCACATGAAATCACACTCTAGTGATAATCGATGAGATAATTTGTGCACAACATGTAAAATAACAGATAAGTGCTCCCTGTTTTTCACTCTGCCTCACTGGTTAAAAGGTTGATTCTATGGTGAATAAATAACCAATACTTAGATGTTACATACTGCTTTAATTTTATATTCCTAGCAGGTTGAATGTTGCAAGTAAAACCTCTCCCTAATATTTGTCTTCTTTGACCAGTAATAATATTCTCTTATTCATATGTACTAGCCTCAGTACTAATATTCTCTTTTTGATTGCATTTCTAAAAATCCTAGTTAGCCATTTTTAAAACCAAATAGGATCTGGAGCAAAGTCAGCTAAATTAGCCTAAATCTGTATTGGCTTTTTGAAAATACAAGAGCCATCTAGGTTTTTGTTGTTGTTTGTTGTTTTTTGTTTTTTTGTTTTTGTTTTTTTCCGAGACAGGGTTTCTCTGTAGCTTTGGTGTCTGTCCTGGAACTCACTTTGTAGACCAGGCTGGCCTTGAACTCACAGAGATCTGCCAGCCTCTGCCTCCCAAGTGTTGGGATTAAAGGCATGCGCCACCACCGCCCGGCTCCATCTAGGTTTTTGAGAAACTGAATAGTATATGTCCTATTAAAAATAAGATAATGTGATGGTTGACCTCTTCAACTTGACTGGACTGAAGAGCATCTAGGATATTAGTAAATCACAGCTCTAGGTGTGTCAGAGAGGATTAACTCATTAGGAAAACCTGCCCATTCTCTTTGCCTTCTGGCCACCAGAATGGAAGGCGTTCTTCATCACATCTTTTCTAACACAATGAACTGAACTTCCTTAAGTTGTTTACGTTGTCTATTTCATCACAGTGACACAAAAGTTATAAACACACACTGAGACGATTTGCATAGGGTATTCTCATGTAGTGTGTGTATGTGGCATTCCTACTGCATTATTTCGGCATACTACCCACTGTGTAGAGGAATTCCAAACAGATAGTCTCTATCATGACCCTCAGACTTTGACAAGACTCCTGACGACAGAGAAAAGCTCCCTGTAAGCACTGTTACACTTTTGCTTTGATTTTTGGCCATCCCCCAAATTTTACTTCTTTCTCTCTTTTCCATCTCTGGGGGAAAGTGGAGGGTCCCTGTTACACAACATACCATACAAATTTACCATTAGAGACGAACAGGAGCTTTGCAGTTAAGATTTTGGCCATGCCACAGAACTGAGATTTAACAGAAGTGTATAGTCTCATATTGCAATGCACACTGTAAAACAACACAGAAGTGCTGCTGAAGCCGCTACACAGACACCTGGATCAATCTGTTTTAGCCAATTAACTTTTCCTTTTCTCTTTTCTTTTCAAAATCAATAGGATCAGACACCAAGAATGGTGAAAACAGCAAATCATCAGGCATTCCATCTCATGCACGAGGCTGTGGAGCCTGGCTGAGTTTGGATAATAGTGTTCTATGATTTGTTGCCAGTTAGGAAAACCACTTACAGCTTTTAAAGAAACCACTAAAAATCTCTTTCTTTGTCAGAGAAGACCAATTTATAAGTGCACTTCAATTTCATCTTCCAAATAGAAATTTCTTCAGAGAATATTGAGCTAAGCCAGCCAATTCTGTAGAGGTTATGGATTGGAGCCGGAGGTGACTGGTTTGGGGGTATTTCATTCCAGACCTCCACAAGGACTCACATGACTCATTATGTTTCCACCCAGACACACACAGACACTCAGAAGAAGTGATCACAGACAGTGCATAGAGGAGAGAAAGGCATGAATGATCTTTGATTGTTTGTGTTTTAATGTCCAAATTAAAATGCCTTAAAATGGTTTTCCTATTCTGACCCCGGGAAACCATACAAGGACTGAGAGCAGCCTGGAATGGGGATAACAGGATCTCCTTAGGCCAACAGTGGATTTTCCTCCATCTACCAGTTAGTAATTTAATGAAAGTAATGGAAGCCATAAAACTCTTGTGGTTTTAGTTAGGAAAAGTCTTCAGGCTTTTAGGAATAGGTCCACACAAAGCTGGTGTTGGTCCATATTCTCCAGTTCTCAAAGAATTACCACAAGTTTGCAATATTGATGTTCTAAACTGTTTTGAGAAATAGTCATTGAATTATCAACAATAATTTATAGCACACATGTATATATAGAAACAGTAAGGAAAGTTTCAAATAATTTCACTAAAAATTATTATAAAAGACTTGTGGTTGTCTGGTCCCACCAATGGAATCCATTCAAGAGTTTTGTGAAACAAAGCCCCTTAACTGCTTTCTAATGTGCCTTTTTAAGAAAGAAAGTGAATGAGATTGAAGTTGGCCATTGCAAATTCTTGTGTTTATTAATTTTATGGATGTGGAAGACAAAGACATGAAGAACCATGGACTTAGTTCCCTGGTTCAGCTTTTTAGAAAAGAAATGGATGTCAGAGCTGGCTAATGACCTTCTCAAGGTCATAGTTTATTCCTGTGCCTAGGACTGCAATTCAACTACTTTAAAAAAAGTAATTCTCCTACTTTGGAACTTTGCTCTCTCCAAATTGATGAGATTGGCCAACCTACAAGGTTCCAATATTCTTTTACAGATATAGCCAAAATATATCAGTAAGTAAACAAAAATAGGGAAATATACCTTAACTTCACATTACTTCAAAGTTAAAGAAGCATGAAAATCTTAGCCTTGAGGCTCATTGGCTTTCTATAATGTCCCCAGAAGCTAAAGTCTTTATCAAATTCTCTGTAGAGATCAGAGGAACATTTAACACTCAAATTTTTCCTTCTCTTGAAAAGTTAGTATCTGAACACATTTTACTCAAATCAAGCAGTTTCTCTTCCAATGAAATACAATTATTCCAGAGAACACATCCAAGTCCTCCCCCCCAATTAATCTGTCAGAATTGGAAAATGCAGACTGTAGTGATGAAAGGCTTTATTCTGCCAGTAGCCCATGTGCTTCCGTTTTCTAGTTAGAAAGATATTTAGGTAAAGCTCATATGTGACTCTTTGTGGAGCTTCTTAGTATTTAGTGATTTGGGCTTAAGAAAGCTCTTCATTTATTTTTTTTTCAAATGGTGTAATTTGAGGAACTAATTGTGCTTTTCTCAAAGGCTCTGGCTCTAATTAGACTGCAAATTGGTTTTTAAATTTTATTTTAGTTTAGTTTTGAATTGGCACATACTATTTGTATATATTCACAAGGCACAATATATTTAGACTCATGTATATGAATCTGATATTAAGTAAAGCCCAACTACAGGTAATTAGTAGACACATCACCTTGATATCATTGATGGGAAATCTGTACATAATTCTTGTTGGCCCCAATGTTGTATTCTTTCTGCTATATGTGAGCTGAAGAATGAGAATGTGGGGCTGTAGATGTATCTCATGGGCAGGGGGCTTTCCTGGCATGCAAAAGGCCCTAGAAATCTCCAGTATTTCAATAAGATTAAAATCAAATCAAATGTATTTCTTAAAAAAGGAGAATGATAATGTAGCTTGGTTCTGATTGGAGAGGTGATTTCTTGTTTAATTTTCGTTTTTTATGTGCTTTAGTACAATAAGGGTAAACACTTCAGGAGCTTGTACTGCTCTTGCACAGCCCCAGAGGGATCCAAGATCCCTAGCCCATACCTATACTTTCATGCACATACCTCTCCACACAAACAAATTTAAATAAATCTCTTTTTAAAAGAGTGATTTGTGCCTTGGTTTCGGTTCTCCTGTGCTAGAGCAGGCTGTGTCTGATTGGATTTGGGACTTAGTAACTTTCCGCCATCACCTTTACCTGGCTAATTCGAATGTGGGCTTATCACCCCCAAACAGGACAATGGTTAGCAGGGACCAGAAATGAAGAGGTGTGCATCGGAGTGCTTTCAATGTGGTGCTCTTGCACTTTTCTCTAAGTCTTATTAGCTTAGGAAAGAGGTGTGGCAATTTCATTTTGTAGCCAAGGCAAGTTCTATGAGTTGATAATAAACAGGATAGGAATTAAACTAAGACCATTGTGTTTTCTTTCCTTTTAATGATAAATTTTCCTGGTTAGTTCTTGATATCTATGAAAAACAACGTTTTCCCAAGCGAACATTTCCTGCCCCACCTCCTGGACAGAATTCAAAAAGGGAATGACTACACTAATGAACTTTCAATGGTATAAACAGTATGACTCCCTTCATCAAGTGAGGTACAGTTAATCTTAATCTTTTTTCTAGTCAGTAAGTCCAGCCCTCACATACTGATGTCTCTAAATTTAGCATATCTATTTATCTACACTTTTTGGCATTGAGAACCATGGCAACTTACTCTGTCCAAAAGGGGCTTGTGGGTCACTATTACCATACTTAAAATTCTGCCATCTTTGTGCTCTAGACACACATTGATCCCACCTGTTTTTCCCATCAGGTTTTTTCGGTCTGGGCACCTGACTTAAAGAGATATGCTTAGGATGTACTCTCATTTCTGAATGCATGCCCATTCATTGTTCTCAGTAGATCAAATCCTGTCACAGAGTAGCTGAGTCCTAGGGGAGTTTCAGCTTTAGCAATATCCTAGGTCACAATTAATTATTTTCCATGCCCCACAAGTCTTTGAGTTGACTCCACATGAAACAGTAGAATAAACAACTGGCTATGGGATTGTTGATTGTGCCTCTGTTTGAAAGGCACTAATTATACAGCCAGAGCAACTTAATGAAGAATAATTTAGTGATGTAAATGCAGAAAATGGTTGTAAGGAAAGAACAAAGTCATCTGTGAGGAAGTGATACTGACTATGTACTTGATATTAAAGAATTCTGAGAGATAATATACAACATTGAAAGTGCAAAGGATAAACCAATCTGAGGAAGGAATATGGCAATTCATCAAAGACTAGGAGAGAGATTTTCTCTGTTTGGGAAGATATATGATAAAAAAAATCAAGCACAGTGAAAACTGCTTTTGATAGATTTTTACAAAGGAACAGAGCATTTCAAGCTTCACTTTTTCTTTCAAAATTGCAGTGTACTAAAGATACATCTGCTGTGATGTTTTTGTAATCCTCTACATGTTTATAGTGGAAAATATGAGAGCTTTTAATGCCTTGGTGATGATTTCTTAGAAGCAACAGAATAATATTGATTTTCCCACTAATTATTAAGCTTGGTGTGTCTTGTTTCAGATTTAATGGTTATTTATAATCTGACACTACCATGCCGAGGCAGAAAACACCCTTGCATGTTTTCTAAAGCAAGCTTTGGAGGATCTTACGCTACGTAAATCAAGCCAGCCACAGAAGGACAACTACTTCATAATTTCATTTATATGTCACATGGAAAATAGTTCAGCTTAGAGAATCAGAGACTGCAGCAGTGGGTGTGAGGCTGGAGAATGAGGCACATGAATATAAACTTTTAGTTATGCTACACAAAGAAGTCCTGAAAGCTCTTTGTGGTACAGTGCTTGTAATTACTACAATGGTATATTCTACTTCAACATTTGTGAAAAGACTAGATTTCCTTACTGCAGAAGAAAGCCTAAAGGACACAAGGACTCTTGAATCAGGAAAGGGTATCTGCTAATGGTTGTTGCTAGTACAATCTCTGGACGATGACAGTCAGGGCAACATTATCAGCTGATACTGTGGAAAATCTAGCTCGTTTCATAAAGAGAGTCTTGTGTCCCTCACACTTCATGGGAAGAATTAATAGTTTTTACTGTATATAAACTTACAAATCAAAGGATTAAAAGATAGTCAAACATGATGTTTGTCTGCCAACTTGTATGTTTGTACTCAAATCTTCTGTCAGTGGAGAAATATCAATATCAGCATTTTCCAGTGAATATCAACAGCAGGATACTGACCCTAAAACTTAACATGGGATCTGAAATATAAGAACAAATATAAGGATGACCTGGAGACCTTATCCCTCCTCCAACCTGTATTTTTAAAAAGAGAGATAATAAGATCTAGAAGTTAGAAGTTTTGAATCACTGAAAGGCATTGGTCTTCTTTCCTTGTTTCCCTTTCATAGAAATCAGGAGGAAAATTTAGTCTTTGTAAAAGAATGTGTCCTTTTCATTTCCATTTCTATTTCATGAAAATCAACCAGAATAATACAAATCTAAATTCTATGGTTATTATTATTATTATTATTATTAATTAGTTCTCCAGAGGCTTGAAGAGGGTGCTGGGTTCCATGGAGTTGTAGATGTTTCTGAGGCACCACATTGGTGCTACAGATCTAATCCAGTCTTCTAGAAGATCAGTCAGCACTCTTAAATGCTGAACCACCACTCCAGCCCACTCTATGGCTTTGTTGTTGTTTGTTTCATGAAACTGTGGATCATGTGAGAGCTCAGGAGCTTGACCATCAAGTCTAAAGTAAGGCCTTAAATGAGCCCATGAGTTTGTTTTCCTGTTGTTGGAAGATGTGAATCCAACAGCTATAATGGCATTTCCCATATTCCCTGAAACACAGAGGGTGGAGTTTTCCACCTGAATATTTTTTCCTTTAAAAATAATGTTGGAGGAAGTCTCGGGCCATATAATGGTAATGTATTATCATAAAATGTGAAGTCAAAAGAGTTTATCATCTATAATCATACATTGCTTAGATTATATTCCAGAAGAAAATGTATTTTCAAAACTGCCCTAAATGTGTAAGTTGCCACATCTCTATTCAAGACAGATTTAGAAAACCTATTTTATAGAGCTCCATGAGAAAGCTGCAGTTGAGCTTGGAACTGCATAAATATTAGTCAACAGCATCAGTGCTTATATATGCCATGTGTTTGTTAATATTATCATTAATTAATATTATCAGAACCAAATATAAATATTATGACTAGGACTCCAGTAGAAGGGAGAAAGTAGCACTCTGTTCTAGAAACTTCTTAGTTAGCAAAATTTCTTGCATATTTAAAAATTATTTTTAAGTATATTTTATTCTTGTTCTTTATATTTACTTTCAATTTTTTATTATGCTTTGTTATATAAAAACTGTTATGCTAACTCATATATTATAAATAAGCATATGTTATAGATTTATATTAAAAACTTTTATGAATATCTTTAAATTTTATATACACATGTGTGTGCCTGAGTGTATGTATGTGCACCACATGCAAAAGCCTACAGAAGAGGACATCAGATTCTCTGGAACTGGAGTTACAGCATTGTGAGCAACTATATGTGTGCTCAAAACAAAACCAGAGTCCTCTACAAGAACACTATTAACCACTTGGCCATTTCTCCAGCCCCATGTTGAAAGTTAGCTAGAAATTTGAAGACCACTGTTTGAAAGAAATTCCCATTTGTAGACTCTATTATTCATGTATTTTGTAAAATTGTAGAGTCTTACATCTATGAAATAGAAGTGTAGACCAAAAATTTTTTCCACACAAAAACGGAAAAGGTGAGTTTCTTTCTATGTATAGTGAAATATATCGTTAGTATCTCATATTAATATAGCTAACTAATTAGCCAATCTACCCACAAACTCTCAATCCTGGTAAAATGACTCTTCTTTATCAATTCAAAACTCTGAAACATATAGTTCCTATCATGTGCTCTGAACAAAATGTACTCACTCATTGAACTATAGATGAACAAGTTAACTCTGCTAGAAAGTCATTTAGTGAAATTTGTCCAGGTTATTAGACATCATAAAGTGGAATCAACAATTTGAGTGATTTGTGATTTTCATACCCATGACCATGTCACTACTGCAAAAAGGTATACATAAATCACAACAGAATATGTACCTAAATTCTTTCCTTATGATAGAATGCAAGCATGATCATTTTGTGATAGTTAGTATGTTCCTAGTAAATCAATTTCCCTCAGTTTATCATCATTTCTAATTACTATTCATCTCCTAGTGTGATAGACATCAGTTGTTATTAAATACAGGTAACACTGGGAATAATTAAACAAAACCTGCCATTTTATACAGTGATTATCTCAAATAACAGGAATCAACACGGTGCAACAGAATGCTAGTCTAGGTATATTTCTGTCTTAGTTTGTACCCAGGCCAGGCCAAGTAATGAATTTGCTCTCACTGGATCAAAGTGAGCAGGCAGAGCCCCCAAAACAGACTTGCAAAGCAGATAGACAAGAATCTGCTTTATAACATACATTATCGCTAACATAATATAAAATGGATTATAGAAACCAAGTCAGGGGGTGGAGATTAACAGAGAATTTTTTTTTAAAGTATGGTAGTCCAGCCATCTTGACAGACATCAGTCACAAAAGCCAAGATAAGGAAACAACCTAAGTGTTCATTAATAGACAAATGGATTAAGATGTGTGGCATATATAACACACACTGAAATATTTGTCCTGTAAATATCCAAGAAACTCTGGCATTTGGGATAGCACAGGCCAACCTAGAATACTATATATAAATGAAATAAACCATGAACAAGAGAGACATATACCTCAGGAGCTCACTTGTATGTGGAGTGTAAAAAAGTTTAACTTAGCTAGGCAGTGGTAGCACATGCCTTTAATCCCAGTATTTGGCTGTAGATGTATTTCTAAATGGTCTTATTAAATAAAAAAACATGGAGCCAAATATAGGGGTGAAAGCCTTAGAGAGGTCAGGGAAATAGGGAACGCTGCAACTAACCTTACCTCACCAACTCTGCAGCTTCCAAATGCAAGTTACTTCCTGTCTACCCACATCTATATGCCTTGCTGTTCTGCCCTCTGATTTGCTCTCCCTGTTCAGCTACATCACTTCCTCTTCCTACACAGCTCTGTCACTTTCTGTCTGTCTGTATAGACCTCCAGACTTCCATGGTTAACTAGTGTTGGAATTAAGGCATGTGCCACCATGCCTGGCTCTGTTTCCAGTGTGGTCTTGAACACACAGAGATTGAAACAGATCCCTGCCTCCCAAATAATAGGATTAAAGGCATGTACTACCATTTCCTGACTTCTTTGTTTACTTATAATGGCTGGCCTTTTTCCTCTGATCTCCAGGCAAGTTTTATTTATTAAAGCACAAATAAAATATCATCACATTTGGGAGTCAGAGACAGGAGGATCTCTGTGAGTTTGAGGCCAGCCTGGTCTACAGAGCAAGTTAATTTTAGGACGGCCAAGGCTACACAGAGAAACCCTGTCTTGGAAAACAAAACAAAAAGTTTGGGAGTAGAACAATGGTTTTCAAGAGATGAAGGTGAGAACAGTAAATGAAGAAATGAGAGATGTTAATGAAAGGGTACAACATTAGTTAGGCAGGAAGAGTAAGTCCTGGAAAACACACACACACACACACACACACACACACACACACACACACACACACACACACAGAGAGAGAGAGAGAGAGAGACAGAGACAGAGACAGAGACAGACAGAGACAAAAAGAGAAACAGAGAGAGATTGAGAGATTAAAGTAAGAGGTACTGACTAGTTTACTGTCTTGATTGCAGATTAAAAGAAGACTCTAATAGAATGTAGTAGAAGACCTTAGTCTCCTCAGGTCAAGCAGTATGGAGTGTTTCTCATGAAAGAGGATGGAATAAGAAAAAGAACTGGGGGTTGGGGATTTAGCTCAGTGGTAGAGCACTTGCCTAGCAAGCACAAGGCCCTGGGTTCGATCCTCAGGTAAAAAAATAAAAAATAACTGGTAGCATGGCATTGTTTCTGAACATGACAAGAGATGTCCTGGGGAGGTATAAAGATTTCATTGAGGTGGTGGTGGCTGAGAAAATATTTTTATTCACATCAAAAGCTGTTCTGGGAGAGTCTCTCTAGGGGACTCTCATAAATACAACACAAACAGTTGCCCTCAAACACCTATGCCAATACTAGAAAACTGAACATAGGTAGACTTGCTCTCCTATTGACCTCACCTTTAGGGACTGAAGGCAAGGAAAGAACAACCAGGTTCTGACTTGTCTTCCCCCAATAAAGGAGACCAATCTTAATCAGACATGAGCTTGAGGCAAAAGGTTTCAACTTGCAATGAATTTCCCAAGCTTAAAAAGTGATTACCATTGTTATATTATTATTGTTTATTATTTTATTGTCATTCTTTTTCTGGTGAAAAAAAATGACCAGAGAACTTTAAAAATTCTTTCTGCAATACTAAAAAAGCTATAGGGCTGACTATATTTTCTCCTAATGACAAAAGGAATACAATTCTTCACAAAGAGATCTGAAAGGAGTAAACAACACAATTTTCTGTTGTGCATTATAAATCTTGCTTGCACAGATTTCAATAGGAGTAGGTAAGTTTTACCTAGTGCATATTATGTTGAGCACTGATTTACATGACTTAAATAGTTTCACTTTCACAATGACACTAGAGAACTATTACACTCATGTTGTTGTTGAGAAACATCTGCCGAAAGAGGTTGGGTAACTTGCCTGAAGTGGTATAATTTAATAAAGCTGCCCATCCAGCTAATTCAAGTGTGTCAATTTCTTTCCACAAATTCTTCTTTGCTCTCAAACATAACAATTACTAGATATTTAAAGTTGAAACCACAGCCATATCAATTTTATTAACACTTTGCAGAGAGACATGTTGAACCATGTGATTTACTATGTTTGATTTCAAGAACCGGCCAATGGACCACCCCACAGCAATGTTTTCTTGAATACATACTGTCCTCTTCTGGTTTTTTCCTTCTTTTGTAGGTGTGGGAAGCTGCTACAGAGCCAAGTACAGCTGAAAGGCCGTGACCTCCTCACCCTGAGGGACTTCACTGGAGAGGAGATTCAATACATGCTATGGCTATCTGCAGATCTGAAATTCCGGATAAAGCACAAAGGGGAGGTATGTGGCATTTCTTCTTTCTTCTCTTCCATTACAAACCAATAGCCCTTTTGGAAGCAGCTTTCCTAAGGCAGAGGGAAACAAAGTACATTAAAATTCCTGAATGTTAGCTAAGCAATGAAACCTCACAGGCAAGGTAATTGATTGGCACCAAGTGTACAGGCATGTAAATAAGCATGAAAAGTAGTTATCCTATGACAAGTCCTTGCACCTTTTTTCACCAGCCAAAATTCATTAGTAACTGGATCTGAAGCTGAGATATCATTGTCTAGAAAGATTTTTTTCTTTTGGTTTTTTGAGACAGGGTTTCCTTTTGTAGCTTTGTGCCTTTCCTGAAACTCACTTGGTAGCCTAAGCTGGCCTTGAACTCACAGAGATCTGCCTGCCTCTGCCTCCCGAGTGTTGGGATTAAAGGCGTGCGCCACCACAGCCCAGCAAGATTTTGTTCTTATATGTCCCTTTTTCTCTCTGTATTGTATCAGTTAAAACTTAAAGATGGTATGTTGGTTTTTAACAATATATTTCTGTTCTGGATGATAATATTCACAATGGTAAGATTATGTTTTTAAAAGCATTCCAATTATAAAGGAACAAGTAAATGCTAGCCAAATAGGGGAAGAAATTGAATGTGGTGCTTAACTATGGGCATTGTTCTGCATATTGAGCAATTTATGTTTCAGAAGTTTAATGCAGTGAAAGCACATTTGTATTAAGAATTTATTCATCATTGTTTTACATCTAGTATCCTACTATGAGTGAGTGCATACCATGTTCTTCCTTCTGAGTCTGGGTTACCTCACTCAGGATGATTTTTTCTAGATCCATCCATTTGCCTGCAAACCTCATGATGTCATTGTTTTTCTCTGCTGAATAGTACTCCATTGTGTATATGGACCATATTTTATTTATCCATTCTTCAGTTGAAGGGCATCTAGGTTGTTTCCAGGTTCTGGCTATTACAAACACTGCTGATATGAACATAGCTGAGCAAATGCCCTTGTGGTATGATTGAGCATTCCTTGGGTATATATATGCCCAAGAGTGCTACAGCTGGGTCTTGGGGGAGATGGATTCCCAATTTTCTAAGGAAGCGCCATATTGATTTCCAAAGTGGCTGTACAAGCTTGCATTCCCACCAGCAGTGGAGGAGAGTTCCCCTTGGTTCACATCCTCTCCAGCATAAGCTGTCTTCTGTGTTTTTGATCTTAGCGACTCTGACAGGTGTAAGGTGGTATCTCAGCCAGGCCCCAGGTGGAGCTCCAGGAGTCCAATTGTCGAGAAAGAAGAGGGACTGTAAGAGTGTGAATTGTTGAGACTAAGATTGGAAAAGCACAGGGACAAATAGCCAAATAAATTATGAACCAAAGGCTGTGGAGCCCCTGGCTGGATCAGGCCCTCTGGATAAGTGAGACAACTGAATAGCTTGAACTGTTTGGGAGGCACCCAGGCTATGGGACCTGGACCTGTCCTTAGTACATGAGCTGGCTGTTTGGAACCTTGGGCTTACACAGGGACACTTTGCTCAGCCTGGAAGGAGGGGACTGGACCTGCCTGTACTGAATCTACCAGGTTTAAATGAATCCCCAGGGGAGTCTTGGCCTTGGAGGAGATGGCAATGGAGGGGAGGGGCTGGGGGGAAGGTGGGGTGGGGGCAGGAGGGGGGAGGACAGGGGAACCCATGGCTGATATGTAAAATTAAAACACAAATATAATAAATTTAAAAAAAAGAAAAAAAGAATTTATTCAAAAGCTCTCTGTTTGTTGTTTGTTTGTTTGTTTGTTTGTTTCTGAGACTGGGTCACACCCTTTAGCTCTGATTGACCTGGAACTCACTGTGTAAACCAGACTGGCCTCATACTCACAGGGATCCACCTGCCTCTGCCTCCCCAGTGCTGGGATGTGTCACTTTACCTGGCTCATAATCATTTTTAAATAATATTTAGTTTCAGGCTGAGGAAGTTTGATATGATTCTGGCTTTCTTATCTAGTTGGCTAGCTTTCCAAGTTCTGAAGAGTTCAGGCAATGCTCCAACTTCTACGTGCTGATGTTCTTGAAATAGGGGAAAGGCCTCCTTAGGTTGCAGACCTTTGCCTTTTCATGCTTTGCTGACTGAAGACAAGAAGACCAGAACACATCCTGACAGGAAGTCTAATAACACAGGAGGAAGGAGGAAGAGCTCCACCTAATACTCAAACTCCCAGAGTGCTTTCAAATGACTTCCAGGAACAAAGCCTTTATGTACTCTCATGAAGGAGGCTGATGAATATGAAGCTAAAAAACTGAGGTTCATCAGTGTCATAGAAGGACTTTTAGTGTCCCATGTTGTGACAGAGTAGGATCTTACTAGCTGAGAAAGTCCCTCTGAATCAACCATCTTCAGCACCACTGAAAAAATTGAATGGGATTGCAATAGTATTCAGTGAGATGATGGCTTCAGTATAAAATATTATGCTTTGGATACGCTCCCAAATTGAACCCAGTAATCAATATATGCCAGGCATAGCGTCATTCATCTGTAACCCTAGGCCTTGAAAGATGGAAATAAAAGTAGTTCAAACCCTGCCTCTGCTACACAGCAAGTTCAAGTCTACCCTGGGCTACACAAGAAACCTGTATCCAAAAATAGTCTTAATTCCTAATTCCATGCTAATAATCTGTGTATATTGAATGTGAAACACCTTTAAATTCAGTTTTTAAATAACATTGTGGCCATTTATTCAGAAGTAGTAATTAATTGATAAGTATTTTTATTAGCATTTTTAAGACAATCCTTGATATTTGATAGGAAGTATACCTTGCATTTTAATTGTAATTTTTTTGTCCTTGGTTTTCAGTATTTGCCTTTGATGCAAGGGAAATCCTTAGGAATGATTTTTGAGAAAAGAAGTACTCGAACAAGACTGTCCACAGAAACAGGTGAGTCTGCTGACCAGCTCACACTTGTGTTAAAGAGCTAGCTGGAGGATGGGCATTTGGAAGACTTAAGTCCCTGGGGAATTTATTGTGTCTCCTTAGCAACCACGGAGAGCAAGTGTTTCACTGGGGGCAGCAGTGCAAGGGTGTCCTTCATTTCTTGCAAAAGCTATAGGCAAAAAGATAAGCTTCATCTGCAGGAAGCCTGTGAAATGTTCAAATATGGCTTCACGTCTATGGCAACATATAAGTAGGCACAAACCCCAATACCCTAAACTCATGTGAGAAATGTATCTATTTTTACTCATGAACATTTTCTTCTGTGCTGTTTCTATTAGATAGTGCGAATTTAACCTCTTGTGCATTAGGCAGTGCTTATTTGTCTCAGGGTTTATGTTGTGAATATCGGGTCTCCTTTACCTGTCTCTGTAGCTAGAGTTTTCTTTTTGTAGTTAGAGTTTTCCTGCCTGGCCCACAGCCACTCAGACCCAATCAAGTAAACACACAGAGACTTATATTGCTTACAAATTGTATGGCTGTGGCAGGCTTCTTGCTATCTAGTTGTTATATCTTAAATTAACTCATTTCTATTCATCTATAAATTGCCATGTGGATCGTGGCTTACCAGTACCTTACATCTCGCTTGTCATGGTGGTGGCTGGCAGTGTCTCTCTGCCTCAGCCTTCCCACTTCCCAGAAATCTCCTCTCTCCTTGTCCCACCTATACTTCCTGCCTGGCTACTGGCCAATCAGTGTTTTATTTATTGACCAATCAGAGCAACACACTTAACACACAGAACATCCACAGCATGTCTCAAGTTATACCTAAGCCCTGGTAGATATTTGAATGTCTAGATAGCTAGGGATCAGCAAGTGTGCTTGGTCATCATCTAATGTCTACACTGGTACAAAAGGCTCCTGGGACTTTTGTACCTCTATTGGCTCTGCAGTTTGTCTCACTCTGATACTGCTCTCCACTTCACTGGAACAGGGTTACCATAAGGCCATCTATATCTAATTGTTCCCTTCTCAAAGACAATATAAGGGAACTCTAGAACATTTACTGCCTCTCAGTGCTCTGTCCTAAAGGCAGAAAGCAGATGCTCTCAGCCAGCACTGGAGTTCCTCAAACTCAGATGAGGGTTTCATGTTCCCCGTTCCTTAGAATGCATGTACAGTGACAAAGGTCTGCCTCTTTCTATTACTGTTTCCTCTTCTCCTGTGCTCTCCTTCTTTCCCTTCCACATTCCTGTACTAGAGGTCATGTGAGGAAAAGATTAGCTAGAAGCAAACTCAATCTTACTTCCAAATCTAGTACTACTGTCTGACTCCGGGCAGTCAAAACTCTAGTTGTTTTCATTTTTTTTTCTAAAGCTATTAACTCCACAATGAGTTTCAAAAAGTTTATCTTGAAACATACAAGCCACAAATTACCTATTTTCTTTTTATGTGTGTTTTTTCTCCATCAGAACTCCATTCATTCAATAATGTGACCCAAATGAACCATCAGAGTTGAGAAGAAAGTACCACAAGAACACTGAGTGATTCTTCAGTCCTCAAATACCTTACCCTACCTTACAAGCATCAGCAAGCACTTTCTCAGGCTTCTATGTGAACTACTACTCTATTTACATGTGATTAATAATGAAGTTCACCAAATATATAGCCCCCCCCCAAGAATTCCACAAGGATTAAGTGACCTCTAAGTTCACTCAGTAAAAATAGCACCAAGATTCAGATCTCAAGACCACTTTTCTTATTAAAATACTTCCCTTGCCCCTTGAAGAGGGAAATATGTAAGATGTCACCTAATCTTAGAAGTCCCAGGAAGGAAACAGATGGCTTCATTTTTCTCTTTAAACCTGGCTCCTGTAAGACATTTCTTTGGCATCTGATCATCTGCCAGTCATTCTCAAACTCTGTTTCCTTCCAACACTGATCTTCTAGGAATCTGGCAGAATTTTATTTTATCTTTTCAAAATTTTACCATTACTACTTTAAGAGAGATAGTCTTTTTCCAAGCCACCAAAAGAATTAGTATATAAAAACTTTCAATTTTTATTTTTTAAGTGAATATGCTTTGGTTGTTCTACAATTTTCTCTGTTTAAATATTATACTTGAAATTGAAATATCCCTGAATAGTTTCCTCCATAATGATGTATTAAAACTATCATTAAAGGCAAGAGTGGGGCTATAACACAGTTTTGGATAATGACTCCATGACAAATGCTCCATATTAATTCTATGGCTCACCTCACTTCATCCTCATCACGATGCTATGAAAGTAAGATGGAGAAGCACAGGTTGAACTAGGTTCAGGAAATGGTCCAAGTCCATATAGCTAACATATGGCAGACATGTGATTGGATGCAATTATTAAGTTTATTTTTAAAAATATCTAGTTTAATTGAAGCCCGAGATGGTCACATTTTATTCTAGTGAAATTGTTCCTACAAATGGCATTAAGCATTTTGTTAGGTGACAATTGTCTCTAAAGAAGGGCTCTAAAACCTGTACAAAATTGCAAACTCTATCAATAAATGCATGGGGACAAGAATATGTGGCCTTTAAAATTTATGGTTCACAGAGTATTTGTCATTATCCTCAGTAAATCCCTCTGGGTCTAATTGGACATGGCATGCTGCCAAGCAAACTCAGTAACAGACAAATCAGAATGAGAAGCTGCCTTAAATGCTTGCAGAAATGACCAAGCCATGGCAAAGCACTTCTGCAGCGTAAATGTACATCCTTGGGGGAGAGACTCCAGGTTCTTGTTTGAGCACTTTGTCATAGCACCGCATCCCATCTCTGTATGTGCATGGTAACCGTTTCCCCTTGCTATACTTTTTCAACAGATAACACATAGGTCCTTGGTATTTATAACAAAAATCGATTGTATCTCATTGTCTATTGCTACCACAGAATTGTACCATCCCCTGGGATGAGGCGATTCTTTTAGTATAGTCTGTAAGGATTCCATCTTAAGCCTGAGATTCAGGGATCCAGCAACATTTCTACTTATTTCAGGAAATAGAACATGATTATCCACCCATATTAATTGTTTATGAAACATGTATATTAAAGTCTAACACACTTACAGGAAAGTGTACAGATCATGAAGTATATGATAATTCAGTGGATTCTTAAAGTCAATACATAATTGTACCAAATACCCAAGAAAGCAGAATGTTATTAGGACTTAGAAGCCCTTTACATCAACCTTGTTTTTCCTTCAAGCTGCTACTCATCTATCCAAGGGTAACCATTATCTAGGTTTCTACTACCACAGTTTAGCTGTGCCTGTTTTCAACCTTTATATTAAAGGAGCCATTCAGCGTGTGCTCTTTTGTGTCTGGCTTCGTTGCTCTGCATTATATTTGTAAGACAATGTCCATCTCTCCGTGTGTAGTTTTAGACCATTCATTCTGCATCCCTCAGTGTATGGCTCCTTGGCAAACAGGCAATTCTCCTGTGTATCTACTGGCAATTGTATTCTTTTATTGCAAATTAATTGAGCTGATAGACAGATACATTTTTTTAATCTTAGTAAATGCAGTAGCTGAGAGAAAAACACACAGGGAATTCCAAGTGATGGTTCTTGCAATCATTTAACATGAACATGTCACTTCAAGGTGAAATTGAAGTTGGTACTGTAGCAGCTGTTTCAAATTCATCATCTTTGCAAAGATACAAATACGAAATCTGGGATTCTAGTCTGAAGCTATGAGAGCAGGGCACGGAGAGGTTAATGACTACCCGAAAGAGGCATCAGATCCCTCCTATTTCTACTGAATGGATTCTACTTACTCCCTTTTCCCCAAAGCCCACAGGGATATGTAAAGAAAACCAAGATAAGCATAAGATTTACTTTATTTTCTCAAACAGAAATTGAGAAATTAACAGGAGAAAACGCATTGAATGAAAATATCTGGTGTGACAGCAGGAACAAATATAAGAGGTTAAAGGATTTGTCTGAATGACCCATCCTTCTGTTTTCTCCTCTGCCATGGCCGTTCTTAATGTTTTTCAAATCCTCTAACACCCCTTCCCCCTTGAATACCACATCATCACCCAGGCCTGATAAATTAGCGAATAATTGACTTGATCCTTTGGATCAGGGTGTGAGTTCCTTTTTAACCAGTGAAAAAGAGAAACCCCCTCTCGGAAGCAGCATCCTACCCTGCTAGTTTTGTGTCAAGCTTGACACAAGCTAGAGTCATTTGGGAAAGGAGATTCTCAATTGAGAAAATATCTCCATAGGATTTGTCTGCAAGCAAGTCTGTAGAGCATTTTCTTAATTGATGACTCTTGTAGGAGGACCTAGTCCAATGAGAGAGTATAGCACCCTGGGCTGGCAGTCCTGGGTGCTATAAGAAAGCTCGCTGAGCAAGACATGGCAAGCAAGCCAGTAAGCAGTGTTCCCTCGTCCTCTCTGCATCAGCTCCTGCCTTCAGGTTCTTGACCTGTTTGAGTTTCTGCCCTGAATTCCCTCAGTGATGGAGTGTGTGACCTGAGAGTTCTAAGCTGAAATAAACCCTTTCTCCCAAGTTGTTTATCATTATTGTTTTATCACAATAAACAATAGAATCCCTAAGACAGACCCCACACATTTGCTCTTTCTCATGAGCTGCTGGAATCCTTGATTCCTGCTTTAAAGCACTTCTAGTAACCTTTCTTCTGACTTCTACCAGCACAAGGATGAAAGTGTAAGGACATTAGATTAGTCCCAAGTTGCTGCAGCAGAATGATTTCTACCTGATGCTATATAACTTGGATCAGACATGACAAGCAATCTTAAACTTTCTTTTTGCATAGATGTGTGTATTTCATATATACTCAGGTGTCTGTATGTGAATGGGTGCATGTGTGTGTGTATGTAATTGTATAGGGCACAGGACAACCTTGGGTGGCATTCCTCACCCACTATCCACCTTATGTTTGTTTGTTTGTTTTTATGAATTCAAGCATCTCATTGGACTGGACCTCACTGAAAAGACTAGGCTGATTGATCAGTAAGCCCTGAGGATCTGCCTGTCTCTACTTGCCCAGCACTGTCCAGTTTTTTATTTTTACATGGTTCTGGGCATTGAATTAAGGTCTTCATATACCAGATGAGCTATCCTTTAAGTGTCATTGAATTTTCTTTGCCCTTTTTCTTTAGAGTCACAACCCTCAGTAGTGCTTATCACTTTGCCTGGCATATGGTATAGGTGCCCAAAAATATTTTCTTGATGAATATGCAGTATTCAAATTTGTTTGGTTAACTTTTCATGTTTACATACAAATGAAGTGTTATCATTTACAATCATCACTGACCTTCAGTAGTTGACTTCACAGATAAGAAGTTTCTGTTCTTTTCATCAACACTATAGAGATGTTTGATGGAGATAAAAAGAGTGAAGGCTTATCAGTTTGGGAAATGGGTTCTCTCTCTAGAGTCAATGTCCTTTCCTCCTTCCTTCATACATTCAACAAGCATTCCTGATACACTTACTATTTGGCAGTCTTTATATTAAATGTTTGTGACTCACTCAACAATAAACAAAGCATAGGGAACCCCCTTGTCTCAGGGAACTTGATTTCTAGTGGGTATAGAGACAACAAACAATAGACATAATGAATAAGCAAATTATACAGTACGTTGAATGAAAATACATACTTTCAGCACAGAGAATGGCTCTAATGATAAAGTAGAAAGGTTTGCACCATTATTGGAATTTGTGCTTTTACCCTGAATAAAATAGAAGGTCACCTGAGAGTTTGGAGGAAAGGTAGACATAATCTAAGTTGCATTTTATTAGGTTACACTAACTACTCTGTTAAAAATGGACTGTGGGTGTTAGAAACAAGACAACAACAGTGAAATATGTGTGGTGGGAGCTGGAGAGAGGAAGGCTAGACCCAGTGTGGTAGTAATGAGCAAGCTAGGAGGGACAGGTTCTAAAGGAATCTGTTTTGAAAGGAGATCCAAAGAGATTAAATTTACTGGGCAAAAGACAGATGTCAAGGATGACTTCTAGATTTCTGCCTGAGCAATTATGAAAGTTGCAGGCTGAAAAAAAAAATGATCATTCATTGTTGCTTGTATTGAGTTTGAGATGTCTGTTAGACATACAAAGGAAGATGTTGAAAAAGCACTTGAATATGAGTCTGGAATTTAAGAGTAAGCCCTGGAAGGAGATGTTTAAGGGTCATCAGCATAGAGATAGTATTTGAAGCCAGAGAACTTGGTACAGTGAAGTTAGATTGAGAGAAGAGGACCAAGAACTGACCCTGGAATGCTCAAATGTTTACAATTCAAGGAAAACAGTAAAAACCAGAAATCAAGACCAAGAAGGAATAATTGCCAAGCTGGGTATACAAGCGAGAAGGTATGGTATCTTGGAGTTTGTATAAAGGACAATTATTAAGGAGAGGTTGATGTTCCACTTTGTTAAAGAGATTGAGAAGAAAGGGGGGCAAAAAGATGGAAGAACTGTTGATGGGAGGAGTTTTGCTCCAGTGGTGGATAGCAAAGTTTTCCAGAGCTAGGTTTGATGGAAATGAGAAGAGGAGAGAGAGAGAGAAAGAGAGTGATTAGAGGGGACAAGGAGATAAATTGATACTTGAAAGTGAACATAGTGCTAAGAAAAATAGTTTTATTATTGAGTGTAGTTTTTGATGGCTATGACATAAGAGATGAAGAATTGACTATGTTCATGAACAATCAAAAAGGGTTGACTTCTAGTGTAGAAATGGGAGCATGGGACAAAGATGACACATGAATTGTTAAGCATTTGAGTAAAGATCTAAAGAATATGGGTGAACTGGGGATATTCAGACAGTAGGAAGAGACATGGAAACATGACAGATGAGAAGTTCATCTATGTTTAATGGGAAATAAAACAGAATATATGGATACAGATGTAGGTATGTGGAGGAACCCAGAAGTCCTCTGAAAGTTGTTACTACTTCAGCTAATGTCATTTGGTCCAAGTTCTGAACTTCCATCCAAATTTTACAAATGTCTCTCCTTATTGGTCTCCTTGATTCTACCATATTATTTATATATTTTAATGTATTATTTATATATTAAAATTGTTATATCATTTATATATTATATTATAAATTATTTATATATTATTTAATATATATTCAAACTGAGGACTAATTGTCTTACTCATCTGCTCCAATCTTCAATAGATTTCCATTTTCCTCAGACACAAATCAGTTCTTGCCTTTTATTCCTGCCTTCCATTTGCAGCCTCCTTTCTACTCCTCACACACGCTGTATTTTTCACACCCACCTTCTTGCTATCTCCTGAATCCACCAGTTGTGAACTTTACACAAGACAAATAACTAGTCTTCCCACTATCTTATGTTTCTCATGGTCTACACTCACATGTTCCTCAACCTTCACTCCAATATCTCCTTGGGGACCATGACACTTAAAATGGAAATTTCTGTCTTATATTTCCTGTTGCTCTTTCTTACTCAATTTTTATAACACTTATCAGCATCTAATATCTAATTATATGAGGTTACTCACTCACTTATAATCAGTATTTCACCACTAGAATATGTTACAGGAAAGCAAAGAGTTTTATAAAATTCATACAATAGTATCTACTAGACCGCTTCTCAGAAGAAAATCAATGGAGAAAGGTGTGTAAAGTACCAGTAAGTGCTCTTGATTTGTATGGTAAGATTCAGCACACACTGGCTTCTAGTAAAATGACAGACATAGTAACAGAATAATTATTATTGTAGCTTTTGATGTTTATTTTTTATAATAGAAGTTTTCAAGTAAATACAAAATTAGGAAGACTAGGATAAAGAATACACAATACCCCTTATATCAATCTAACAATTGTTAGCATATTGTCTGCATTAGTTTGTCTATTTCTTCTCATTGCTAAAGTATTTTTAATGTAAACTAGAACTATGACATTTTATCCCCCAAAACTTATTATTTAAAATATACAGAATATTGCCAGGCAGTGGTGGCACCCACCTTTAATCCCAGCTCTCAGGAGGTAGAGGCAGGTGAATCTCTGTGAGTTCAAGGCTAGCCTGGTCTACAAATTGAGTTGCCGGATAGGCTCCAAAAGCTACATAGAGAAACCCTGTCTCAAAAAATCTGTATGTATGTATGTATGTATGTATATGTATATATGTGTGTATGTGTGTGTGTGTATATATATATATATATTTCCTCAGTAACTTCAATGTCACTAACAAAATAATTCCTTAATAACAGTCTGTCTTGGTTTGGGTTTCTATTGATGTATAAATATTATATACAAAAACATCTTGGGGAAGAAATGGCTTATGTCATATTAATTAGAACTCTCAGGTCACAGTCCATCATGAAGGGAAGTCAGGACAGGCAGAAACCTGGAGGCAGGAACTGAAGCAGAGGTCATAGAGAAACACAGCTTACTGGCTTGCTCCTAAGGGTTGCTTAGCCTGCTTTCTTATAGAAACCAGGACCTCCTGCCCAGAGATGGCACCACCCACAGTGGGCTGGGCTGGGCCCTCCTCCATCAATCCCTAATTAAGAAAAGGCCATACAGGCCTGCCTATAACCCAATCTTATAGAGGCATTTTCTCAACTGAAGTTCCTTCTTCCCAGATGACCCTGGCTTGTATCAAGTTGATTTAAAAAAAAAATCTAGCCAAGACATAGTCCATATTGAAACATTATTATTCAAATTATGCTAATAAATCAGTAGAGAGTTTAAGGAAATTTTGAATCAAACACCCATTTGTAGGTCCAGAATTCTTCACTCAATTCACTGGATGATTAATGATTTCCTCCTTACAAAGTAAATCCCCTAAACAGATGAGATTAACAAATTATGACAGTTATATGTTTTCTAGGACATAAATTTGACACATTACAATATAAAGGGCAAAGTATGTTTGCAAACTACAAGTATTTATCTTGAAATTATGCTTCTTTACCTTTCATTAGATCCTGGAGCAATTCTGCCATGTACTCTGTCTCAAGTGGCATAATAAAGTTCTGGTCAGCTGTCACCACCTCCCACAAATTTGCCTCTGAACCTGTGTCAAAAGACTCTACTTGTTGTCCTCATAGAGTTTAACTGTGGCTTGGGGCAGACTCCCTCGTGTCTAATCCCCTCTAATCTCTCAATAGAATGTGTTGTGAGAGCAGGGCTCTAGCATCTGTAATACTCTAAGCACACATTTGGTGGAAAGCAGTAAGGGCAATGTCCCAGTTGGCACTTAGCTTTGTCTTCAGTAGAAGATGATGGCCAGTAACCCATTATTTCTTAGTGACTTCAAACTACCATCTCAGTGATTGCTTTATTTTTAACTGCAAGTATATTTTTTGTATAGAAAATGGTCAATATTAAATATGCCATTCAGTGTTGAGAAATGTACATGTCTGTGTAACCTATAAACTCTATGAAGATGTAAAATATTTCAGTTAACCCAGAAAATACTGCAGTACGCCTTTCTAGTCACACCCTCCCAGCTACAGCAACAGCTATCTTAATTTCTTTTCCTCCAGATACTCACTCCTAGACATTTCCCTACACTAAATATTTACTCTTTCCTTTAGCATAACATTTTTGAAGGTTCATTACGCTTTTATTACTGATTAATACACCATTGTAACCCAGGATATTTCTTATAACTCCAGTTTATTTCTCTGTCCTCCAAGAAGGATATTTTTCTATAATTTGAAGAACTAAAAAGCAGGCATAGTTCCCCAAAGGAAACAATGTCCAATTATTGCCATCCCCTGAAAAGGGGTGGGTGGATAAGCATGCATTCGAAAAGAAGTTAAGTGGTTTTGCATATTCATATTTTTGTGTATTTTTCATATTCATCTCTCGATTTATCATTTTGCTATGCTTGGAAATTCCCCACGGAATGGTTGAAGAGCTTTAAGGAGATGGTACTAGTGCTGATGCCTCGTGATTTGGTTTTGCACTTTAGGTCAGTTTTCAAACAAACATCTTTCTTTTTCTTTTGTTGCAGGCTTTGCTCTCCTGGGAGGACACCCTTGTTTTCTTACCACACAAGACATTCATTTGGGGGTGAACGAAAGTCTCACAGACACGGCTCGGTTTGTAAAGTTTTTTTCTTTCAAACTCTGATGGATTCATTTCAAAAAGAAGATAATGCTTCTCCTTAAGTAATGGCTTCTCCTCTCATTGTCCTTTGTACTTCTCCCATTCACTGGACTGTTTGCCTAATGTTTGAAATGCTTCTCTCATCCTGTAGCCCCTTTCCACGAGAGTCTTAGTTTACTTCCAATTGCTATGGAAAAATCAATTTGGGAAGGAAAGCATTTATTTCATTTTAAAGTCCATCATGAAGGAAACCAGGACAAGAACTCAAGACAGAAACCTGGAAACAGGAACTGAAGCCGAGGCCATGGAGGAGCACTGCATACTTGCTCACTCCTCCTGACTTGCTCAGCCTGAGTTCTTATACCATCCAGGACCACCTGGCCAGGGGTAGTCAGTCACTCCCAGTGAGCTGAGCCCTCCTCTAGTCATTGGCAATCAAGAAAATATCCCCACAGGCAATCTGATGGAGGCCTTTTCTCAACTGAGGTTGTTCTTCCCATTTGACTCTAGCTTGTATCAAGTTGACACAGACACAAAAATCTAACAAGAACAATGGTTTAAGTCTTTTCCTTAGCAATTTATTTATTTCTTTATGTATCTGGTTGACCTGCCTGTATGCATTTCTGTGCACAGTGTACATGTGCCCTCTGAGGCTAGAAGATGGCATTGGAAATCCCAGGATGGGCATTACAGAAGGCTGTGAGCCATCATGTGGGTGCTGGGAATTGAACCTAGATCCTCTGGAACAGCAAGTGATGCACCTGTCCACTGAGCCATCTCTCCATCCTTCTTGTCAGTTTTATAGAGGTGTTTTAAACATTCCAAATTTAATAAAATTTAAAAATTATCAAAATGACTCTTACATTTATCAATCAAGAGAGTTTGAGTCTAAAGAAAGTGCCATGTTCAATGGCTCACAGCTCATTTGTATCAATAATATGAATAGCTAGCACTCATCTGATACTATATGGGCAAGTATTATTCTAACTTGTTTAACCCTAGTAAGAGTCCAAATAGATTGACACACAAAAGTGAAATGATATAATCAGGAACATACATACTAGCTGAGAAATCACAGTGTTTCAAATACCAGGATATTAATACAGTATAGATATTCCTGATTGGTAAGAGAAACTGGCAAACCATTAAAATACATGCTCACTTAGAAATTCTGGCACAGAATGGCTCTCCCATATTGATTATGTAGTCTTTAAGGTCACTGTAGATATCAACCTCCAATCAAAACCTAGGAGAAGAGAGCATGAAAAAGCTATATTTGCTTCAAAGTATCTTCCAGAAAAGTACCACAATCAATGGCAGCAACACTACATTGGCAAGTATTAGTAGCTCACATTCAGCTAGAAGAAAGTTGTGGTGGCAAAGGACCATAGCTCACTATATAATATTGAAACGTTGAAACATAGGCTCTCTGACTTCCTGTATGTAATGATCTTAAGATTGTATCATCTTTAGCTCATAAATACACAGTAAATGTCTTTCTTAAATGTTTTATAGCAATAGAGAAGATTAATTAATTAATTTCCCCTGAATATCTTATAATGCAAAACAACTCTTTGCAGATGATGTCTGCTTTTTATTCCAGTTCCTCCAGTATATGCTAGAGAATTTGCCTTAGTTGACTTGCTAAAGAGAGTTCAACAACTCATCTTCAAGCCTTTTATTTTTAAAGTCATTTTGTTATTTCATATAAAGCAATGAGTACTAAGAAGTGATGTCATTGTCTTCTGGACAGTAGGGATACAAAGAATAAAGGAACATATAGTAGGATATTTTTCCAAGTATGCTGCTACTAACTGAGATTATATTTACCTGGTAATTCTGATTCCACAAAAGTAAAGTGTACTTAATTCATAAGCAAATAACAAAAGCAAATAAAATGAAAAAGACAGGGCTACACCTAGGAGAGATGTTTTGATAGAGTGCCTCTTGAAAGCACTAGGTGAGCAGGAGTGAATAATTCATGTGTGAACTAATGAAGGAACAGCTGAGCTTCCAAGAAAAGGTAAAGCAGTGCAGACTGGCAGCTAGAACAAGACTAGTGTCCAGAAATCAGTGGACTGTTAGGATGCTCAAAGCAAGAGACAAACATCTAACCACAGTTGAGAGCTGGGGATAAATATAAACATGTGCTTTTCTTCGCCTTCTTTCCAAGCAATTCCTCCTGTGGGTCCTGAGAGAAGCTCAACACATATCCAGAAAAAAAAATCTATTCACAAGCTCTAATGTAACTGTGACCTTTTGAGTTCATACAATTATTTCTATTGTTGTGTATGGTAGAATATGGATAAAATTGGATCCATTGAATTCTTTCTGATCATGAAATCTAACTTAAAAGGTTAAATAAAAATAATAGTTACTTTCTTAAAGGATATTTACCAAAGACTTCTTGTGTTACCATTGTAAAATTTTTGCAAAGTGAGCATTATTGGCCCAGTTTTATAGACAAGCCATGACACACAAAAGTCATGAAACTTAGATGCCAAGTCTGTGTTTCCATGTTTTTATTACCTACTAATGGTGCTTCTATTCCATGGAAAGAAATAAGTTATAGACAGTATTGACCTGTTGGAGCTCTCTAAGACCATGCTGAGATTTGGTGAGTCACTATATTAGCCCTCATAGGAATCTACATGGTCATACTCATGGTTGTGATTTATGATACCAATAAGATACCAGATACAATCAGCAATGGAAAAGACACATGAAGTAGAGTTCAGGAGACACCAGGTGCAAGCTTCCAAAATTCTTCTGGTGGAGCCACAGAGTATATACTTAATACCTGAGTGATGACATGTGACACTCTGTGAAATATTGACAAGAAAAGAGGCCCATAGTAGACTCAAGGCACAATTTTTGCTGAAGACTGGTCATATTAGCACATTCCAACCAAATTCCTGCCCCTTGCCAACAGAAATCATGTGTTTATTTCAAGCCATATTGTTTATAAAAACATTTTAGGCACAGTGTTATCAGTTCCTGGGAATGGTGGAAACTCCCCCAAATGAAGTTCCCAGATGTTATTCCAAGACTCAGCCTTAAATTCAGGTCTCTTAAAGGGTAACAGTCAGGGCTGCTTTGTTAATTCAAACCATTGTGTCCTCTATAAGATGAAGGAGTTTGGGTCCTGAAGAGTCACTTCAGTTTTTTAGTTTTTAAAAGATGATGTTGTCTGTTTCTTTTATTTGTGTGTGGCTAGCAGTGTGTGTGTGTGTGTGTGTGTGTGTGTGTGTGTGTGTGTGTGTGAGAGAGAGAGAGAGAGAGAGAGAGAGAGAGAGAGAGAGAGAGAGAGAGAGATCATATATTTGTGCATGTGAAGATCATGAAACAACTTGTGGGAGTTAGTTACTTCCTTCCTTAATGCAGATTGTTAAGATTGAAATCAGGTCACCAGACTTCACAGCAAATGTCCTAACTCACTGAGCCTTCTCACCAATCCTACATTTCACATTCTATTACCAAATGCATGTAGTGTGTAACATAAAGGGGTGACCCCTAAACAGAAGCGTGTCCCAATGTAAACATCTGTAAATTACACACACACACACATATGTGTGTGTGTATATATATATATATATATATATATATATATATATATATATATATATATACATACATACATACATATATCTGAACATATATAGAGTAATTTGGATTATGGTAGAAATGTAAGGTAAGGAGATTAATGACAGGTTTTAAAACCTTCAGGAATTGGTTTGCTAAAATGTAAAATTCTGGCCCCACACTTATAAGTTTGTTCCCCAGTTAAGTTTAAGATGGTTTGTAGCTTGGTGGCCCACAAAAGCTTCCTAGTGAGATCTGAGCTTGCTTTACACAGCAGGGCTGCATTAGGGCATGGCTTGACCACATGCATGGTCACCAGGTATTTAGGATGGTCTGCACTTGGCTGTGCTTGGCAGGGGTCTTTTGCTCCACCCCTTGGCATTCCTTTAAAAGCCCTTTAGTAGAAACAGAAGGGGCTGGTAGGTTTTGACTCAGGCCCTCCCAAAACTGTCTTGTGTTTTCTAACTTTCCCTCTTCCCTATATTTCTATGTGCGTATTCCTTATTTCACCCTGCTCAAGAGTACCTTGGGGGTGGAGGGAAAGAAGGAGCTGGTCTCCCTCATTGTAGGACTCTAATAATGATAAAAGAGCAACTGGAGAGATCTTTGAGAGATCTTCCAGGCTGGACAGAAGGCTTGTTCAGCAAAATGCTGCTGTGCAAGCATAGGGACTCAAGTTTTGATCCCCAGCAGCCACAGAAAAGCAAGGTACTATGCCATGAAACTTTAACCCTAGTGCTAGTGGGGAATGAAGACAGGTGGATCATTGTAGCTTATTAGCCAGCCAACCAGCCTAGCTGAATCAATGAGCTTCAGTGAGATACCCTGTATCAAATAAATACAGTGGAGCAAGCGACTAAGACACCAATGTCAACTTCTGACCTCCACACAATGTGCATACATAACATATAAGAGAGAGAGAGAGAGAGAGAGAGAGAGAGAGAGAGAGAGAGAGAGACAGAGAGACAGAGAGAGAGAGAGATTTGGTGAGCTGTGTGGGAAATCTAGGTTGTTGAGCAGTGATCTATTAATGAAGTCATAGTAAATAATGAGATGGATAATAAGAGATCTACATCCTTCATGACAACGGATTATAAAAGGTGAAAAATAATGGTGGTTAAATGGTTCCAGATTTGTTTTTAATAAAGTGTGTGTGTGTGTGTGTGTGTGTGTGTGTGTGTGTGTGTGTGTGTCTGCTCTTGGGAAAAGGAATAGGTTAACTATTGAGCATATTGCACTAAAGGTTGAACCTCCAAGTACATGTATCTACATGCTAGTGGAGATAATGACCTTGGGTGATGTTGAGAGCTGGAGAAGTATGTATTAGTCAGTAGTTTAAAAAAAGTACTCCACAGGTTTACTGTAGGAGAATTGTGGAAAGTCATACCTCAAGAGCAGATGCAATTAGGTTAAAAAAAAAAAAAGAGTACATGCACTACAATATAAGAAGAGTCTGTGCTGGGGGGTAGGGGTGTCAGAAAAGAGTAGCAGTTTTTGTAGGCTTTGACTATCTTCTCTGTATCCCGTTACCACTGATCTGCCAAACTATCTGACAAACAAGATATGCTGAGATTCAGAAATTCAATAAGCCCAAGTTGAAGAAGACAAGAGAAATCCACTGCCTTCCACCGCAGCAACTGAACAGGAGAAGGAGGGAAGTGAATCTTAATGACATCTACCCTGCAATGTGCACCAAACAACCCTTAGCAACTGGATCCTTTGCTTTTTGTAGAAGTTTAATTTTGGAAGATGCAAGGCACTGTGTGGTGTTTGAATGACAGTGCTCGCCCTTTCTAGTCAAGAGAACAGTGCACACCTGACACTGATTGATGGCACTGCTTTTCCCATCTACCTGTCTGGCTGCTTTGGGAGCCTGGGCCAATAAAAGTGTCTTAGGCTGGTGGAAGATGACACTGGTGGGGGCGGGAGTTCAATAGATGCAGCCACCGAAAGGTGGGGGATAAAAGCAAAGCTGGCTGGTCTCTTTGTAACTGTTAAATGCAATTTCCAGAATATATCTTATTCTTTCAAATGATTTCATTATTCAGTTATTCAAAAACAGTTGTTGCATGCCTGTTTTTTTTTTTTTTTTGGCTTCCAAACTTCGTTTTACCATTGAGAATCAAGTGCTGAGTCAGTCAAAGAAGAGTGGGAATATATGCTATTGCAGAGTAAAGACAAGGCAGGGTGAGCTGCCAGTGGCTTACCTTACTTGGGATAGTCAGGGAAGGCCTCTCTGAGGATGTGACAGTCAAACTCAATGAAAAGACAGAGCCAGATACGAAATCTGTAGGAGGAGCATCACACAGAGAAAGAAAGAAAGAAGGCAGCAGCAAGCTGGTTACTCAGGAACAGAAGGGAAGCCTGGAATGTCCTTAAATTAGCAAGTAAACATATTTTTAATCTGAAAAATGTGTGTGTGTGTGTGTGTGTACTGAATCTTACCTACCAAAGGAAGGAAAAGTCACATGAATCCTGCTTTAGCCTCCCAAGTGCTTAGGGTCCCTGGGCTTTGAAGAAAATCAAAACAGCAAAAAATCAAATCAGGGAATTAAAAATCCAAATACTAACTACCTAAATGTCACAAAGTACATTATATGGAATGTCCCTGAAATGTACTCATCCATTTTGTATGTCCGGCTATTTAGGCCTATTGAACAGCAACTTTGATTTTTCAATGTTCTTCCTCAAATCCTTAGAAAGCACCGCGCTATTCCTTACTTCTTTGAGTTTGACTTTTTTCTGATATGTCATATAAGTAGAAATTGCACTGTATGGCCTTTTGTGGCTGGTCTGTTTCATTGACATTCCATTGTGTGCATATACCACACTTTCATCTCCCAGCCATATATTTGTCTAGTGGTTCCCACATCTCAATTATTATGCTGCCAAGAATGTGAAAATACAAATGTCTTTTAGGTCCTAATTTCAATTATTTTGAATAAATACCCAGAATTGTTAGTGTCAAGTGATATGATAATTCCATTTTTAATATTTTGAGGACACTCCTTATTCCTTTCCCTAATTCTAATATCTATTTACATTCCCACCCACTATACAAGGCTTTGCCGTGTTCCACACCTTAACCTCCACTTACTTACTGTCTTTTTGATGCCATTCATTCTAGCTCAGTGTGGGAAATTTACATTTCCCTTAGGACCACCACTGAACATGTTTTCATAATATATATTGACCAGTGCACAATTTCTTTGCAGAAATGTCAACTCACATGCTTTGCACATTCGGAAAATTAGAATTTGTTTTGGTATTGAGTTGTAGGAATTCCTTAAATATTTTGCATTTTGACCCCTGTACTCAGATACATGCTTCACAATTTTTTTCTTTTCTTGAAGATTGCCTTTTTGCTCTTCTGATTGGTTTTCTCATTCAGCTCTCATGTCACATATGTTTCTCACATTAAAAAATTATATTTAGAGTCAAGCAAGATCTTAAAGACTAGTAGAAAAGTATCCCAAGGACCAATTTTACAATTAATGAACAAATAGTCTACTTCTTTCCTTCTTGGTTTAGAACAATATAACCTGTTTATCATACAAGATATTGAGGATAAATTCTCCTTAGCTAAGCCTGAGTTGAATACTGGCGAATCTTAAGGTAGGTAAATTAAACAAGACAATGAGAGCCTGGGTGATGGTGGCACATGCCTTTAATTCCAGCACTTGGGAGACAGAGGTAGCCGGATCTCTGTGAGTTCAAGGCCATTCTGGTCTATAAAGTGAGTTCCAGGACAGCTAGCGCTGTTACACAGAGAAACCTTGCCTTGAAACACAAACAAACAAACTGCAAAAGAGAGAAAGATAATGGGACTAACCTGTCCAGTGATATTTGGGGAGAAACTGCTGTACTGAGCATTCTCAACACCACATACAGGTTCATTAGGAGGCTTCACTTGCTTCTTGGCCAAGATTTGTGGCAACTAAACGCTACAAGTGAAAATCACAATAGAATTGCACAACTCAGTGATCCAGCATTTGCCTAGCATGCACAAAGCCTTGAGTATAGTCCCCAACACTACAAAAAAAATGACAATTTTTTTTTTGAAATATGGGACAAACTGCCACAAACTCCTAAGTCTTCACTAAGTGAAGTCACATAGGATGTACTTAAATCACTTAGCAAAACAGTTCCCACGGTTTTTATTGGAGACTGGTCACATAAACACATTTGATTACTTCCCCAGAAAAACAGACCCCAGGGTTTTTTATTGGGGACTGGTCACTTCAGCTATCTGCCTAGCACAAATCCACATTCCAGCTTCCTAGAAGGAAGGTGTTCCACAAAATTGCAGCATGTATATACTTACCAGTTCAGGAAAAGCCTCCTAAATGCTACATTTCCAGATGCCAGCCAAGGGCCACCCTTGTAAGCAGGCCATTTCAAAGGACAGCCATTTCAAGACTGCTACATAGATAGCTCTTTACTGCACAACCAAGGTTTTCAACTTTGCTAGTGAGGAAATGATATGAGGAAGTTTGGTTGTACACAAGGACACCATCGAGAGCTTTGGGGTCATTTTCTCAACAATTATTCCCCATTTTGTTTGTTTGTTTGTTTATTTATTTATTTATTTTTCTTTTTCTAAGCAGGCCAAGTCCCTAGAGGATATACAGGCTCATCTCCAGTGTTCATTGATAAAGGATTAGGTTCTCAGTGATCGAGCAAAACTCAAGTTAAAAAACTTGTCAGAGAACTTAAACTTTTAGTCTTTTCCTTAATGGGGCATGGGTCATTGAAAGACTGGAATCCCACAGAATGAAGTCTACTCTACTTCTTCCTTTCCTTTCTTGAAATCTTTCTTAGCAACTCTCTCCACCATCCAATGTTTCAGAAAATTCCAAACATGCCTGTTTACGCACCAGGAAATTTGCTTCAGATTTGACAGTATTTTCAGATTCTCTAGTGTTCTACTGCAGTAGAACACTGGGGTTAAGAGTTAGATATTCTATTTTGGTCCTTGCTCTGAGATTGTACTTTTAGGTGTCACTTAACTATGACTCAAATCACTGATTCTTTTGGAAGTTTAAAATCAGATGGAACTCAGCTACAAGAGTGGCACATTATCTCTCTAGTTCTAAGGCTTTGTGTTTCTTCCACAATGACAGCTGTTCATGCCTAATGTTCTGAGTGCACTATTGAAAGGTGCGTAATGGCTTCCCAGTCATTTTCACTTAGTAATATGGCTCCAGGAGCCGTATATGTGAAAAGTTCAATATAAAAACAAATTGTGTGCTGGCGTCTACTCTAATTACCTCCACTACAGATGTCATTTACTATGGTAGTGATTGCTAAAGTGTTCTGCTGATGGGCCACTAAGAAAGCCAGTGGAAACCACTGTGGTAGTTTTCTGGAGCTACCATAACAAATTGTCATCAATTTAGAAGATGACTTTCTTTAGTTTTTCACAATTTCAGAGGGTAGAAAACCCATATCCGCATATCACCATCATCCTGGTTCCCTAACTGCTGTCTCCAAGCAGTTCTTCACATTTCTTGGTTTAAAGCTGCATCACTTCTAAGTCAGCCTCCATTTTCTCCTCAGCTTTTTCTTGTGTGTTTCGACGTATCCTCTCCTCTTTTTTCAACATAATGTTTTTGTTGATAATTTGGAAATTTCACACCTTGCACCCAGATCCCACTTCCCAGTCTTCCCAGGTCCACCCTTCACTCTTGTGACCTCCCCCTAATAATAATAATAATAATAATAATAATAATAATAATGTTGAATTTGTGTTGAGTAGCAGCATCTATTGGCTTTAGGATTTCTCCTACTTTAGTATTATTTCATATAAACTAATTACGTCTTCCAAGACCCTACTTGCAGGAATGTATACCTGATATGATTTTTGTACTGGGATACAAGATCCTGAACGTTTCGGTGGATTCCCTCCAAACTCAGATTCATGTCTATAACATGCTGAACACGTTTTGTGTTAGCCTACATATTGTATTCTGTACTATATTATTATTTGTTAATAGATTCATCTCCACTAGTTCACTGAGCTGTTGAATACTGGGACAATAGCTTCCTTGGTGTGGGTATTATTGAAAGATGAGCTACTTAAAATGTGACCATATGAGAACAGGAATAGGTAGAGTGCTGGAGAGGTCCCCAGAAATCCACAATGATACATCCTCTGTAGACTGCTGGCAATGGTTGAGAGAAAGCCTGATCTGACCTAGTCTGGTTATCAGATGGCCAAACACCCTGACGGTTGTACTGGAACTCTTATCCAATAACTGATGGAAGTGGATGCAGAGATCCTTGGTCAGGCCCCAGGTGGAGCTCCAGGAGTCCAATTGTCATGAAAGAGGAGGGACTGTAAGAGTGTGAATTGTTGAGACCAAGATTGGAGAGTCACAGGGACAAATAGCCAAATGAATGGAAGCACATGAATTATGAACCAAAGGCTGTGGAGCCCCCAGCTGGATCAGGCCCTCTGGATAAGTGAGACAATTGAATAGCTTGAACTGTTTGGGAGGCACCTAAGCTGTGGGACCCGGAACAAATGATGTATGCCATATCAAACATCTAGACAAAATATGATGGATAAATATTTTAAGCTGTATGTATCTTTTAAAAATTCCAGTATTGGCTATTAAATACTTATGGCATGCTGGTGTGTATAGGGGCGTTTTAAATACAGGAAATGTAGATTTTGCCAAAGCTGTTTTGCTATAATTGTTGGCGGAGGCCCGAGAGCATTTCAAAACTTGCAGGAACCTACTGGAAGTCAAGCAGAACTCCATTTCCATTCAATAGAAATGAAAAGAGACCAAAACGAAAAATCTTTACAGAGCCAGGAAGTATGTTTAACTTGCCAGCCTTTCATCTGTAACAAGTATAATCAAGATCTTAAAATGTTGAAAGCTGGGGTTTTGTATGACTAGAGAGTTGTATGAAGTTCTCAGCTCTAGCTGCAAGCTTGTCATTGTTTCAGTGAGAGGGTCTGTTTATATTTTAAAATGATCTTTATTAGCCTGGAAGCCCAGAAAGAATGATTTCTCTATTTCTAGAAATAGTAAACATGAAGAAACCAATGCCACAGGCAAAATAATATACACTAATTACCTAAAAGTGTCTTCAATATCTTTGTTCCCCCAAGTGTTTCTAATGCAAAAACATTCTGGGAACTGCTTCTCCCAGTTGTCCTACATCATAGCCACATCATTTGATGCCACCTCATCTGCACCTTTTATGGCTAAAGGGGGACCAAGTGGTGCTTTCAATAAAGTTTTGGCATGCTTCCGTTTTGCAATATTCCTTACACTGTCCTTTGTTTATGGTGTAATATAGTAACCACATGAATTTATTAAACATTTTCCAATCCTTTAAGTAGAATACAGAATACATGCATCCCTGTGAATCACTTACTCTCAAAATGTGGTTACCAAAGCAAAACATAAGTGACCCTTGGGAGCTTGTTAGAAAGGCAAACTCTCCAATCTGAAACCAGACCTTCTGAATAAGAAATAGAGCTGATGGTGCTTTGCAAGCCCTCCTGGTGACTCTGATGTGCACTCAAGTTTGTGTTTCTTTAAAAATGTGTAGGTAAGGGCTGACTGCATAACTCAGTGGTAGTGCACTTCTATAGCATGCATGAGGTCCTGGGTTCTATCCCTAGCACTACAAAAAGAAAAAAGACCCATACTGCTTATACAATCAAATGTGTAATAAGTGAACAAAGCACGTCTCAAACATTTCAATATTGATTGCAAACTTAATCAAATGTTTTCAACATTTAATCACAGCTTACCATTTCGTATTTCCCTGAATGCTCTAAGCATTTTACAAAGGAAAATGCATACATAAAATATCACATTGATTACAGAGTCAATTAATATTTTGATGATAAAATAGACTGTACTGTTAGTATTAGTTTTATAGTTTTATTTTATGTATTCTTATACCTTCTTTTTTTATTTTTTCACAGTCCTGAAATTTAAACATTATTGGGCTGTGTGTACTTTTGCATTTTCTCAGGATTTAAATAATTTGACCAAGATGGAAAGAAAAAAAATCTCAGAAACACAGGGATACAATTTAAGTGGGTTATTAAGCACCTGATTCTGATTGGTTAGTGAGACCTGGTTGCTAAGATCAAGATGAGTTGAACTCCACCTGTAGGATACTGGGCTGTGAAGCTTGTTACCACAATAGTTTTCATTTTTGTCATGGGGCTGCTTCTTTAATATACTGTCTCAAATGTCATGGCTTATGTAATTAAAAAAAACAAGCTTACTGTTTGGGGGGTCAGAAATTTAGAAGAGGTGCCTACTTCTAGTGGTTCTGGGAAAGATTTGAATTCTTGCCCTTTCCAACTCCCAGAGATTGGCCACATCCTTCAGCTCATCCCCAAACCTCACACCACTGCATCTTCTCCCATTTCTCATCTCCCTTCTCTATCTTATAAAGGCATCTGAGATTCTATGGAGTCCAACCCAGTGGAATCTTCCTCTCTCCAAATCCTTACTTTGATTATATCTGTGCAGTTCATTTTGTGAATGTTCTGAGTATTGGAACATGGGTATTTGCACCCCCATTATTCTGTTTACCACAGGATCCTTATTACTATGTTTCATGCCTATTCTGGAGTTTGCCTTTTATTTCTGACCATACATGATCCATTGCCATAGCTTTGTAACATACCACTCTTGTCCTCTCTCAATATTATACACCTTGGTTTTTAAAAGCATTGCATTAGAATTAGTTAGGTCATGAAAAGATTTTCCCTTCAGAGAAACAGGAAAGTGAATCTGAAACTTTAGATTGTCAGTAAACTACTTATTTTAGAATAACAGTTCTATCACATTTCTATTGGAAGTCACATGACAACTGGTGCTGGTTAACTACTGGCGTCTCTGCTATTCCTCTCTTGTACAAGGCCACATATGCTGATAAGGCCTATTTTTGGAACAGCCTACTGTTTCTAGGACCAGTTGGCTGATAAATTATGGTAATTTGTTATGGCTTATGCAGATTGAAAATAATAGATATATATGTTTAATTTCAGAAAATATATTTAACAAAAATACCCATAAAATATCTATCTGAAAATACATGCATGTATGGATGTATTCCTACTTGTTTAAATAAATTTAAATTCAGAGGTAATATTCATCTCTCTTTCATATTTCTCTTTTTATGTTTGTACATTTTCTTCATATTAACCCATTTCTTACAAGTACCACTTCCTTTTACAAATAGAACTTGTTTCGTGTAATATTTTGTACTGCTATAAATAATTATGGATAGAAAGTGAAAGCTCCCATAAGCTGACTCCCTCCTCATTAGCAGTGCCCTTGCCATTTAAAAGCCTCTCTTGCTTCCTGGCAACAATGTGATGCTACAGGCCTGTTCTGATTTTATCCTGCCAAGGACATTGAATTGAATATCCTCTAATGGTTCCCTTTCCATTTTTTAAAAAATAGAACAATGTTAAAGACCAAACTTTTTGTGCTAAAGATGCTTGCAGAAATCTAGGGGGTTAAAAAAATTAAAAACAGCTTCTGTACTGTCACTCATGGTAACTGACTGAGCTGAAATGAAAATACTTAATATGTGTATAAAATCTTAATCCTTCCAGTCTATCATATCATGCTGTTATTCCATTCTCTCCCTCTCTCTTTCTCCATCCCTCCCTTCCTCTCTGTCTCTGTATGTCTCTGTCTCTCTTTTTTAATACAAGAGGAACTTTATTAGAATACACCAGGTTCTTTCTGGTATTTAAATTGCTGTAATGAATCCATAGTGAGAAGTACACATTCCTGAAGAGTAGTGTTATCATTTTGTCATTACAAATTTCTATTCTGATGCTGGATTCTGCATGAAGAGACTATCCCAAATGAAAGCTTTCCTTGCAGCCTGCATATGGAATTAGAATGGTGTGGGGGGTGGGTGGGTGGGTGGGGGTTGGGAGATGTCTTACTATATACCTAAGGCTGGCCATGAACTGGTGGTGATCCTCCCATCTCAACCGTCAGAATGCTGTAAGGAAGGTGCACACCACCATACCCGACTTTTCCCCCTCAGTGCTGCTGATAGAAGTAGAGCCCACGCATTTTAGACAAGTTGTTTATTGATTTACACTCCCAGTTCTTTTGGCCAGCTTTTTTAATCTTTACATTCTTTTATTGTGGCACCAAACTTGTAGATCATATGTTAGCAGACGTTTCATGAGTTCATTCATACCTCTACAAAATGGCTCAACAACTGGAATACTGCATAAGTTATCTTGCTTTCTGAAGGATGGTTTGTAGTGTAACTACAATATTCCTCCAGGTTCTTTGTGATCATACAGTGCAGAGAATTTTCTAGAATATAGTCCTCCCAAGATACATTACACTGTACTTGCCTGCTCCAAATCTGGGGACCATGTCCAAGGCTGTCTTCTTCTCATTTCAACCACATAAATTTTCAAACCATAAACATATCCTCCCTGTGCCTGGCTACTCTTCTACATAGGAGTTGTTGTGATTTGGATTTAACATATTCCCCACAGGTTCATAGCTTAGTCTGTATTGCAGAAATGTTCAGAGGTGAGACTTTTAGGAAGTGATTGAATCATGGCTGCTGTGACCTCATCAGTAGAATTATAAGCTGCTAGGATAATAGGAGGTGATGAAAATTTAGGAGGTGGGACCTAGGCAAAGCCATTCGATTTGGGGGCATCTGTATACACTTTAGGAAGTCATGCATGTTTAAAGAAATTTAAAATATGACAGATAAGGTCAGACATACTTCTGCATCTCTCTTATGAGATTATAGGTAACATAAAATTAATCCTCTTTAAATATGTACTTATTAGTTGATCATGATTTAGATCTTATTGAGTTGTCTACTTCCATTGAGCTACTTTTTCACAGCAGAGTTAGAAATTTGCATTCTACTGAGAAGAATGTTTGTATTATGATTCTCAAGAAAGGGGAAGAAAATATAAAATTATTTTAACATAGCTATTAGTGCCTTGGTTGTTAAACTTTGAATGGTTATCTGAAACACCTAAGGAGTTCAGAAGTCATCATTTATATTTGGAGCAAGTTCTGTTACTCAACACAAAGTACAGGTCAACAAAGATTAGGCTCATCAGATCCATGGGTAGCTGGATGCTCTACTGCATGAGATTTTACTGGGAAATATTTACTGGTGAATCATTCTATATTCAGAGTATTTGAGATACCTTTTATTTTAATTGACTCAAAGTATTCTCTACCATCTATTATAGGCTCTTACCTCAGAAGCATTTTATATTCTTGATTTTTTCCTAAATTGTTAGTATTCTATGAAAAGAATCAATTTTCTTTAAACATATGGTAGCTTTGATTCTCTTTTTAGTAAGAACCTCAAACTTTAATGTGCAAATTTGGACTTGGAGATCCAGTTACAGTGGGGATTATTCGTCTAAATCTGGGTGGACTCTGAGATCCCATGTCACTACTAACTGTCCAGGTGGTACCAATACTGATATGACGAACACTGTGCTAGTTTTTGTTTTTGGCCTTAGCTGGAAATTGGCATCTCTTTGGAAATTAAACAAACAAACAAACAAACAAACAAAAATCACTGATCCCTAAGTACCATCGCCTAGAAATTGATTTTTCTGACATAATGAATACTACATAGTGAGCATCAAAAATTTTAAAAACATTCCAAATGATTTTCATGTGGAGCAAGATTTGAAATTCCTTGTCTTAGTACACCACCAAAACATAACAGACACTACGTATTTTTAAATATATTCTATTAATTCCTTAAGAATTTGATATAATATGTTTGATTATATTCACCCCTATTTTTTCCCAATTCTTCAAAATCCACCCTACCACCCGACTAACACCCAACTTTTGTACTATTAAAAACAATAACCCACGGAATCCATTTTGTACTACCCATATACCACTCAGTATAGGGCTATCCATTGGAGTGTGGGTTGAGCTACCAGGAACCACACTCCTAAAGAAAATTAACCCTTTCTCCCCCAGAAGCCATCAATTGTCCTTAGCTTCTCAGTGGTAGGGGCTCATAAACCCCTTCCTACTCCATGCTAGAATTTTCATTGCCTTGATTATGGGCAGGTCTTGTGCAGGGAACCACAGCTGCTGTGAGTTCATGAGTGAAGTGGTCCTGGCATGGCCAGATTTACTGATTTACTATTGTGTTCTCCAACCTCTGGTTCTTGCAATTTTTTTTCCAAATCCTTCCTCTGCAATGGTCTCTGAGCCTTGGGGAGGAGTGACATCACCTAAACTATAAAGTGGCTTTTTATTCACCTATTTCATGCTATAATGCACAATAACACTTCCACAGTTTAGGCCTACAATTTATCTGGATTCCTCTACTGATGCCCTACTATGGAGAAACTCCGATCAATAATAAAATTAAAAAAAAAAACAATAAAGTAAATTTCAGGCAGCTCAATTTATGGGTTTTAAGGATCACTTCCCACACCTTTTTTGTTTTAAAATGTTCTCTACTTTATTAGAGAAGGGTAAGAATATATTACTTAATCATTTTTAATACCTTTGAGTTACTAGTCAGGGAGCTGGACATATTTTACAGATCTCCAGATGTTTTTGGAAAGTTTGTTCATCAAAAAAATCTGGAAGTCTAGGAATCATAGCTGTGAGCAATCTACAAACATTTGAAAGAGTCAAAATGTCTAGGAAATGTTAAATGTGAATATATTTTTCAATCTTTGTTCCTGTAAGCAAGAAATATTTGGGAGATCTTGAATATTATAAGCACTAGAGTTCATTTTGAGCTGTTACTATGAAGCATACTAGATGGTATTAGCCATGTAACACATATATTAGGGTAAACATCCTGTGGAAGATAAAAGAGGTAGAGGGCCTGAAGGATCTGGGATAGAGCCTTCACACCAGCATGCAGGACTGACCTACTCCACACAGGAGAAAGTGAGGAAGAAGATATCGGTAGGAGTAGAAGAGGTCCAGGTGGCAATGCAGCTTTGAAAAGGACTTGGCTGGGCTTTGGGGATCTACATGGTCCAGCTCTATCCCCCTTGCTGAACTAAGTCATTGGGTGGCAACAGCCTGTGGAAAAGGTGGCCTTGGCTTTGATGCTGCAGATCCCAAATGTTTGACATCCAGAGTTTGTCAGTAGATGGTTTTCTATACAGCAGGTTCTCTATTGTAGGACAGTCTCTGTGTGTTGCCATAGCTGCTACATGGATGCTTTATATTTCAGAGAAACAGTGAAATTTTTTCCCGCTGTGGGCTAATGTAAGAGAAAATTAGCCACATATGAAGTCATTAATGTTTCTTCAAATGTCTTCTTTTTGGTCTTCTCCCTTTAAACTTAGATAAACTGACAAACTGGCATTTATGAATTATAATTTATCATGTCTGCTGGGCTCAAAATGTATTTCTTATCTCCACAAAAATCTAACATGGTCACTGGATAAGACATAGGTGGAACAATATCTGTTTTCTATAATAACTATATGTTTAGTGTTAGTTTTTCAATCTCTCATGTTCATAGGTATATTGTAATACATATTTTACTTTGTTAGCACTTATTCATATCTTTAAGGAGCTTTTATTAAAGAAGTGGTTATTAGTTATTAAGCAAAACTTGCTTAGAATGACTTTTCTTGGTTTGCCACAGTGTGTTATCTAGCATGACAGACGCAGTGTTGGCTCGAGTGTATAAACAATCAGATCTGGACACCCTGGCTAAGGAAGCATCCATTCCAATTGTCAATGGACTCTCAGACTTGTATCATCCTATCCAGATCCTGGCTGATTACCTCACACTCCAGGTTGGTGTATTTCTTTTCTTTACAAAACAGGAAAAAAAATCAGCAAATAATTCCAGACTACCATCAAGTGGAACCATTTACTTAAATGATATTTAATCATTATTGTGAATAACTTCTGTCTTAAAAATAATTATAGCATATGTGTGAATATAGATCTAGAAAACAGTGCATTACTATAAACAGACTGTATGATCCTTTTCTTCTCAATCCCATTTCAAAACCCCTTCTAGCCCCTCTCACATCGTCTACACTTTCAATCACTTTGCTCTCTGTTGCTCAGTTTAACAATGGATGAATAAGGAATAAAATTGCATGTAGAACTGACACAACTTAAGTGACTGTGCCACGTAAGAGTGTCAACTTGGTAGGCTCTAGAATCACCCAGAAAACAAGCCTCTAGATATGTCTGTGAGGGACTGTCTACAATAGGTCAGCTGAGGTGGGAAAAGCCACATTAATTATGGGCAGCACTATTTCATGACCTGGTACTTGGAAGAGAGAAAAAAGAGAACATGAACTATGTTGACTATGGATTCAGTGTGGCCAGCTGCCACCGCAAGCTCTGGTTGCCTTGACTTCCCCACAATGACAGACTGTATCCTTGAGTCTTTGAGCCAAAAAGATACCTTTCCTTCCTTCCTTAAGTTGCTTTTATCAGGTATTTCATCCTAGCACTGTGGAAAGTAACCAATACAGTGATCACACATTCATAAGACTCTGTAACTTAGAAATAAAGATCAGAGGAGTTCAGTTCAAATGCTTGAGATGCTCTATTACTGCTGGGTAATATAAAGAGGGGAACATTTTCTGTCATTTTATAAAGTGATTAAAAGTAGAATGAAGAATATGTAGACTTTGTAGAGTTAAGGATCTAACTCAGCCATGTGCTCCTACATCAGGAATTTGAATAACTTTTAAGACTTACATTATTTGATTAGACATACCCAAACTGCATGTTTTTGTCACTTGGAATATTAACGGTCAGGGTTTCTGTGTCTCTGGATGATTTTGAGGAGACAGGTCAAACTGGATAATCCCATCTTCCCTCTCATTTGAATAAGCTGTGAACATTGAAATGAGAGGTCAAGCCAAAGAAACGCTGTTCAGAGACAAAGACAAGTTCCACAAAGAGAAGACAAAACAATGATGTCAGATGGATAGTTGCTGTTGTTTAGTGAAACCTATGCAGACACTAGATGGCCTCATGTTTCTCACTGGGACTTTATCATTACTAAATCATGCGCTCACCGGGGGTGGGGCATGAGCTGTTTCTGTTCATCATAGGGTCTCTTGCTGGCAATGTGCAATGCTTTACCAAGGAGACACCAAAACAGGATTTCAGTGAGCATGAGCAAGAGCATGAGGTCTAAGTGAGATGAACTTGGCTTCACACCCTTGCTTAGCCACCTAGTAGTTTCACAATCTCCAAACTATTTAGTCTTTCTCCTTCTTCTTTGACCTTTACAAATATTTAATTCTAAATATATTAAGCCTACAAACATTTCAAGACAAATAAACAGTGGGCCAATTGTTACCAATACTCATTACTGAGTTAAATTCTGGGAAAGCACATGGCAGAAGACAACTAACCCTGGAATTGTCCTATGACCCCTACACACATGATGTAGCCATCCCTCCATAAAAGAAATGTTTTTAAAGATAAGAAACAAAAATAAAAACAAATTCTTTTTATTATTTTTTCTTAAAATTTTCCATTTATTTTACATACCAACCACAATTTCCCCTCCCTCCTTTCTTCCCATTCCCCCACCCCACACCTCCTATCTAGTCATACCCATCCACTCCTCCTCCATTCAGAAAGGGGCAGGTCTCCCATGAGAATCAACAAAGCGTGGCATATCAAGTTGAGGCAGGACCAAGCTCCTCCCCCTGTATCAAGGCTAGGTGAGGCAGCCCAGCATGGGGAGTAGGTTCCAAAAAGCCAACTCATGCTCCAAGGACAGTTCTTGGTCCTACTGCTAGGGTCCCCACAAACAGATCAAGCTACACAACTATTACCACATGTGGAGGGCCTAGGTTGGTCCCACGCAAGCTCCCTAGCTGTCAGTCCAGAGTCTGTGAGCTCCCACTAGCTTAGATCAGCTGTCTCTACTGGTTCCCCCTTCATGATCTTGACTCCCCTTGCTCCTACAATCCCTCCTCTCTCTCTTCAGAGCCAAACCACACAAAGATGCAACAAAGAAAGAGAATTACAGACCAATGTCCCTCATGAACATTGATGTAAAAATACTCAGTAAAATACTGACAAACTGAATCCAAGAACACAACTATTACCACAGCACATCTTGGAGGCAGGACAGATTATAGGTTGAAGGTTTTATGGCTTTGTTGGTACCCCAGTCTCACTTCTGGAAGCCTTGCCTAGTTAAAAAAGATTGCCACTGGGGCTTTGCATCTCCCATTACTAGGAGTCAAAGATTCCTGAGAGTTTCCACAGCACTCAGTTTCCACATACCCCCTAATTCAGGTTCTCTCTCCCAATACTCTCTTCCTCCACCACCTCCCTCCCCACCTGAACCCTCCTGTTCCCATCCCCACCTACCCCGTTTCCCTACAAAATCTATTCTATTTCCACTTCCCAGGGAGATCCAACCTTCTTGAGCTTTCCTTGTTACTTAGCCTCTCTGGATCTGTGGATTGTACATGATTATCCTTTTCTTTACAGCTAATATCCACTTATAAGTGAGTACATGCAAAGTTTTTCTTTCTGAGTCTGGGCTACCTCACTCAAGATGATTTTTCTAGTTCCATCCATTTGCCACAAATTTCATGATGTCATTGTTTTTAATAGCTGAGTAAAAGTCTTTTGTGTAAATGTACCACATTTTTTTTTATCCATTCTTCTATTGGGGAATATCTAGGTTGTTTCCAGTTTCCAGCTATTATGAATAAAGCTGATATGCACATAATTGACCAAATTCCGTTGTGGTAGGATGGAGCACCTTTGGTTATATGCCCAAGAATGGTGTAGCTGAATCTTAAGGTAGCTCAATTCCCAATTTTCTGAGGAACTGACAGTGATTTCCGTAGTAGTTGCAGAAGTTTGCACTCCCATCAGCAATGGAGGAGTATTCCCCTTGCTCCACATCCTCACCTGCATGAACACTTGTGTTTTTTATCTTAACCATTATGGCAAGTATAAGATAGAATCTCAAAGTAGTTTTGATTTGCATTTCCCCTATGGCTAAGGATGCTGAATATTTTTTTTAAATTTTATTTTACATCACAGCTACAGTTTCCTCCTCTCCTTCTAGTCCCTCCTCCCCAAGCCCACTCTGTTCCTATTCCCCAATCTGCTCCTTTTCAGTTTCTGTTCAGGAAGGGGTAGGTCTCCCATGGATATCAACAAAGCATGGAATATTAAGTTTCAATAAGACTAAGCACCTCCCCACGTATTAAAGCTGGGCAAGGCAACCTAGTATGAGGAGTAGGGTTCCATAAGCCAGTAAAAGAATCAGTGACAGCATCTTCTCCCACTGTTAGGAATCTGTTTCTCAGCCATTTGAGAGTCCTCTATTGAGAATTCTCTGTTTATATCTGTACCTATTTTTAAATGGGATTATTTGGTTTGTTGATGTCTAGTTTCTTGAATTAAAAAAATATTTTAAATATTAGCTCTTTGTTGGATGTACAGTTGGTGAAAATCTTTTCCCACTTTGTAGGCTGCTGTTTTGTCCTATTGATGGTGTCCTTTGCCTTACAGAAGCTTTACAGTTTCATGAGATCCCATTTATTAAGTGTTGATCTTAGTGCCTGTGATATAGGTGTTCTATTCAGAAAGTTGTCACCTGTGACAATGTGTTCAAGGCTATTCCCCACTTTCTATCTTATTAGGTTCAGTGTATCTGGTTTTATGTTGAAGTCTTCGATCCATTTGTACTTGAGTTTTGTGCAGGATGATAGATATGGAACTATTAGCATTCTTCTTTATGCCAACATCATTTGTTGAAGATGCTTTCTGTTTTCCATTGTGTATTTCTGGCTGCTATATAAAAAAAAATCTGGTGCTCATAGGTGTGTGGATTAATGTCAGGATCTTCAAATGATTCCATTGGTCCACATGTTTTGCCAATACCAAGTTGTTTTAATTACTATAGCTCTATAGTAGAGCTTGAAGTCAGGGATGGTGATACCTCCAGAAGTTTCTTTATTGTATAGGATTGTTTTAGCTATCTTGGGTTTTTTGTTTTCCCCTATGACACTGAGTATTGTCATTTCAAGGTCTGTAAAGAAGGCATTGGGATTTTTATCGGGATTGTATTGAATTTATAGATTGCTTTTGGTAGGGTGGCTATTTTTATTATGTTAATTTAACCCTACTAATCCAGGAGCATGGGAGATCTTTCTTTCTGATATCTTCTTCAATTTCTTTCTTCAAAGACCTGAAGTTTTTATCATACAAGACTTTCACTTGTTGGCTTAGAGTTATCCCAAGATATTTTATATTATTTGTGGCTCTTGTGAAGGGTGTTGTTTCCTTGATTTCTTTCTCAGCCCATTTATCATTTGTATATAAGAGAGCTACTGATTTTTTTAGTTAATTTTGGATTCAGCTATTTCAATGAAGGTGTGTATCACCTGTAAGAGTTCCCTGCTAGAATTTTTGCCCTTGCTTATGTATAACATCATATCTTCTGTGAATAGCAATACTTTGACTTTTTTCTCTCCAATTAGTATCCTTGATCTTCAGTTGTCTTATTGCTCCTGCTAGAACTTCAAGTACTATATGGAGAGAGTAGACAGCCTTGTCTTGTTCCTGGTTTTAATGGAGTTGCTTTGAGTTTCTGTCCATTTAATTTGATGTTGACCATGAGCTTACTATAAATTGCCATTCCTATGTTTAGGTATGTCCCTTTTATCCCCAATCTCTCCAAGACTTTTAGCATGAAGGGATATTGGACTTTGTCAAAGGCTCTTTCAGTATCTAATGAGATGACCATGTGTTTTTTTTTTCTTTCAATGTGTTTATATGATGGATTACATTGATTTATTTTCATATGTTAAACCATCCCTGCATCTCTGGGATGAAGCCTACTTCATCATGGTGGATGGTCTTTTTGATATGTTCTTGGATTTGGATTTTATTATTTGTGTCTATGTTCATGACAGAAATTGATCTGTAATTCTCTTTCTTTGATGAGTCTTTGGTTGGGTTGGGTGACTGTGGCCTCATAGAAAGAATTTGGCTGTTACCTCTGTTTCTATTTTGTAGAATAATTTGAGAAGTATTGGTTTTAGCTCTTCTTTGAAAGTCTGCCAGAATTCCACACTAATACCATCTGGCCCTGTTTTGTTGTTGTTTGTTTGTTTGTTTTTAGTTTTTATTTTGGTTGGTAGACTTAGTGACTTCTATTTTTTTATGGAGTATAGGGCTATTTAAATTGTTTATCTGATCTTTATTTAACTTTGGTAAATGGTATCTATTGAGAAACTTATCCATTTGTTTTAGATTTTCCAATTTGGGTGGAGTACAGGTTTTTAAAGTATGACCTAATGATTCTTTGGATTTCCTTGATGTCTGTTGTTATGTCCTCCTTTTAGTTTCTGATTTTGTTATTTGGATATTTTTTTCTGTGTCTTTTAGTTAGTTTGGATAAGGGTTTGTCAATCTTGTTGATTTTCTCAAAGAACCAACTCTTTTTTTTTTTCATTGATTCTTTGTATTGTTCTCGTCATTTCTACTTCATTGATTTCAGCCTTCAATTTATTTCCTGCTCTCTTCTCCTTTGGGTGTGTTTACTTCTTCTTGTTCTAGAGCTTTTATGTGTGCTGCTAAGTTGCTAGTATGAGATCTCTCCAATTTCTTTATGTAGGCACTTAGTGCTATGAACTTTCTACTTAGCACCATTGTGTTCCATAAGTTTGGGTATGTTGTGCATTCATTTTCATTGAATTCTAGGAAATCTTCAGTTTCTTTATTTCTGCCTTTACTCAGTAATAATCCAGTAGTTGGTTATTCAGTTTCCATGAGTTTGTAGACTTTCTGTTGTTGATATACAGCTTTAATCCATGGTGATCTGATAGGATGCAGGAGTTATTTCAGTTTTCTTGTATCTGGTGAGATTTGCTTTGTGACCAAGATTTTGGAAAAAATTCTGTGAGGTTCTGAGAAGATATTTTTGTGTTTGGGTGAAATGTCCTGCAGATATCTATTGGATACATTTGATTCATAACATCTGGTAGTTCCATTATTTCTCTATTTAGTTTTTGGCTGGATCACCTGTCCATTGGTGAAAATAGTGTATTGAAGATTCCCACTATCAATGTGTGAGTGTAGATATGTGACATAAGCTGTAGTATTGTTTCTTTTACAAACATGGGTGACCCGGTGTTTGGGACATAGACAATTTTAATAATTGAAAGATATTCTTGGTAGATTTTTCCTTTGATGAATATAAGAGTATGAATTTTCCTTCCTATCTCTTTTGATTAATTTTGGTTTGAAGTCTATTTTGTTAGATATTAGAATGGCTACACCAACTTTTTTTCTTAGGTCCATTTGCTTAGAAAATCTTTTTTCATCCCTTTACTCTGAGGTAATAGCTATCTTTGGTGTTGAGGTGTGTATTTTGTATGCAGCAGAAGGATGGATCCTGTTTTATAATCCATTGTGTTAGTCTGTGTCTTTTTATTAAGGAATTGAGTCCATTGATATTGAGAGATATCAATGAGCAGTGATTGTTAATTCTTGTTATGTTGTTGTTGTTGTTGTTGTTGGTGGTGGTGGTGGTGGTGTGTGTGTGTGTGTGTGTGTGTGTGTGTGTGTGTTTCCCTTCATTTGGTTTTGCTGATGTGAGATTATTAATTTCCTGTGTTTTCATGTATGTAGTTAACTTCCTTGGGTTGGATAGATATTGTTTCAATTTGACTTTTTCATGGAATATTTTGTTTTCTCCATCTATGGTGACTGAAAATTTTGCTGAGTATCTTAGTCTGGAATGGCATCTGTGGTCTTTTAGAGTCTGAAGGGTATATCTCGATGCCCTTCTACAGTCCGGGCCCTTCTGGATTTTAGGGTCTCCATTGAGAAGTTGTGTGTAATTCTAATAGGTCTGTCTTTATGTGTTACTTGGCCTTTTTTTCCTCCAGTTAATAATATTCTTTCTTTGTTCTGTATGTTTAGTGTTTTGGTTATTATGTGACAAGGGGACTTTATTTTCTGGTCCAATTTATTAGTTGTTCTGTAAGCCTCTTGTACCTTTACAGACATGTCCTTTTAGTTAGGAAAGTTTTCTTCTGTGACTTTGTTGAAGATGTTTTCTGGATCTTTGAGCTGAGCTTCTTCTCCTTCTTCTATTACTATTGTTCTTAGTTTGATCTTTTCACATTGTCCCAGAATTCCTGGATGTTTTGTGTCAAGAATTTTTTAGATTTAACATTTTCTTTGATCTAAGTATCAATTTCTTCTATCATGTCTTCAATGCCTGAGATTCTTTCTTCCATCTCTTGTATTCTGTTGGTGATGCTTGTATCTAGTTCGTGTTCACTTACCTAGATTTTTTTCCTTTCCAGAATTCCCTCAGTTTTGTGTTGTCTTTACTGCTTCTATTACCATTTTCAGGTCTTGAACAGTTTTGTTCATTTACTTCAAATGTTCGTTTGAATCCTTTCTTGGCTTTCTTTAAGAGATTAATTTATTCATTTCCTCTAATTTTTTGTTTGTCCTCTCATTGATGTCATTGAAGAATATATTTTCTCTTTATGGAACTCTATTGTCTTCATAAAGTTGGGTTTAAGGTCTTTTTCTTATATTTCAGCTGTGTTGGAATATTGAGAGCTTGCTGTAGTGGTATAACTGGGCTCTGGTGATGACATATTGCCCTGGGTGTTGTTGGCTGTATTCTTATACTGGGGTCTAGGCATCTGGGTTTGGAGTGATTTTATGTCTAGGTGCCAATTTCTGAGTTTGTCTTTGTTGGATGGGTGTTTTGTTCCTTGTCTTCTGTTTCCTCTCTGGTCTTTTGTCCAGAGTGGCTTATAGTTGAGTAGAGGGTCTCCAACCCAGTTGGGAGCTGGACTTATGATCAAGATATCAGACCTTTTAACTACTGTTTTGTAATTGTATGTCCATGTTATTGAATTTAATGCAAAACACAGTTTATTCATTCCAAGAAGGCATTTATTTTCAGTAAAAAACTGTTTCCTTTAGCTTAACTCTATTAACTATTTTATAAAAGTGTATATCCTCCCCATATTTAATCCCCTTTACCTCTTGATTTCTTAGGAACACTATGGCTCTCTCAAAGGCCTCACCCTCAGTTGGATAGGGGATGGAAACAACATCCTGCACTCCATCATGATGAGTGCTGCAAAGTTCGGGATGCACCTTCAAGCAGCTACTCCAAAGGTAGGAAAACTTTCTGCCCTGAAAGAACCTCCCTATTGATCAGATGCTATTACCCAGTAGAAACAAAGCTTCTGATCAAGGACAGCATACCTGAAGCCACACAATGTAAGCTACATTACCAACTCCTCTATTGAATGGCTATCTGGTTTCTTAAGAGCCCAATTTTCCTTTTCTATAGTGGAAGCGAGTCTTGGCTGATACCTTTTATTCCTCGAGTCTGTGATAAAAGCACATCCAAATTATGCCTTTGAATGCCCTAATACTGGTCATTATCATATCTTTGTGTATTATCACCACACAGGCTGAAGAAAGCAGTGAAAACCAGACAATGTAGAATCCTCAGTGCTGGGAAATGGTGCTGTAATCGCTCCAACACAGCAATTTGATTAAAAATTAAAGAAATAGTCAATCCTATGTGAAAAGCACATTGCTTACATCCAACTTAAAGTTCAGCCAGGTGGCAGTGGTGCATGCCTTTAATCCCAGTACCAGGGAGGCAGAATCAGGAGGATCTCTGTGAGTTCGAGGCTAGCCTGGTCTATAGAATGATCCAGGACAGGCACCAAAAATGACATGGAGAAACCCTGTCTCGAAAAACCAAAAAATCCAGGGTCTCTTTTAAATCTGAGACTCATGTGCCTGTGAAAACTGCCCCTACATGTTTTTATACTGATTCTACACTCTTATAGAATGTAAGGGAAAGCCACTCTTTAATATCTTAATTCTTGCTATGTAAGGAGATGGTAACAGTTGTAGCCTCTATATAGAACTAGAAGGTTCGAGAATAGAGGTAAAAGGGAGAATAGTGGTAAAAGGGACCCCCAGGGAATGTCCTTTTATATGGTTTGAATTTCTTAATACATAAGTGCATAAATAAATAAACTAAAATAAAAACAAGCACCCCCCCCCCAGAAGTAGCCCTATGTTTAGTTACCTTTGTCCCTCACAGAATGAACAGAACTTGGAAAAGGTAGAAATTAACTCCAAAGAATCAAACCCAAGCCAACCCTGAAGGATCTACAAGGAATGATTTAAACACCCAGATCCACTACTCTATTCTCTCCATTTTGTTTCTTACTTAGCTTCTGCTGTCCTTTTGGGAGTCTTTTAAAAAGGAAAATTTCTCTAGGAAGAAACTATTTCAGAAACTAAGTGTTGATTGTAAGAGAATTGACCACCATGTTAGGAGACAATTGTACACAATGATTATGTGCCAGTGTCTCTCATCAAGTACTTGTTTGCTGTTTCTCAGTAGTCACACCTGTAGCTCACACCTGTGGCTCAAACTGAGCTGACTATAGTGGAACTTCAAAATTTTTCTCTCTGATTCTGCTTTTAGAATTTGATGTTTATTTACCAACTACCAGGGACATGAATTATAGCAGAAAGACAAATAGCTGAATTTTTTGAATAGTAATTACTCAGTCCTTGAGTATCTCATGCATGTTTCACCCAAATCAAACCTGTATCTTAGGATATGTTTCCTCTTAACATATCCCTGGTGAACTAGTGGAAGAAGATCAGGGAAAGGAAAGAATCAAAGAAGGGTACCATTTGCAGGGACCAACCATCTTCGTCACTCTAGACCTTGGGTATTTCTGGAGGTGAAAGGCATTAAATGCTAAAATTTCAAGAATATTTGGAAAACTAGGATGATTTGGTCACTCTAGCACCATGATATGTTCAGTCCAACAAAAAGGAACTGAACTTGATACAACAAGTGAGTTCTAGAGTATACTGTATGCTTCAGAATTGTCCCAACCAGGAGACATGAGAGCAGGTTTCCTTCCTTCTGGACTGGTTACTGCTGAGTGACAACAGGCATAGTGGAGTGGCAGTTCTTGGTATTTACAGTGAGAAGAGCAGCTTGGTAGCCAGAGAGTGGCCTTCTGAAAAAAGCTCCAGGTTCTGTGTTGGAAACATGCTTGCATGGCCTACTATATCTCAAACATGCTAACGAAACCCACTACATCTTTTTTTCTAGTGTTACAGCTGAGTCAGTTTGAGTCATTGTGTCCTTCTCTCTTAGTTTCCTAGGGTGTCAAAAACAAATTATCACAAATTGGAGGGCTCAAAAAGCATAGTAATATGTTGTCTGAAATCTAGGTGTGTGCCCATCCATATTCCATTTGTTACTTGGCTTCTTCCTGAATTACTCCAAGCCTTTCCTCTATCATCTCCATTCTATGTACATATATCTCTATGTGCAAATGTTCCTGTTCTTCAAAATAATAGTTCTACTGTTACCATGACCTCATCTAAAATACTTAAATATGTAAAGACCCTGTTTCCAAAAAAGTTACAGTCTGAGATTCCCACTGGGCAGTGTGTGTGTGTGTGTGTGTGTGTGTGTGTGTGTGTGTGTGTGTGGTGCAGGGGGATCAAAGCCTTATATATTCTTCCTAAGTATTTTGCCACCAAATTATGCTCTATCTCTAGGGCATGACTTTTCTAAGGACATTATTTGCCGAAATGTACCTGCCATGCTGTAGAACAAATGGAAAACACATGCAATAATAGCATGCTCTGGAAGCTCTATTACAGTGAATTTTAGTGACTCAGAGAGATGACCCTTACAACTGTCATACCCCTTTCATTTAACATGCACTGAAATAAAAGCTCAGGTGTGACATGTTTGAGCACACTCTTAAGAACACTGGTTTGCAGAAAGGCTCCACATTAAGGCAAAATGTGACTGCACTTGCTTTTACAGTTAAAAATGTGCATTGACAATAATTGTTCCCTGCTATAAGGTTATTTTGGAATGGCTCCATTCTATTGAAGAAACATACAGTTTAAACATTTTATTGCATGTCAAAAATGTTTTATTAACATTAAAAGAAAAATTCCAGTATTATAGAGTAATTTCAGTATTGTTCATTTACGGAAACTCATTTAAATGATAAAGTGTACAAAAATCCACTTAAATCTTGGTGAGAGCAAGGTTTTGTTTAAAAAAGTCCTGCTGTTAAGTCTGATAGTGTAGAAGTTGGTCCATCAATTTGTAAGTCTTCACTTGTTTGTTAGTAGAACTATTTCCCTTAAAGATAAAGCAAGGAGATTTATTGCAAATTTAAGAAACATTGAACAGCTTCCAGAGTCATAAGTAATCCATTTTCCCATGCCTCAACCAATAATAACTTACATGATTTGCAGCAGTGTTCCATAAGCCATTGACGGTAATGCTCTTTAACATTGTTCTAAGTGAATATTTAAACTGGGTTTGTTAATCACCTTCTTCGTCTGGTTTATGGAGAAGCCAATGGGTGGTATAGTATTGAAAACTGAGACGTAGGAAAAGAATCTGTCTCTGCATTCTAAGTCATGGCTTGGGGTGTGCAAGGTTGGATGATTTCCTAATTTCAAAAGCCTCTCTGTCAGTTCTCTAAGTATTTATTGATTCATCCTCTAAGAATGATTATTTTTAAAGAGTCCAAAACCTGCTTTCTATTGGGAAGACTATATTTTCAGAGCAGAAAGAACTTGGTGTAATATCCAAGTCTCTTTACTCATGTTTACTAGCACAATTGTTCACACCAAATTCACAAACCTTTACTAATTACTTCCCCCAAACCCCTACAAACCAGGCTCGGAAAGCTCATGGCATTTTGAGCATAACAAAGCTTGCTTTAAAATGTCTTCAGCTATCATAATCAATATCTCAGCAATTTCTTTCCTCCAGAAATTGATGATGGGAGAACAATCATAGACAGTATGTGTAAAGAAGTCAGATTTCAAATGAACAGACCTGAGCATGCCTGTCACAAGCTGATGTTCTTGTAAAGTAGAATCTGAGAGTTTAGTGGGTAAGATGTATAAGATGCCCTTGACAGTATGTCCTTGAAATCAGTGGCTGTGGAAAAGGGCAGGGTAAGGAAGCAGGAGTGTGCAGGGGGAAAAGTTGAGATATGATGTGTTCCCAACCCATAGTTTCCGTCAACCTACAGAGCATTTTGTATATGGAATGATCAGTTGGAACAGTCTGGGTTTGGGCAGAGAGGCTCTGATTTTCATATATTCCTATCAATCAATCCTTGAATATATGGGGCCCTAGAAGGCTATGTTTGCTTGAGTGAGGTGATCTTCTATAGATGAGTCAATGTCCAAAGAGGGCTGGATAAAGGCACCTTCTGGCACTACCATAGCAACTGAGAGGAGTAAGTCCTTTCATCATGATTATCAATATTGGTGGGGGTGTGAAGAGGATATCACAATATTCCGCAGAAATCCATATTTAAAATGTACAAAAATTGATTTGTAATAAATGCTAGGTATTCAAAAATGAGAAATGTGACTCTTCTCCCACCCAGAGAATCCTGTCTCAAGGACCTAGGCCATGGGGCACAACTAGTACCCTCCTACTCCTACCCATCACTGCCCCAGTTGCAGGCCAGTAGGGAAGACTCTTGCGGGCAAGCCTTCCCACCAACACCCCATCAGACCCTGCAATCTAGAAGACCTACTGTCTTCCCCAGCCCACCCATTTCCCTGCAACCTCAGCTGCTCCCTGAAACACAGAATCTTCCAGCTCTTATTGGACCGAGAGGTGAGTGACTCTTCTTGCACCCACAGAGTCCTATCTCTAGGACCTAGGCCCTGGGGCACAACCCATGCCCCTCCATCCCCATCCATTGCTGCCTCAGTTGTAGGCCAGCAGGGAAAACTCCTGTGGGCAGACCTCCCCACCAACACCCCCATTTGGACACTGAAATCTACAAGACCTACTCCCTGCCTCAAACCCACCAATACACCCACACCCCAACCCTTGACCTCAGCAGCTCCCTGAGATGAAGAATCCACCAGCTCTTATTAGACCAAGAGTGGCTAACTGAGACACAGAATGTGCCAGCCCCAATTGGACCAAGAGTTCTGATTGGACCAAAAGTGGCCCCCTGAGACACAGACACAGTAAGCACATATTGGACCCAAGAGCAGCTCCCTCAGACACAAACACCTCTTGCACCTATTGGAGGAAGAGATAGGTACACTTCAGTGAAAAAACACATATGACAACTAAAGACACCACCAGAACCTAGCAGTTCTACAATAGTGAGACCTGAACATCACAACATAGAAGAAGCAAAAGAAATCAACCTTAAAAATAACTTTATGGAGCTGATAGAGGCCTTTAAAGAGGAAATGAAAAATTCCTTTAAAGAAATTGAGGAAAAGAAAAATAAAAAATTTGGAAGAAATCAATAAATCCCTTAAAGACAGCCAAGAAAACCAAGAAAAAGCAATTGAACAGGTGAAGGAAACGGTTCAAGATCTGAAATTGAAATAGAGACAATAAAGAAGACACAAACTGAGGGAATGCTGGAAATGGAAAATCTGAGTAAATGAACAGGAACTACAGATGCAAGCATAACCATCAGAATACAAGAGATAGAAGAGAGACTCTTTGGTATGGAGGATACAATAAAGGAAATAGATTTGTCAGTCAAAGAAAACACTATAGCCAAATATGTCTAACACTAAACATCCAGGAAATCTTGGACACCATGAAAGGCCAAACCTAAGAATAATAGACATAGAAGAAGAATACCATCTCAAAGGCACAGAAAGTATATTCAACAAAATCATGGAAGAAAACTTTCCCAACTTAAAGAAGGAAATGCCTATGAAGATACAAGAAGCTTACAGAATACCAAACAGACTAGAGCCCCGAAAAGGTCCCCCTGCCACATAATAATTAAACAACTAAACATACAGGATAAAGAAAGAATATTAAGAGCAGCAAAGGAAAAAGGGCAAGTGACTTATAAAGGCAGACCCATCAGAATAACACCCGACTTCTCAATGGAGACTCTGAAAGCCAGAAGATCCTGGACAGACATGATGCAGACACTAAGAGACCATGGATGCCAGCCTAGACTAATATACCCAGCAAAACTTTCAATCATCATAGATGAAGTGAACAAGACATTCCAAGACAAAGCCAGATTTAAACAATACTTATCCACAAACCCAGCCCTACAGAAAGCACTAGAAGGAAAATTCCAACCTAAGGAAGTCAGATACAACCTCGAAAACGCAGGCAATAGATAACACCATAGCAGTAAATCCCAAAGAAGAGAAGTACACAGACACTACCACCAAAAAATAAAAATAATAACAGAATGAACAATCACTGGTCATTAATATCCCTTAATATCAATGGACTCAATTTGCCTATAAAAAGACACAGGCTAACAGAATGGATATGAAAACAGGATCCATCATTTTGCTGCATACAAGAAATACACCTCAACTTCAAAGACAGACACTACCTCAGAGTAAAGGTCTGGGAAAAGACTTTCCAGTCAAATGCTCTCAAGAAGCAAGCTGGTGTAGCTATCCTAAAATCAAACAAAATAGACTTCAAACTAAAATCAATCAAAAGAGATTGTGGAGGACATTACATATTCATCACAGGAAAAATCCACCAAGATGAAGTCTCAATTCTGAACATTTATGCCCCAAACATAAGGGTACCCACATATGTAAAAGAAACAATACTGAAGCTTAAATTGCACATCAAACCCCACACACTAATAGTGGGAGACTTCAACACTCCACTCTCACCAATGGACAGATCTGCCAGACAAAACCTTAACAGAGAAATAAGGAATCTAACAGATGTTAGGACTCAAACGGACTTAATAGATATCTACAGAACATTACACTCTAACACAAAAGAATATCCCTTCTTCTCAGCGACCCATGGAACCTTCTCAAAAATTGACCTCATACTCAGTCACAAAGCAAATCTCAACAGATACAAAAAAAAATGGAATAACCTCTTGTATTTTATTGGACCATCGTGGCTTAAAGTTAGAATTTCAACAACACAAATTACAGAAAGCCTATACTCTTTCTGTATAGGAAATTGAATAACACTCAGCTGAATCACCAATGGATCAAGAAAGCAATAAAGAAATTAAAGAAAATAAATAAATAAATAAATAAAAAGAAAGAAAGAAAGTAAAGACTTCCTAGAATGCACAACATACTCAAACTTAAGGGACACTATGAAAGCAGTGCTAAGAGGAAAATCCATAGCACTAAATGCAGACATAAAGAAGTTGGCGAAATCTCATACTAGAAATTTAGCAACACACCTGAAAGCTCTAGAACAAAATGAAGCAAACTCACCCAGGAGAAATAGATGCCAGGAAATAATCAAATTGAGAGCTGAAATCAATAAAGTAGAAACAAAGAGAACAATACAAAGAATCAATGAAACAGAGTTGATTCTTAGAGAAAATCAACAAGATAGACAAACCCTTATCCAAACAAACCAAAAGGCAGAAAGAGAACATGCAAATTAACAAAATCCGAAATGAAAAGGGAGACATAACAACAGACAACAAGGAAATCCAGAGAATCATCAGGTCATGCTTCAAAAACCTGTACTCCTGAAAATTGGAAAATATAAGAGAAATGGACAATTTTCTGGATAGGTACCACATACCAAAATTAAGACCAAATAAACAATTTAAATAGACCTATAACCCTTAGGAAATAGAAACAGTCATTAAATTCTCCAAACCCAAAAAATCCCAGGGCCAGATGGTTTCAGTGCAGAATTCTACCAGAATTTGAAAGAATAGCTCATAGCAATACTCTTCAAATTGTTCCACACAACAGAAACAGAAGGAACACTGCCAAACTTTTTATGAGGTTACAATTACCCTCATACCAAAACCACACAAAGATGAAAAAGAAAGAGAATTACATACCAATCTCCCTCTTGAACATTGATGCAAAAATACTCAATAAAATATTGGCAAGCAGACTCCAAGAACACATACAAATTATCCACCGTGATCAAATAGGCTTCATCCCAGAGATGCAAGGATAGTTCAACATATGATAATCTGTCAATGTAATCTACCATATAAACAAACTGAAAGAAAAGAAAAACTACATGATCATCTAATTAGATACTGAAAAAGCCTTCAATATAATCCAACACCCCTTCATGATAAAGGTATTGCAGAGATCATGAATACAAGGAACATACCTAAACATAATAAAAGCAATTTATAGCCAGCCAACAGCCAACATCAGATTAAATGGAGAGAAACTCAAAGTAATTCCAATAAAATTATGAATAAGACAAGGCTGTCCACTCTCCCCATATCTATCCAATATAGTACTCAAAGTTCTAGCTAGAGCAATAAGAAAACAAAAGGAGATCAAGCGGATACAAATTGGAAAGGAAGAAGTCAAACTTTCACCATTTGCAGATAATATGATAGTATATACAAGTAACCCCAAAAATTCTACCAGAGAACTCCTACAGCTGATAAACACCTTCAGTAATGTGGCAGGATACAAGATTAACTCAAAAAAAAATCAGTAACCCTCCTATATACAAATGATAAATGGGCTGACACAGAAATCAGAGAAACATCACCATTTACAATAACCACAAATAATATAAATTACCTTGGGTAACTCTAACTAAGCAAGTGAAAGACCTGTATGACAAGAACTTTAAGACTTTGAAGAAAGAAATTGAAGAAGATACCAGAAAATGGAAAGACCTCCCATGCTCATGGATAAATAGGATTAACATACTAAAAATGGAAATCTTACCAAAATCAATCTATAGGTTCAATGCAATTCCCATCCAAATTCCAACACAATTCTTCACAGACCTGGAAAGAACAACATTCAACTTCATATGGAAAAACAAAAAACCCAGGATAGCTAAAACAATCCTTTACAATAAAGCAACCTCTGGAGGCATCACCATCCCTGACCTCAAGCTCTACCATAGAGCTATAGTAATTAAAAACAGCTTGGTATTGGCATAAAAACTGACATGTGGACCAATGGAATAATTTGAAGATCCTGACATTAATCCACACACCTATGAGCACCTGATTTTTGACAAAGAAGCCAAAACTGTACAATGGAAAAAAAGGATCTTCAACAAATGGTGCTGGCATAACTGGATGCCAAAATAGATCCATATGCACAAAACTCAAGTCCAAGTGGATCAAAGACCTCAACATAAATCCAGCTACACTGAACCTGATAGAAGAGAAAGTAGAAAGTATCTTTAAATGCATTGGCACAGGAGGCTACTTCCTAAATATAACACTAGTAGCACAGACACTGAAACCAACAATATTAAATGGGACCTCCTGAAACTGAGAAGTTTCTGTAAGGCAAAGGACATGGTAAATAAGACAAAACAACAGTCTACAGAATGGGAAAAGATCTTCACCAACCCAACATTTGACAGAGGGCTGATCTCAAAATTATATAAAGAACTCAAGAAAACTAGACATCAAAATACCAAACAATCTAATTAAAAATGGTCTAGGGAGCTAAACAGAGAATTCTCAACAGGAGAATCTTAAATCCAAAAGACATTAAGGAATTACTCAACATCCTTAGTCATCAGGGAAATGCAAATCAAAGTGACTCTGAGATAGCATTTTACACCTGTCAGAATGGCTAAGATAAAAAACACTGAAGATAGCTCATGTTGGAAAGGATGCGGAGTAAGGAGAACACTCCTACACTGTTAGTAGGAGTGCAATCTTGTACAGCCACTTTGGAAATCAGGATGGTGGTTTCTCAGAAAATTGCTCCTCAACTGAAGAATGGAACTAGAAAATATCATCCTGAGTGAGGTAACCCAGCCTCAGAAAGATAAACATGGTATGTACTCACTCATAAGTGGATACTAGTTGTAAAGCAAATGATAACCAGACTACAATCCACAGCCCTAGAGAAACTAGATAATAAGGAGAACCTTAAGAGGGATGAATGGATCACCTTAGGAAGGGGAAGTAGATGAGATCTCCTGAGTAAACTGGGGATGAAGGGGGTAAAGATGGTAGGAGGTGGTGGATAAAAATATAATGGAATGGGATGGTTGAGCTGCAACAGGGGTGGAGTAGGAGACCAATGAGGGAGATATCTTGATAAAGGGAGACATTATGGGGACAGGGAGAAATTGGATGCTAGGGAAGTTCCCAGGAATCCACAAGGATGACCCCATCTTAGACCACTAGCAATAGTGGAGAGGGTGCCTGAGATGGCTTATGCAAATAATCAGATAGAGCCTTCATCCGGTAACTGATGGAAGCAGATACAGAGATCCACAGACAAGCACCAAACCAAGTTCCAGTATTCCAGTTGAAGAGAGGAAAAAGGGATTCTATGAGCAACGGGCATCAAGATAATGATGGGGAAATCTACAGAGACAGCCAAACCAAGCTAGTAGTAACTCATGAACTTTAGACGAACAGCTGTGGAGCCTCCATGCGACTGGACTAGGCCCTCTGCGTAAGCAAGACCATTGTGCAGCTTGGTCTGCTTAAGGGCCCCTCTAGCAATAGGATCAGGATCCATCCCTGGTGTATGAGCTGGCTTCTTGGAGCCCACTACCTATGGTGGGACACCTTGCACAGCCTTGATGCAGGGAGGAGGGGTTTGGACCTGCCTCAACTGAATGTACCAGGTTTTGTTAATGGGGAAGGCTGGCAGGGGAGTGTTAGGAGGGAAGAGAGGGGGATCTGTGGTTGGTATGTAAAATGAATAAAATATTTCTTAATAAAGAAAAATAAAAAAAACAAAAATTGGGAAAGATGGAGAAAGGTGAGTGTAATTGTGGGGTTTGATCTGACATGAATTCTGTATGGAGGCACTGGAGAAGAGGCTAGAGTTCGTGAGCTGCCATGCTCTGAAGAAGACACCCATCAGGAGGTGTTCAAGGGTAAAAGGCTGAGATGGCAAAAAAGGGCAAAATGTGTACAGGGATGACAAGATGATTGGCTTTCCTGTGGCAGTACTTTGAGAAGAATTAAGGGAAGATGGAACCAGGAGATGTAGCCAGAGAGGCTGAAGACTCTTAATCAGCTTTGACATAAGAAGCAAGTATTGAACAATTGAGGCTGTTGTCTACAAAACAGACAAGAGAGTGTTTATGGAGGCATGGCAATAGCTTTAGCCACTTTAGTTGCCCACAAAATGTCCATTACTGCTAGGAGAAGGCTGAGTATGCAAAATCATTTAATTCTAAGAATGAATACCTCTTTATAGGCACCTTGCTTACCTCTCCAAACCATTCAAACACATACATAAATGACATTTCAAAGCAAGTCGCATTCCCCTGGAAAAGAATAAGGCAGGAAAGAGCCCATTAGTATTTAGCTGGAACAGAGGGCTTTTCTGGGGAGCAGTCATTTAAACTGAGACTTCAAAAATTGTCCATGGAATGGGTGAGCAAAAGCATGTTAGCTAGACAAAAAAGAGTCATTTGTACAAAGGCACAGATAAAAATGTACCAGGCTGTGCAATTATGTATCTAAACTTCTTATGCCATTAAAGGGTCAAAGAGAGATCTGTCGTGAGGTAGAAAATGCCATGCTCTGTACATTTGTCTTTACAACTAAAAAAAACAAAACAAAACAAACAACAACAAAAAAAACCAAACAGAGGTAGCCCAGGAAAGATGGAACAATTATTTGCCTTTTTCAAGTCCAAAGAACAGCATGAAAGCCAGTGTGCTCTACTGAACATGGAACATGGAGCATCTTTTAAAAAGTGAAGAGAGAGACTACTCTCGAGCTTTATTTTGTCTTGTTTTAAGTCATTAGATATATATTAGGTATAAGATATAATAGTGTCATATATAATTAAACTATCTAATTGCCTAAATAATGGTTATTTTTTCTTCTTGCAGGGTTATGAGCCAGATTCTAATATAGTCAAGCTGGCAGAGCAGTATGCCAAGGAGGTATCCTCTCTACTTGTAATGTTCCAATGTTCGCTGTCCCATGAAGTTTCTGGTTTTTTAACCAGCAAATTTTTCTGTGCTAGAATGGTACCAAGCTGTCAATGACAAATGATCCATTGGAAGCAGCACGTGGAGGCAATGTACTAATTACAGATACTTGGATAAGTATGGGACAAGAGGAGGAGAAGAAAAAGCGTCTTCAGGCTTTCCAGGGTTACCAGGTTACAATGAAGGTACAAATTGCTGCTTCTCTGAAATTTCATCAACTACATTCATAAAGACTAGAACCACCTCAGCATTCATTCACTTTAGGGACAGTAGACTGACTTTTCATATTCCATTAAGAACTCACTGCATCCCAACATGATCTCTCTACTCCCAAACATTAGTGATATCCTTTGGAAAAAACACTTATGATACCTGGGCTGTAGAGAAAAGTACGTTTTTTCCCCTTCTAACAACAATTGAGGTTTCAAAATGCTTTACTCTGTGTAAGTTTGGAAACATTGGGTTACTTCTGGTGCAAGCAATTCGTAAGATTTCTCCCAGAAGAAGAGCTTGTGAAACTGTGCTTGCCAGGTTAGCTCTTGCTTTTATTTTCTAAGGTCTCTTAAATTCATGACAGCTTTGCCAACCCTCCCTAGGGATTCCTAAGGGACACCCCTTCAATCTAATGCCTTCCAGGAAGATCAGTCTTTTCTTCCTGATTGCCTCCTTCCCTTCCCTTGCCTCTTTCTTTTGTTGTCTGAAGTATTGGATTTTGGCATAGAGCCCAGGGCCTAGTGCATGTTAGACAAAGAACTCTACCACTGAGCTGTATCTTCCTCCACACACTCTGCTTCAATCAATCTTGAGCCATCATCAGAATGGCCTGTGTGTATTGCTAATCCTCAGCTGGATAGCCCCAACCCCAGGGGTTCTGACTCAGTAGGTCATACGTAGAAGAATTTGCATTGTAGCTGACTCCCAGGTGATGCAGTTCTGCTACATGAGGGCCACACTTTGGGAACCTCTGTTGAAAGTGTACCCCAAATGACAAGAGCACACTAGGGTGGAGAAGTAATTATACAAACACACAAAAATTTTAAATAAAGTAACAGAAATAATTTTCTTTTTATTACATATCAGTTGGAATGGAAGTTTGAAAAACAAAGCAAAACTATTCCCCCCTTTAACAATGTATACAAACATGTTTATTTTTATTTTTCTCTCTCTACTTCTCTCCTAACAGTGATTATTTTCACAGATAGTTACTATGTAACAAAATAATGTGGGTCTTTTCAGACCTTTTCTGCATGTTTACAATATGTTTGCCCATTTACATACAAATACTGATTTGATTTTTGATACATGATACTTTAGACATATTATTCTCATTTGCTTTTTTTCACTTGACAAAATTTAGATTTTCTTATCAATTCACTTAGATATTTTTAGTTTGTAAAAGTGTATTTCCTTCCACTTTTATTTTATGTTTATGAGTCTTTAGCCTCCATGTATGTCTGTGCACCACTTGCATGCAGTGCCCATTGAGGCCAAAAGAGAGCATTGAATCCCCTAGTGCTAGAGTTACAGACAATTGTGAGCTTCTGGGAATCGAACCCAGCTCCTCTGACAAAGCAACCAATGCTCTTAACTGCTGTCCTGTCTCTCCAGACCTTAGATATTTTTTAATGAAGTTTTTCTTAATTAAGGAACAGCATGCATGTAAACATAAAAAGCACAAACCCTAAGTATAAAGATGATCCCCTTTACATCCTTTAGATCCTTTAGATCCTCCCAGCATCTAGATGGAGAACCATCACCTGACGCTTCTGTCCAGTCACAACTCAATTCTATTTAGATATTTTATTTTTTGCAGTATTGCACATAGAATTCCAAAGTACAAGTATATGATAATGTGTCCATAATGATTCCTATTGATTTAATTTATTAATCTATGTATTTACAAATCCTAATTTCAAACAATTCTACAATGAACAACCTTATTCATATTTCTTTGTGAAATGTTACTAGAGACTAAGTTTCTGAAAGAAGAATTTTTGTGTGAGGTGTTATATATGTTTAAAAATACCAGTGGTGTTCATCTACACAGGGTGAATAGTTTAAACCCTTCTAGGTGAATATTATTGCTCTTTCTCTATACATCTTTATTATTTACATTTTACATCTTGTAAATTGAAGAGAAAATGGTATCTTGCTGTTTTTAAAATTTGCCTTATTTCTGATTATGCTAAGCATTTTTTCATGTTGGTCATTTCCATTTCTATGTCTTTACATTGCTATCATATCTTTACATGGTGTCTATCCCCCCTTTTATCGCTGTTTGCAGGAGCTTTTATACACTATGGTTAGTCTTTTGTCATGTATGTTTCAAATATTTGGTGGAGCGATTTTAACTTACCTATGGTTTACCTCCTGCTTGCCTTGGGTGATTTTCTGATTCTGGTACTGTAAGCTTGCAGAATAATAATTTTTACTGATGTATGACAGGTTAAATGTTACTTCCTTTCCATCTCATTTTGCCAGTGCTTTAGAAGCTCAATTATTCTCAACTTTAATGTGAAATAAAATTTCAGTACAAAGGCAGTAATTTTGAGGTAAGAATGCATGAGGCAATGTAGTTTTGAATCTGTAAGTGAAAAAATGGAAATGGATGGGGGAATGTTACTTTTGGGAATTAACTGCGGGTGAAAATTGAGAGTGGTAGCACATTTGCATTGGGAAGAAAAGATCTAGTGCAGAGTGCTCAGAATCCTTTTAATGTACTCCTACCTCACTGCTTTCTTCAAAATTATTTTAATTTGTGACAAAGTATGCTTCAAATTCTAAAACTCATAATTTGAAAAAAGCTCAAAATATAATACCAATGCATCAAAGTAACTTCTTTGTATATTGGAAACTTTTGCTGGCAACTCTCTATCAGATAGTTCATCACTGAAAACGTCTATGGCCCTGTTAGATGGAATAACAGAAAAGTGAGTTACTGGTTTAACTTGGAGTGATGATCTCCCAAATTTAAGAGTGACTACAAAATGCCATAGGTTAAAGGAATTAATTCATTATCCTTGGTGTCTTTAGCTAAAAACTTCACTCTGCCCCTTTGCTTTGTAATGATACATTATGCCAGGGCAAATATGTTATTAAATACTGAAGAAGATATATGTGACTGCCATATATAAGAGTTAATACTTAAAATGTGATCTTGTCCCTATCTCCTTAGACTGCTAAAGTTGCAGCATCTGACTGGACATTTTTACACTGCTTGCCTAGAAAACCAGAAGAAGTGGATGATGAAGTGTTTTATTCTCCTCGGTCATTAGTGTTCCCAGAGGCAGAAAATAGAAAGTGGACAATCATGGTAAGGAAAAGGGTGTGTGTGGAAGGGTAAGAAATTCTAAGTGTGCTTGCAACTTGTCAATTCATGCTTTTGGGTAAATAAGCAACCAAGGCTATCCAACTGTACTGATTGTTCATATGGCATCTATTTTTTTATTTTGAAATTCTATCTTAATTATTTTTGAGTGTGCAAGGGTGGCATGCACTTAACACAGCATATAATTGGAGGCCAGAGAAGGGTTTTTTTTTTTCAGGAGTCAGTTCTTTACTTTCACCAGTGGGTCTTGGGGGCCAAATTCAACTCCTCATGTTTGGTGGCAAGTTGTCTCTACCTGCTGAGCCATTTTGCCAGCCTAGTATTTATTTTTGTTCAGAAAGTTCTTAAGCCAGTATTTCTTATTAGCATGCATAGTATATTTTTATGAACTGAAATTGATTCCCTTCCAAATTCATCAATTTTAATCAAAATTCTTAACTGTTGTGAGAAGTAGCTACTGTAATTGGTCAACTGTTACATGTTATAGGATTTTTAGATTTTAAACTGCCTGTGTTCAGTGAAACTGCTAATTCAGTGCCTGGTATAAAATGGGCATTGAAAAAATACCATTTTCTTCTTTTCCTTTTTCATTCTTTTCTTGATACCTTAACCAAATGATTGTAGTTCTCTGAGTTTGGCCATGTGTGTGTGTGTGTGTGTGTGTGTGTGTGTGTGTGTGTGTGTGTGTGTGTGTGCTTATAGGTATAAAACATCTCTCATGTCAAATTTTACTTCAGATGTTTTTTGACCCTTTCAGATGAAGCCATTGGTCATCTTTATCACTGACTAAAAATGTTAGCCTTAAGACTATTTTGCAATATTCAGTGGGAAATTTATCTGGAAAACTGAGTACACACATGCTGTAAGTCAGCTCTACCATTTTTAAGTGGTTTACCCAACTGATCTCAATTACTGTACTAGCAGAGTCTTAACTGCAAACAACAGACTCCATCTCAGGTGGATAAATGGAAAGAGGTTCATTAATAGGCATTAAAAACCTCTTGGAAGAGGAGCGGCAGTGAATCATTATGGAGCACCACATAGCAAGGACATCAGAGGCGGGGAAATTACCCCCAAAGCACTGTGGGTGTTTTATAGCTTACAGATAGACCACACACACACCAACATACACACACACACACACACACACACACACACACACACACACACACACACACACAGCCTGGTATCTAGGGCCATTGAGATCACATGTACTACCTGAAACAGATGCTCCTACCTGTACATGGAGCAGAAGAAGATTCAGTTATTCAGAGAATGACTTCCATTACATGCCATTCACTTGTATTTCCAAGGCTTTAGTAGATGTAACTTATTACCCTTCCTGTACTAAAGCTTCAAGGAAATCTGGGAAATGTAATATTGGCTTTAATCACCACAGTAGAGTAAAGTGAGTTGGGAAGGACTATCTTCTTATTCTTTATCTATCAGTGAGAATAGGATCATTGTAATATTTAATAATACATGAAAAATTAGTGTAGTGCCTAATGTATTATAAGTATTATCATAATTATTTTATTCAGGGTTGATCTGATACTGTGAATAGCAGGACATCAATTTTGGCTAAAACTGCAATTGCTCTATCATCTAGGCTAGTCTCTGAAGATTTAATGTTCATTTTACTCACCCAAGTATCTTGTTAAGTGAAAGTTTGGATTTACTAGTTCTGAGATGGGGCTGGAGAGTTGGTATTTTTTTAAGAATTTTTTTTTAATTCATTTTACATACCAATCAAAGATCCCCCTCCTCTTGCCCCTCCAGCCTCCTCCCAACCCATCCTCCATTCCTACTACCTATGATGGGACACCTCACACAGCCTTGAGGCACAGGAGGGGTTTGGACCTGCCTTTACTAAATGTACCTCCCCATGGGTGGCCTTACCTTCTTATAGGAGAGTTGGTATTTCTAATGAGAACCTAGATAATTCAGGTGCCATTGCATTTTGGACCACCATTTGAGTATTAAAGATCTAGATGATAAAAAATAGAAAACAGAAGCTCTCCAATATTCGCCTTAGGAGAAGACCATAAAGTTTCCCCCCAGACTCTATTTTTTTTATCAGAGGGGAACTGAAGTTTCAAAGATTTTCCAAGTAAGTCTGTTAAGGAAGGTTGTAAAAATACAAGGGATGGTCCATATTTCTGAACTTTGAAAGTTTATTACACAACATATTTAGGTTCGGTTTACTTCCAAACTTACATGTCTAGTATATTGATATGTCTAATATATTGATATGGTTAAAATGTTTATAAGAACATACATTCATGCAGTGAATTTTTACACCCCACTTTGCCTATCTAGGTCTTACTATTGTTTCTCCATCCTGTTGCTTTGGAATACTCTTATTAGGAGGAGATTTATCTTAATGAAATCTAGAAGGTAGAAGCATGTTAAAAATGAGTGTAGAGAGTCTAAAGTTGAAAGAATGCTGAACTGGCTATGAAGAAACCTCTTCTACCAAACTGTTTCAATACAAATCATTTGTGTCACCCTGAGTAAATTGCCCCAATCTTCTTACCCATAAAATGAGCTCACTGAGTCATAGAGATTATAAATGAGGTCACTAATGTCATCAATAGGCTACTTGGAGCCCTGTGTGGAGTGAAATGTTGTGTGGAACACAAAGAGGGGGCATAACTGATTAATTAACAGGCTTGACACGAGTGATGAAAAGTTTGGCAGCACATCTTCTTGTGTCTATGCTGGAGGATTTGGAGGTTCCTTGGAGTTCAGTTCATTTCAGCCACATGATTTGAGTTTACAGACCTTTGCCAGATGCTCTGCCAGGCACTAGGGAATTTAAAAGGAAAATATTAAGAGAATAATATGCAGCCCTCACATAGCCTGTTACAGTTATAAGTGCAGAGCATTTGCAAGCAGAATGAGACTTTGGAGGTCATCTAGACTGCATCCTTGTTTTATAGGTAATAAAATAATTTTCTACTTGTTCAGAATGGCCTTTAGGTTCAGCACCACTGTGATAATTTTTACAGGATGCTCTAAATGGACAATACCCTACAATTGTTCTCCCAATCCAGGAGCCAGTAGCTGCACATAGCTATTTACATTTATATTTAACTTAATAAATTGAAGATTCAATTTCTCGGTCAAACTAACCTTGAAACCCACATTAAGTGTTCAATATTGTCTGTAGCTAGTGGCTACCATATTAGACAGAACAGGCAGTGTGTTTTCATCACTGCAGACAGTTCTATTGAACAACACTACTCTAGGGCATGATTTTCTACTATGTAACTTCATTTAAAATCTGAGATGCATACAATGACTATTAGTGTCACTCACAAAATGTAGAGCCTGTTCCTAAAATGTGTAAGATCTTTAAGCAGAAGTGTGCTCATCCAGTTCCTTTGTATGGCCTCCACATGAAGTACTTTCCCACAGACCTGTTCCTAGCATTCTCATGAACACATCATTATCTCTATAGTGCATGGGTCTATGGGCTTTTTCATTTAAAAACATTAACAAAAGGTATCCTTTCCTCTCCAGAAAGTTTGGTTTTGTGTTTTCATGTGATTAGTAAGAAAGCAATACTTGCAAAACTCTTGGTAGATTTTTTTCCCTCTGTCTACATTTTTTAAACCCATTCTACTAAAGTAGCCTAAAGAGACTCTTTAAAAATGCAAATACTTAAAAGCACTGTCATCTGAATGGCCCTTAAGTATGGAACACCTTTGCAAATACAATTCATAGTACTTGAAATCATTCTCTCCTCTCTAAGCTAGGATTGGCAGATTAAATATAAATTGCGATTTCAAATAAACAATGTATTTTAAATATTAATATTTTCCATACAGTATTTAGAACATACTTATAGTAAAAGAAAAGTACTATTTATCTGACATCTCCATGTAAGTGTAATTTTTAATTTGAGTTTGTCTGGCAACACTGCCCATTTCTAATTGTGTGTGTGTGTGTGTGTGTGTGTGTGTGTGTGTGTGTGAAGATCAGCTTGGCATGTTGTGTGACTACAAGCAATAAAGGAAAACAGAAGACGTAGACCTATAAGACCCTAAAAGAGCTTAAACTTTTTTGCCTGTTCTATGTTTTTATCCTCCCTGAGGATAGAATGGTCTCCCTGGGTCCTTTTCATCAATGTCTCTCTTTACCAAGCCCTCCCTAGGCTGTCCATTCTTACTTGGTTCTTAAGCATCCCTTTAACCACTTTAAAATTATATTGCCTAAAAGTAACACCTTGAAGATTTTATTTCTTTGTCTATTACTTTTTCTCCTACTGAAATGAAAGAAAATGATCATTCCTAAGAACAATGACCTTGTCTGGGATGTTCTGCATTACGCCTAGAAGAGTATTTGCAATATAACTGAAATATGTGCTCGAAGCATTTTTTTTAACTCTAAAGGCAGGATATGATACTGGTTTGGGAATGCAGGCTTTGAAAAATGGGTTTAAACTTAATCCTCTGATCTTGGGAAAATATATTAACTTCATTTAATCAAATTTTCTCATATGAAAAAACTGAGGCTAAAAACAGAAGCAAATTCAAATTGTCTTGAAGATTTAATGAGGAAAGAGTTATCTGAGCACAGAGATAAGATTCCCAGGAAAGCAAGTACAAATCCACTTTTTACCACCAACCATTCAGAAGAGCTGCACCTCATTTTTATTGTTTATAGTTCATGTCTCTTACCACTTCATATAATAAAAAAAGGTCTTAAAATGACATAATGTACAGAAACCACTCAGCACAGGCTAGCTGCTTAAAAGTACATTCAGGGGCCTAGAGATACAGCTTCGCAGTTAGGAATGCATACTGCTTTTGCAGAGGACATGAATTCAGTTCCCGGCATCCGCAAAGGGAAGCTGATAACCACCTACTAACTCCAGCTCCAGGATCGAGCTCTCTTCTGGACTCTGTGTGCACCTGCACATAACTACAATCACATGCACATACCCACCCATAGTTGCACACATATACACAATTAAAATCTGTTGAAGTATATTCAGTGAGCTTCTTTGAAACACTACATTTCTGCTGGAGCCTGTGGACACTTGTTCAGCACACTTGTTTGGAAAAGAATACTTGAGATGCACTAAAACTGCTTCTTCAGAGTAGATCAGAGACTTCAGCTTTAAACCCACTTCTGCACTATCTGCTTTTTCATTTCTAAATAACTACAGACACCCTCCTTAGGTCATTTCATTAAATAAGATAATGCATGAAAGTTCATTTCTAGCTCACCCAATTTATCTAGCCTAGAGGCAGGCAAATATTTTTTGACTGATACACAATAAGGTATTTAGTATACTATACTGACAAGTACCCAAACGAGCATTTGGGGTGTGTGTGTGTGTGTGTGTGTGTGTGTGTGTGTGTGTGTGTGTGTTGTTTCTGATAAATTTCTGCTATCCCCTAGCATGGATATTGGGAAGAGTAAAGTAAAAGTGACAATAATTATTTGTGGTTGATAGCCCAAGACCAAGTTACACTCTTGTCTATAAAGCTAATCCTCTTTTCCAGAGGACAAAAATTTAGAGAGCAGGCATTATTCATTAGCCTGAATAGTTTACATTTATTACTTACATATGGCTTCTCCCAAACTTCTCTAGGTTTCAAGTGGCCAAACCACAGAGCAGCTGGGATAGGCTATAAAACCAGTACCCATGTTCCATCTAATGACTGGAAAAAAACCAATCATTTTAAGCACCATGGCATCATATTTCAAATCTCTGACCTGGAATGAGTGCTAAGTAAGCATGGTGTTTATGCATATATTGTGGTCTGTCTAATTCCTCAGGACCTTGCTTTATCCAAACAAACATAAATATCACTTGAGAACTGTTCTCTTTTCATGTCCTTGGGAAAACACATTTTAACTCTAGGTGTGTAAAACTAAAACCTAATTCTCTCAGTTTAAGTCCCAAAGCAGACTGTTGTTAATGTTTATACATTTATTTCTCTTTTTTATGTCATCCCAGGCTGTCATGGTATCCCTGCTGACAGACTACTCACCTGTGCTCCAGAAGCCAAAGTTTTGATGCTGTGATGCATGCCAAGAGAAAAACAATGCTCTTTAGGAACAGAATAAATCAGTTTATGGGAAAAGAGAAGAATTTAAAATGTAACAAATCCCTAATACATGGAATGAGTAATATATGTTATTGCTTTGTTATTGTGAGACTGTCTTGAAGCCTCTCGTTTAAATGCCAAGGCACTTTAATATTCTGCTTGACTGGGTTGAAACTCACTCTTCAATTCACCATTTCTGAATTACATTTAGGTATCATATTAATTATCATACACATTTCCTTCTATTAAACATAAATCACTATGCTTACAATGCATAATGTCTAACTCATTAAATGCAATCTATCCTTATTACCTTAGTAAATGACCATTCATTTATAATTTACAATTTTCAGGCTGATGAGGAAGACAGACAGTCACAGAGAGATCATGAAATTCTTTAAAAATAACAACTTAACCATACTGAAGTATTTTTCCAATCATTTATCAGAAGATGGTAGTCCTTCAAGAGCATACATTCCTCTGTGTATTGACTACTTTATATTACAAGTGGAAAGAAGCTCTGTTAGCGTATGGTGAAGCTATGGGTACCCATCCAGGAATGCAGGTCCATTAGAGACTGATGTAGCCCTTGATTCCAATTTTTCCAGGAGCAATTTAATTTTTTCACATCTGTGTTTATCACAAATCTACTCATACCACGCATTGACTATTTCCATAAATCTACTATTTGCCATATTTTAGCTTGTCATTTTCTCCCTACCTGGGATCATCACAATTTGAATAGATCTTCCTTTGTGGATGATCAAAATTTGTGTCATCAACTGACTATGATATGATTTTAAATGTTTTTAGTTGAAACTTTAAATAAGATAGGTGGTTGTTCTTAAAAATAACAATTTTAGGCAGGACCAAATAATGTAATTTATGTTATGTTCCACCTCTATTTTAAAAAATGTTTTCAGTCTGGTTGACTGATATTATTTAACAGACATTTATGACTTAAATGAGTAAACAAGAGATGAATAAAAAATTAGATTTTCAATGAAGATACAATAAAATGTTATTCTGTAATATCATGAAAAATATCAAACTTTCCAGGAAATGTCAAAGGTGACCTTCACATCTATTAAAGTTTACTGGAAATACTTAAAAGAGAAATAGAATGGCGTTTACTGGAATATCTTCTTTCAGCAAAGAATATTGAAATAATTCAACCAGCAGGTACTATATGGACTATGAAGGCTCACCTTCAAACTACTACATTAAAAGTAATGAGGCTAGGCTAATGCCTGCCACACAAACATGAGGACCTGAATTCTCATCCCAAATGCATGTTTAAAAAGCTAGGTGTGATTTGTGTGTCTGTAACCCTAACACAGCCATGGGGGAATTGGGCACGGAAACTAGAGTTCACTGGACATTCAGTCTAGCCAGTATGTGAGCACCAGGTTTAGTGAGTGGACCCTTCTCTAAAGAATGTGGAAGCCGGGCGGTGGTGGCGCATGCCTTTAATCCCAGCACTCGGGAGGCAGAGGCAGGAGGATCTCTGTGAGTTTGAGGCCACCCTGGTCTACAGAGCAAGATCCAGGACAGGCACCGAAACTACACAGAGAAACCCTGTCTCGAAAAACCAAAACCAAAACAAAACAAAAGATAATGTGGAGAGCAACTGAGGAAGATATCAGATGTTGACTTTGGCATTCATATCTGCACCTGGACAAACACATATACACATACACAGTCATATCCTACCAAGTACCAGATGGTCTCCCATGAAGATGGACTCTCATACTTTACCTGAGCTACAGGTATGGTCTAGCATTGTTCCTAAACCAGAAATAACTTGAAATCATTTTTTTTTTTTGGTAAATGTTTCTTCCTCAGAATTCTCCAAGCATCTGTTGCACATAATTTAACTTCTATCTCAAACAAAACTGGAAAGAAATTGTTAGTTCCAAAAACTTTTCTTTCCAAGAAAGCATTATTTATGTCATCAGAAAAAAAATAGAGAAAGAAGAAAGTTTGACCTTATTCAAGTTTTTTCAATGCTATTTTTAGTCTTCCTCTTCTTCCACTTTCCTCTTTGCTCTGCCCACCCTTTATATAATTTCTACAACTCCAAAGATTAACAAAACTCTAACAGTGACCGTTGGGTCCGAGACATACAGAAGAAATCCTATCCATTTCTTTAACAAAACTAGCCAAAGAGTTACTGTCTTCCAAGCTCTTTTCACTGTAACATTGGGAATAGAAAACCATACAAAATTGCACTCCAGTGATTTCTACACTGGGAAAGAAACATCAGTGGGGTTTCATTTTATTTATTTATTATTTTGGTGATCAATTTTTAGTTACCTCCAGAAAAACAATTTAATGTGAGATATTTCTAATGTACATATTTCTAATGATTTGACTAATGTAAAAATCCCAGGGTAGAAACAGCTTCCCAGAAGATTGACAACTGGCACAATGTTATATTTCTTATGTATGTGTATTAGTTCCTTCCTGCATCACTGTGACAAAAATGCCTGAAGGTGCGTCTGGGAAGGCATGGCAGAACACTCACTCATGGTGAGTGTCAGGAGCTTGGCCAATTGTTCATGTCTTGACAATTCAGGAAGCAAAGAGCTCAGGGTGGATATAGAGCCAAGCTCTAATCCTCAAAGACCTATCCCCAGAGATCCACCTTTATCTGTGAACCTTCCCATCCTGTAAGTTCAACAGCATTCCAAAACATGCCACCTATGAGGGACCAACTGTTCAAACACATGAGCCCATGGAGGGGGTAGTTCATATTCAAACCATAATGGCACAAAACCCTGGAACCATAGTTAACATGCTGGGGATTCTTTGCTACATTGTTAAAATTCTAGGGCAAGTCTTTTCACATGATCATGTATATTGATTGAGAAGATATCCAGGACACATTCCTTCAGGACCTCTTTGTCTTCAAAGTTCTCATTGATGACTCCTTTAAATCACATCTTGAGAGATGGCATGACTCAGTGGTTCTTCAAGATTGCTATCTTTTGACAAATATGAAGGGTCATACTGAAAATGGAAAGTCAGTTAAGGGGTCCTGCAAGCAGGAATGTCATATGGTGCTGTGCAAGTTGTACTCTGTGCAGAAACCACAAGGGAAAGTCCAAGTCAAGGTTGTGTTGCCTTACAGGCCTTTCAGCTAGGAGAAATGTCTTTTGTTGTTGCTGTTGCAACTTTCCCCCTCAGTGGGGACATTTTTTCAGTGTTGCATATGCCTGAATAGGTGCTTTGTTTTCATGGACAAAAAAGACTGGTGTCCATCGGTGAGTAGATCAGCCATCTACAATTTACATCAGGCAGTTCTGAGGACAAGATACACAGAAATAATACAGCAATCGTTTTGATGTCTTGCCTCATTTCCTGCTGTGTTCTTTAAGAGCCTATAGTAGAAAAATGATGGTATTTGATGACTTTGTGTATACATGACACAAATAATTGAAATGAAGATTTGAGGATCAACTTTGCAGTTCTATAATATTGTAAAATTATCAAGAAAAAACTATCAATTACTGCTAAAATGATCATAGTCCTATCAAATGGCATGGGATTCCCTGTCATGGCTAAAACATTCCAGTCTTATTAATATTTGATTTTGTCAATAATACTAGATTTAGTTTGTAATCCATGTTTTTGTGCAACAACTATTTTCTGAACAGAAACCATTAGGAAAATGAATTATAAAAACGGACCAGTATTTAACAGTAATTCAGTCTATATTTTCATCTTACAGGTAAAAAAATAAGAAATAACAACAGTGTATCTAAAATTAATATATATCCAACTGAGAATGTTAATTCTTGGGCTAAGTACTTCTTTATAAACTGTTTAGCATATAGCTAGCCACTTGGTTTGATTTAGAGGTATGGTTGAGAATAGGAAACTGGCTGGTCCAGAGTTATGGTTCTGTGGGATCAGAGGCTAGAACAGGAGGGGAAACTCTTGCACGAGGCACAGATAGACACCAGTATCTAAAACCATAAACAGAATCACAAAAACATTCATGTATAGTTGCTGGTGAGGGTCCATCTAGATCCCTTTGCCTGGATTTATTCACACACCTCCCTACCACCAGCTGTTATTGGTTTTCTGATAATGGCTCTCAGCTGCTCATTTCTTTGGAGTACTGCTCTCAGGATTCAAAGAACAATTTTAGCCAGGAAGTCACATTCACTGCTACCCTGCAACCAACATACTTAGCTTCCCCTCACTGCTCTAATCTATTTCCTTTCTTCTGAGAATTCCTCTTCATTACATTGCTTACACTAGAGTCTGCTTCCAGGGAATTGGAGCAAAGATTTCCTGGAATAAGGTATTTTGGGAAGTGGGAGGTACTGTACTATTCATTCTTCTGGCATCAAAGGAGAAGTAGGAAGAGGCCATTAGACAAATATTGACAAGGTTGTATTTAGCAATAAGCATTTCAGTTACCAACATCATACATTAGTATTCTGAATATTAGTAATAGCGATTTTTTCTCTCACATATTCAAATTCACACCAGGGAATGTATCACCTAGATGAGACAGATTGAGAGCAATCTACTTCCCTTCAGAGTAGCAGGCATAAGCTTACTGACACAGTTCTTACGTTGTATTACTATGATGAGCTAGCATTGCTATAGATAGGCAATCTTTACAACTGTTTGGTGGCTCTGCCCTTTGCTTTGCCTTTCTGTGGTACGGTTGTCCTTTCACTTGATTGTGTAGCAGAATCCTCTAGGGCCTGACAACCCATGTTACATGGTTGACTTTCTATTTCTATCTCTTTTCTTTTCTTTTTCTTTATTCTTCTCTCATATATTACATCCCAAATGCAGTATCCCCTCCCTCTACTCCTCCCTAACCCCCATTTCCTTTCTCCCTTAGATCCACTGCTCCTTTTTTCCCTTCAGAAAACAGTAGGCCTCCCAGGGGTATCAGCTGAACATGGCATAACAAGATTCAATAAGACTAGGCACAAACCTTCATATCAAGACTAGAAGAGGCAACCCAGCAAGAGGAAAAGGGTCCTAAGAGCAGGCAAAAGAGCCAGAGATCACCCCCACCAATGTTAGGAAACCCACAAAAACACCAAGCTAACAACCATAACATATATGCAGAGGATCTAGTACAAACCCATGCAGGCCCCATGCTTCCTGCTTCAGGCTCTGTGAGCCCCTGTGAGCCCTGTCTCCATTCTAACAAATTCCCAGGTTTACTGGTGCTGTGCTGCTGGTCCAGGGACTGCACTTTGAGAATCACTGGTCTGAGGTAGGTCTGAAGATTTGTGAAAGCTGTTTTCATCCACACAGCCATGAAGAATAAATTGTACAGATGTTCACACAACCCAAGGTTGTAACTATTACTCAGTCTTTGAAGTCATTGAGGCCTGCATTTTGTCTTTCTTTTACTATGCTCTCATCATATACAAAATGCAAACAATAATGTCCACCTCATTTCACAGGGTTATTAAGAAGATTAGGTGAAGTATTATGTATTAGTATTTGGTCCAGAAAAAAATGCTAAGTGCATATTATTCACCTTTTATTTGTTTGAGCATTTTTAAGGAAAAGAAGTATGTGTGTGTGTGTGTGTGTGTGTGTGTGTGTGTGTGTGTGTGTATCCTATCATGACAAAAGTATAATAGCTCATATAAACATAAGTACAAAGAATGGGATCACCAGAAAAAAGAATAGGAATTTTTTTTAAGTATTGGGAAGCTGATACAAATTTATAGAAATATTTCTTAAAATCTCAAGTTTTATCTTTGACAGTAATCAGTTGATTTCTTGGAAGTGGCAGCCTTACCTATTCGTTTAACAGGGCAATGTCTTGCAAATATCCAAATCCAAATGACCATAGTTCTTCATTTTTTCCACGTAAATTGAGTGTCCTAATTTTTAAAAAATGCTGACTTGCTCAATACATAACTCAAAGAACTGCACAAATGTCCTTTTAAATATAATTTTATCATGTACATACTTCATTATGCAGTACAAAGTCTAATGCTCACTCTAAATTTCAACACAGAGAATATAAAAAAGATGTGTATTCACAGGTTGAAATTTGATACTCATACTTTTTACCACTTAATCAAGGACCTTTTAAAGTGAACCTAGATATTTTTCAAAGTCTCTCTGTGTGGTTAAGAATACAATAGCTCTTGGTTTTCCAACTTCAACTTATGCTAAAGTGTCAAGAATTTTACCCACCATTCCTTTCAGATCATCCTGATATGTCAGGTCCAGAGATTACATTTCGTAAATCATGGTTCTATAATGCCCTTGGGAATCCAACAAAAGCCAAATGAGAAAATTTCTGGAATGCCCATTCTTGATTAAACTAGAACAACTGACTGTATTCTGCTTTATTTTCCAAAAACATTCTCCTGGGTTCCATAAAGTTTGTGGCATATTGTTACAAGGAATATCTTACTAATCTAAGATTTTAGTTCCAGGTTTGTGCCAGGATGATCTGTTTATTGTCTCATGTGACAAGAGCTGTGTGGAAAGCGGATGTCATAGAAAAATGAAGGGATACTATCAAAAATGCACATTTGGATCAGTAGGTCTCCAATTTCAGTGGTGATGGGATCACTTAGAGAGTTAATGAAGAACAGAGAAGTTTCGGCTTGTGGAAGTAGGGAGAGTCTGGGTCTCTGTGGCTTTACAAAATTTTAGAAGGACTTCTTGAAATGTAGTACCCAGAGCAAACCTCTCAAAGAAGGTGACATTAACAGTGAATCCAGAGTTATGAGACCAACTAGGAAACAAAGGCTGCTTCTTGGGATTGGGTCAGATTTGTTGGAGGAGATGCTATTCTGCTAAAGGCTCACCCATAGGACTGGCAGGTTCACTGAGTCATTAGGTGATCCCATTCATTTCTCTCTATAAAAAATATTTATTTTTTGCCTGCATCTTAGTCTATACACCATCTATATGCCTAGTATACATAGAGACCAGAAGAAGACATTGGATCCCCTGGAACTGGAGTTACAGACAGCTGTAACTGAGCCATCTTTCCAGGCCTGAATTCCATTTCTTACCACAAAAATATTTTATTACATTAGTTAACAGCTACATGTTCCTTTAGTAAATAGAAGATTTGAGCATAAATATTGGATATATACAAGTCTTAACATGTAATATTTCTCTGAAAGATTTATCTCTTTAAAATTGGATCCAATACCAAAAGATCAATCCTGAAAACATGCATACAAGTAACATCATACAGACTGAGCAGGTTATATTTAGAAAACACACACACACACACACACACACACACACACACACACACACACACATATTCGTGTAACAACCATTAATAAAAAAAGAGGCCATGAATTTGAGAGAGAACAAGGAGGAGTGTATGGTAGGGTTTAAAGGGAGTAAAGGGAAGGGAGAAATGATAAATTATAATTACAAAAATAAAAATATAGAATTCTGATCACATATGTAAAATATGTAACTTTTAAATATGCTTAAAGACATGTAAAGGTATATTTTTAAAGAAAAAAAGGGGATAGATTGTACATCTTTATAAACTTTTGCCCTAACAAGTATGTTGTGGAATATTATTTTAAGATGTGTTACATTTGTTTATGCTGTGGAACATTTGTTTAATGCTGCAAAGACATACATGTTGCATTCTTTTATGTTGCATTTGTTTAAGTCTGTGAAGTTATGTTACTGTGCCTGTCTAAAACACATGATAGTTTAATAAAGAGCTGTAGAGCCAATAGCAAGGCAGGAGAGAGGATAGGTGGAGCTGGCAGGCAGAGAGGATAAATAGGAGAAAGCTGGGAGGAAAAGATCAAGGAGTGTAAAAAGAAGGAGCCAGAGAAGGATGAGGACTCCAGGGGCCAGCCACCCACATACACAGCCAGACGTGAGATAAGAAGGAAAAAAGATATACAGAAATAGAGAAAGATAAAAGCCCAGAGACAAAAGGTAGATGAGATAATTTAAGTTAGGAAAAGCTGGCTAGAAACAAGCCAAGCTAAGGGCAGACATTCAAAAGTAAGAATAAGACTGTGTGTGATTTATTTGGGTGCTGGGTGGCGGGCCCCCTTGAAGAGCAAAGAGTAAAGAATAAAAAGAATAAAAAAAAAAAACCCAATGACACAGGTATCCTTCTCATAGTGTCTTTTTACTTGCTCAGTAGACCGTAAATGTTCTCTGAAATTCATTCCATTGTGTTGATAAGGTTAACAACCAGCATGATACTTCAAATTAATTCTCAAAGTACTTGTGCTAATAAGATTATCTTCCCTTAAGGCTTTTCATTAAATATAATTGTAAAAATTACATTTCTTTAACTAAGGTCAGTAAAAGAAAATTAAAGTATTTAATTTCTGATTCCCATATAATCAAGTGAAGAATGGAGAGGAATGGAGTTCCAGCTGGGGAAAATATTGAATAGATAGGTGTGAGATAGAAAGGGAAATTGCATTTTTCAAGGATGTGAGAGACGGTGTGAAAATGCAGTGAACAAGGAAGAAATAAACACAGAGACACTCTGGAAAGTTTGCCCTGGGGTTACCTCATATTGAACTTTCAGGCTAATGGAAGAAATTTGGTTTTATTTTCAATTCAATTGGAGGGTATCAATAGGGCCTATCTATCGGAAATGTTCTGTTAATACAACTTTGAGTCAATATATCATAAAATTATGTCATTATGTATCATAAAATTTAGTCATTAGAAATCAATACACCATATGCTAAGTGTATGATTACATTGATTTCTTGGCTATTTAATTGGTATGACACAGCCCCTGAAGTCTACTCAACTGTTGACAAGCCAACAAAACAAAGCCCCATTTTCCACAGCTTTAAACTGAAAAACAAATATCTTACTAAATTTGAGCCAAGAAAGAACCTAGATGAATGTATATTGTGTGGGAATGTCAATTTTCCTGACTCATATTTCACTCTGCCTTGTTTCTGCATTGTTAGTTCTCAACCTTAGTTTGTTTTGTCCCTGTTGCTGTGATAAAATATTCTGACAGTAAACTTAAGGGAGAACAGGTTTATTTTAACTCATAGTCCATGATGATGAGGAAGTCAAGGCAGCGAGAACTTGAAGCAGCTTGTTCTATTGTATCCACAATCGGGAAACTGAATGATGAATGCAAGCTAGTGCTCAACTCACTTTCTCTCGGTTTTACATAGTCCAGGATCCTCTGCCCAACGAATGATCCAGCCAATATTAAGATGAGTCTTCCATATCAATTAATGTGAGTAAGATAGCCTCCCACAGGCATACTCAGAGGCCTGTATTCCTGGTATTTCCTGCCACATATGTTTCTCCATTTCTCTCTGTTCACCATTCTATTACTATTTCAACCCACTGAATATCTCTCTGATTTCCTCATAGGGCAATCAAACCTTTTTATTCCCTCTTAAGTGCAATACAAAAGTTCAAGACAGCTTAAGTGATGAGAATATGGGCTATTTAAATTCCACCTCTCCTCTTACTGATGTGATGACCTTTGCTAAGGTATATAGCTTCAAATCCATCACCCAAAATAGTGAATTGTTGTGCCTACTTAAGGAAATAAACATGCAAGTACAAGGGAAATACTTAGTGCATGGCCTGCTATATATAGTACATGCTAAAAAGTTACTAATTCTTTCTTTGTTACCTATTTAAAATGTTCATGTTTATGTCTTATATTTGGCCTCTTTTAACTTAAGGAATATATCATTTATTTTCAAATCTACTATGTCAAATTGCATTCTGTAAATATTTGCAGTCTGCTTGGTACAACTTGGAAACATAGTAAGGCTCAAGAGGAGAGGGAAATTACCACCCTTAAAACCAGTAAGAAAACCATTCAATGCCAGGCAGTGGTGGCACATGCCTTTAATTCCAGCACTGGTGAGGCAGAGGCAGGTGGATCTCTGAATTCGAGGCTAGTCTGGTCTACAGAGTGAGTTCCAAGACAGCCAGGGCTATACAGAGAAACTCAAAGAAAAAAAACATAAAAATAAAACAATAGAAAGGAAGGAAGAAACTCGTTCAAGTCTATGGGTGAACGTAAGTCAATCTCTGCCAAAAATTGGAGAGGCAAAGAGAGAGGCATTTAAGTTGAGGGGACTGTGAGCAAATATGTGAGATGAGAATGTTCATTGCTTATTTGGTGATAATGGAGTTTTATATATCATACAATTAGAGGATTTGTGTGTGGAAGTATTAGGGCAAGTTTGTTAGTATTAAACTAAGGTACGTCTTCATCATCAAGACTTAAGTTTGAATTTTTTACTGCAAGCTTTGGCTTAAGAGAAATATGCAATCAAAATAAAATTGCATCAAGGTTGGTCTGGTAATACCATGTAGATTTTGGAGTATTGGAGCAGTCAATCTTATGATTCCTTTTTTTTTTTTTAATTAGAGCAGAAGTCATGGAAATGGAAGACTTGAGCCAAGAGGAAACTGGCAGGTTTGTGGTTGGGTCTAAAGTCAAAACAAGGATCAAACACTTAACTTGAAATAATCATGAGGAAAAGAATAGTCTCCCACCTATTTGTGGCCATACTGCTACACTTAAAAAACTTAAAAAAAAGCAGCAGAAGTAAACTGTATTGTTAGATTCTTTGCTCTTGTTTCACAAACATGGAAAGAACTCAAGCATGATATTAGATGTAACATATAAATATGATAACCAATGCAGGCTCCTTAATAATAATTAATAATAAAGCCTGATAGTCAAGACAGTTTGAAAGTGTGAGTGTAACTAAATGAAACAACAAAGAAGACACTAATCTACCATGTTTATTATCTTTAAATTTGACTTATAGATTAATACTAATTAATAATAATTGTGCTCATTATTCTTATCATTGCTAGGAAGGGCAGTACCACCTAAAATTACTAGTTGCTTCCCTGTCCTCCTTCTTCCATCAGTAAAAGTTCAATGACAACATTACGAGTTAGGTGAACATCTCTGTTTTTTTGACCTGACAAAAGTCCAAGTTCTTTCGGGATCAAATGAATATCCCTTTAAATGTCACTGGGAAGAAATTATAGATATGTAAACAAAAGTGGGAAGTTGTTCTCCATAATAAAAACATGATCTAGTCTTTCCTCTAGTTCCGACCCCTTCTCTGGTCCCGGAAGTGGCTATTTTCATCCTTACACAACTTCAGATTGGCAGTAGACCTAACTTTCAGTTTCCAGGGATCACTTCCAATGGCCTTCTGCAAGGCTTGTCTAGTTATAAAACACTAAGAATCTCTTAATATATAGTCAATAAAATGAACCCACATCACAGCTTGAGTTCTGTAGCGGGATGAAACTATCCCAAGTGAAGAAGCTCTCAGAATACTTGTCTGCTAACCAATCACAGTCCAGATGGTCTTACCTGAGACTAGCCAATCCCCACCCAAAGGGCCAAAATCTAAAGAAATTAAAATTCCTGCTGTCTGTGGGATTAGATGGAAAGACTAAAATTCTTATACTTTACTGATGGAAATGTAAACTGCTACAGTGATGGTGCCAAATTATTTGGTAGCATCAGCAATGCTGAACATACATCTGCTCCATGCTCCAGTTATTACCATTATTCTGGTTGATGATTATGTGGACAAAAAAAATATGGAACTCTTCCTTAACATTTCTGTATTTGGCTATATTTACATTTTAGCTCAATTAAAATTATAAAAGTATATATTGTAAATATTAAGAAGATACTGAAATCCAAAGTATAGGAATTAAATGAGTCACCAACATTCATCATTTGTCTAGATTTAGAAGTGTATTACACTCTGATGTTTCAACTGAGATGTCTATCTGAAAGGAATTACATTAAATCATCCCATTTCATTAAAATAATTGGATTGGACATATTGTTTATAATAATGAAGCTATGCAGACTACAAAGACACAAGCAGTTCAAGATGGAAAAATATGTGCTGTTTCCTACTTCTATGAAATTGTCAAAGAAAAAATTAACTAATAATAATGATAAAGCCATGTGTGGTGGCACATGCCTCTAATGCCAGCACTTGGGAAACAGAGGCAGAAGGATCTCTGTGAGTTCAAGGCCAACCTGGTCTACAGAGCGAGTTTCAGGACAACCTTGTGGTTGAAAGTCTAATGTATGCAAATGGAATAGCACATACATTCAAACCACAGCAAAAATTTACAATGGTATTTTTAAAGATGTATATCTTTCAGCTCATACCAGTCTATTCTTGCTCCATAAGATCAGTAATAACCTGTGAACACTGTTTCTTAACTTCTATGGTGGCTTTAAATGTTCTAAAAAGGATCTATGAACCTAGTGATACCTGGCATTTTTACATATATATTAGTGTTTGCCTGGGAAGGAAATCCGAGCTTTTGTGGAAGTCCTCAAAACACACTGCCATGCCTACTCCTAGAGTAGTATATATCTTATGGCCTTAGCACTCTGAAGTCCAGCACCAAGTTAGAGAAAAGGCCATGCTCTGGTAGACTGCTCCCAACAAATGATACAGGACTTGACTGTTGTTAACATTGCCTCAGGAATTCCTTGAGTGTTGAGCAATGGTGCCATATGCCTTTAATCCCAGCACTTGGGAAGCAGAGGCAGGTGGATCTCAACTTTCCTAGTAGGTACTGTTCACATTACATCTCCTGCATGGTTAATCCCACTGTAATGTCTATTCATGGAAAATATGGACTATACAAGTAGTACTAGGTATAGTATGAGACTCTAAGAAGTAGGATGTAACCTTGGGACTCAGGCATTTACTATCCAGGATGTAAAGAGGACATTGTACCAGCTAATAGGCAGCCATAACTAACCCTGGAACAAGGCTGTGGATCAGATGCCAAAGGCTTCAGTAATAGAAACTTGAGGAAATGTCCCAATATAGGAACTGAGTGGGCAGATGGTATTACAATTGTCAGTGATGGAGAACTATACAGCATGGATTTCATGATCCAATAGGAGAAAGAGAAGGTAAGTCTTAGGAGTCTGGGGCAAGGTCTTGCAGTCTACAGTAATAAATGTCTTTTGAGAAACAGGTCGGTCTCAGTATATTACTAGGCCTTGATACTTGACAATGGGTAGCAAATAATCATGTAGTTTGAGCAACCTCTTCTGAGTGGGTACTTTGTAGTAAACCAAGTGAGAAAGTCAGACAGGCCTAATGTCAATCCATCTTAGCATGGAAACAGAACATCTAGGATGGAACCTGAACAACACCCAAGGACACAAGTAAGTTACTCTCCCTATGCTTCTCACCTACATTCACTCATGGGAGGGCTCTTATATAAATAAATAATTGAATGAGAAGAATAAAGCCTCTGATTTGTTTTCAGAGGGATCTGCTCAATATGTGTGTGAAAGCAGTAAATGAATGATGGTGACATCTTGTAGCCTGAAAAACAGAGGGAAAATCTTCTAAACATGTGGAGCTGGACGAGTACCTTTGATTATCCATTGTGTTGGAAAAGAGATGTAGGCCATATTAACAGTACTTACAGATTAATAGGCAACTGACTATATTTTCTGGCCATATGGTCAGAAGGCCAAAAAGAAAGCTAGATAAAAAGATAAGGAGTTATGGAATAGAGGCTAGTGGAGAGACCTATAAAAGTGAATTTAGCCAGGCGGTGGTGGCACATGCCTTTAATCCCAGCGCTTGGGAGGTAGAGCTACGTGGATCTCTGTGAGTTCGAGGCCAGCCTGGTCTACAGAGCGAGATCCAGGAAAGGTACAAAGCTACACAGAGAAACCCTGTCTCAAAACAAAACACAAAAAAAGAAAAGAAAGAGAGAAAGTAAATTTAGAGTGTAAAGATTTCTACATCACACAAAAATATCCACCAGTAAGCACTCATCACAGAAAGTGCCACCTAAGGAGGCATAGTGACTTGGCCACTTAGACATCTACACCATTTAAAACTAGTACAATGGACATATATACAGGGTGCTCATAGTGGCAAAGACATAGGCTAGCAGTGCTTTCCAAGGCTAATCTAGCTGAAGATGCTTCTGAATGGTCAGTTTGTTAGCAACAGTGACCCACACTGAATTCCCCAGATAGTCCCCATAGCACTTCCTCCTGGTTGCCTGGTTTCAAGTTAACAATAAAGGGCCCTTCTATAAGGGGTTAGCAATTTGTCCTCACACTAATGGATACATTTTCCAGCCTCAAAATTTCACCCAACATTTCATGAAGAAACTACGGAAAGCCTAATTCATAAGCAAAGATTCCCACAAAAGCTGACCAAGTGCTATGTTTGAGATGTGGTCTGGGCATATTATGATTAAAAATTTGGTCCCTACGGTGGTGCTGTTGGAAAGTGGCAGAAACCTTGGGATGTGGAATGTAATTGGAGGTCCTTAGGTCACTGGGGTATGACAGAGCTTGTGGGAATTTCCGTATTAATTATAATCTGACTCTTTGAGTTCTTGTGAGACAACTGCTATAAAAGGAGCAAGCCTTCACCCATTGTCTGAGTTTTCTATTGCTGTGACAAAATACAATGAACAAGGCAACTTACTTAAAAAGGCATTTAATCAGGGATTTGCTTATAGTTTTAGAAGGTTAGTCCATGATCATTGTGGCAGGGAACATGGTAACAGACAGGTGGGCATGATGCTGGGGAGGTAGATGAGAGGTTATATCTGATCCACAAGCATGGGCCTGGTATGGTCTTTTGATAACCTCAAAGCCCACCCCCAGTGACACACCTCATCAAATAAGGCCACACTTTCTAATTGTTTCCAAACAGTTCTACCATGTGGACCAAGCAAGTTGAGGCAAAACTTATTTTCAAGAGAAAGAGTGTTTGATTTCGTCCAATGAGAGAACACATGTTTTGTATCCTGATTGCAGCGATCTTGAGTTGTAACGACCATGACTTCCTCTGACTATCCCTGCTCTGTTTCCTTTACCTAGTTTTCCTGAATACTACAAATAAATAAAAAACATGCCAGTAGTACATGAAAGTTTATGGCCAGATCTGTTGCTGTCAGCACCAGGAATATATCTGATTTTGTTTTTACTTCACCTTGAAATAAACCAGATAACACCTTAGCTCAGATGAAAGTCACATTTATCCTAACCACTATATAAGCCTCCTTATTATGACTTGAATTTCAGTGATTCACTGGTCTTACTGATACCCATATTACACTTCTATCTGTGAGTCCCAAATGAACTCTACAATTTATACTTTTTTGCCTCATAGTTTGTTCTCATACCTCTTTGTGGCCAGTTATCATATACTAGGACTAAATTTTTCTGGGCCAAGTGTTATCCAGGTGATACACTTAGATGGTTCTCAGTACTCCTTTGCCTAATGATGACTATGAATGGGCTGTGAGAGGCCAACTCCCACTTTTTCCTGGGGTACTCTTGAGGAGAAAGGGATAAGAAATATTTAGATAGAAAAGATAGTGTGGAAAAGAGACAGATAGAAACACAGGATACCTTTGGGAGGGCATGGATCAATACCCACTAGGCTCTTCTAGCTCTTCAAAAGGGCTTTTTATAGGAATGCCAAGGGGTGGGGCAAAAGACCTCCCCCTAGCACAGCCAAGTGCAGACCCTTCCAAACATCTGGTAACCAAGCATGTGGTCAAGTCATCACCTAATGCAGCCCTGCTGGGTAAAGCACGCTCAGATCTCACTAGGAAACCTCTGTGGGCCTCCACAATGGGCAAGTGTAGTCACCCTAATGTCAGTATGATTGTCAAAGACTCAAAGCACTGAGAGATGACAGATAGCTCAGGACAAACTACTTGGTAAAGCCAGTAAGACCTGTATGGATGAGAGTTCATGGTGATGGAAAATTAGAACAGCTAGCAGAAGAGAAGAGGATAGGTAGTGACTGCAGCGCCAAGGCCAATCTAGTCCCAAGGCTCAACGTAAGTCATCTCACTAATCTTCTCTTTCTGAGTTTGACTATGGAGGAAGATCTGGCCTATGGATCTATAGGGGTTCCCTCTAATCATATCTACCCCAGCCCCATTTTCCTTAAAGGCCTTTCACTAAATAAATCTCTTGCACAGTCAGTTCTATCTCAGAGGATCTGAAACAGCACATATTGCATTATATACTTAAATGCCTATAACAAGAGAAAGCAGATGATGCCCATTGGCTAGATGCTGATTTAGAACTGCTGCCTTGCAAGAACCAGCAAGAGAATATGAAAGAGTTCTTGACCAAACTGTGAATACCTTTTGATAAATCCCTAGGCAAGATGACACTTATGCAGCATCTTGGAAAACGAGTCAATGCTGGGAGCAAATTTATACCCCAAAGTAATTTCTCTTCCCTTTGACCATGTAAGTCACCCTACCAACAAAGTCAGCCTTGTTGTATGAACAGTTGGCACTGGTTAAAATGTCACAGAAGCTGGGCAGTGGTGGTACACGCCTTTAATCCCAACACTCAGGAGACAGAGCCAGGATGATCTCTGTGAGTTCGAGGCCAGCCTGGGCTATCAAGTGAGTTCCAGGAAAGGTGCAAAGCTACACAGAGAAACCCTGTCTCGAAAAAAAAAAATAGAGAATGTCAAAGAAACAATTAAACTGGAGAAACAGTCTGCCTTAAGTTAATTTATTAAAGTAATATGTTACAGGACTACAAATTTTTCCATCATCATCCAAGGCTGTAGTGCTATCAATTACTCTAGGAATGGACTGCAAACATATAGACACAAACTTCCCCATCCTAAAAATTGCAATGCAGTGACAAGGCAAAATGACTGCAAACCAAACCATTTCTGGAGAAAATTAAACACATACATTTCAGGGTTTAGACAGTCAGATATATATATATAAAATGTGTTCTCTCTCACCAGCCTTGAACATCTTCTCTGACATTAATTGTGTTCTGCTGGAAGAGCTGGCATGATAGCTACCTAATAGATCTGTTCCCTATGGGAGAGGATTTTCAAGGATGACAACTCCCTTCTCTCTTATTATTGGCAGTGATAATTCAGAATGCATCTCTTTGACCTAATTATTCATGTATATATTATTAGAAATGATCCCAATATTTTGCAGCATAATAAATATAAGTAGTGTCGAGAAAATTCTGTACACTCTCCTTGTGCCATCACATTGTTTTTCTGGTAAGCTTTCCTGAATTTTTGGCCTTCAAAACAGTGAAGTAGAGTTTTGAGGGTCTAAATCGGTCCACAAAGTGCTCTCCTTGTAAATACAAGGACAGAGTCTAATCCTTAGAACCCATGCTACAATGTTGAGTGTAGTAGTGTGAGCTTTTAAACCCAGAGCTGGGGAGGCAGAGACAGGAGAATGCCAGCCAGTTTAGCCTAATTGATGAGCTCCAGGCAAATGAAATACCCTGTCTCAAAGAACATGGCTGACATCTCTGAAGATGATGGCTGAGGTTGTCTTTGATCCCACACATGCATGTACAAACACCTACATACATCTGTGCACACATGCAAATACACAAAGACACATTTGGAAAAGATTTGGTAAAAATCTTACTTTATGTTGTTTCAGTGGCCCAACCCCTCCAGATGCCAACACAGTTTCATGTAGCTGACAACATGGCGTTTGTAGGATCACTTGTGGGCAGAAGAGAGGTTGAGGCAGAAGTGGAGCCTTTTATGAAAGCATGGAAAGGAGTAAATAGTTTGTTGTTAAGAGCGACACCTCTGCAAAGCATTCTGGAATCGGTAGCAAGATTTGGGGAGAAAAGCACACTGATGGGAACCCTCCCCACTGTTGTGTTCATAGCTGTATTAGAAGTCTATGCTAGCACTGTGGTGGAATTAATTCCCCCAAGTGTCCCTAGATTGAGCATCTACCCTTTAGAACCTAAATTTAGCCATTTGTAAAACTAATACTATGTCACTTACCTCTTCTCTGTTTTGTATATTTTTATACAGGGAAAGGCTGCCCAATTTTGAAGTGAGTCAATGTTACAAAGGCCAAATATAAAGAGCCAAGTCTATGATGCACCAGATTTTTCAACATTATTAAGTGAAGATGTAGTAGCTCTGCTGTAGAAGGTACTTTGAACACTGTACACTTTGATAGGGACAGGCCAAATGTTACTAATTTATATTACTGACATAAAGGAAATAATAAGCTAGTACTGGTAAAACAGTTCATCATGTGGCATTGTCTTTAAAGGAGCACATTTCTTAGAATTACAATAGGTGAACTGCATAATACATTTCAGTCCATGAAAGAAAATATGTCATGCTGGGCAGGCAATCCTCTTCAAACTTCATTTTTCTATTCTTCATGTATAAACAAGCAAACTCCCAAAAGCGTTCCTTTCCATCAACACCTTGATGATAACAATCCATTTATTACAACTCATGGTTCTGTGACACTCTTGCATACATACTTTATTTCACCATTTTCTTCTGGCTTTTTAACACAGATGCTCTCAAATAAAGCTGTCTTCAGAAATCTCTTCTTGGGGGTCAGAAAGAGCACATTAAGAGAATAGACCATTTGAGAGGAAATCTGGAGGGGAATAGCCAGAAACCATCAAGAAGTTAGGCTCCATCCTACTATGATCTGGCTCCTATATACCTGCCATATTACATGTTGATGCATCTAAAAGTTGTTCCTAGTGCATTGGCTGTTCATTGCCATGAGTGATGGTTCTTATTTTCTTAAGTCATATAACATGGGAATAATACTAGCCCCTGTTTCTACTTGGTCAGCCAGAGTTCCAATAGTAATTGAGTTGGAAATTCTGAATCTTCATTCACCAAAAGATGTTCATGATATCTATGAGAACTATGAGAAACTCCCCCCTCTCTCTCGTGGTGGTATGTGTTCCCCAAAATTGTGCAGGCTAAAAAACTTATCTGGGGTCAGAGAACAGGACAGCCACAATATTAAGCATGAGGATAGGCAGGGGTAGCACACGCCTTTAATCCTAGCATTCCAGAGACAGAAATACCTCTGGATCTCTGAGTTCAAGGCCACATTAGAAACAGCTAGGCATGGTGACACCAGCCTTTAATCCCAGGTAGTGATGGCAGAAAGTAGAAAGATATATAAGGCGTGAAGACCAGAAACTAGAAGCATTTGGCTGGTTAAGCATGTGGGCTTTCGAGCAGCAGTTCAGCTGAGAGCCATTTGGATGAGGCCACAGAAGCTTTCAGTCTGAGGAAACAGGATCAGCTGAGGAACTGTTGAGGTAAGGTAGCTGTGGCTTGTTCTGTTTCTCTGATCTTCCAGCGTTCACCCCAATAACAGGCCTCAGGTTTGTTCTTATAAGACCTATTAAGATTTCTCTCTCCCTCTTCCTCCCTCTCTCTCAATTAGTTTTTGTTGAGACAAGTTCTCACTATGTATCTCAGGCAGACCTTGAATTTGCCATCCTTTCTCTGCCACCTGAGTGCTGTGATTACAGATACACCCCTAAGCCCAGCTGAGCTTTTTGTTTCTATTCCAATTTCACAGAGATTGCAGAAACAATTGCAAAACAAACAAAGAGATTGCAGAAAATTTTGATTTGACTATATATTTTTTCTGTCAAAGAACAAAATCATTCCTAATAGTCCATGTGCATTACATAGTTTATTTGGCATTTTGTGAACTGCATGTGACGTTTTGGAAAAATATGTTCATGTGCAACTGTGGCACCAGAATAGGGACCAGAGAAAGCAACATAAAGATTAAGATGTAAAAGAAGCCAGTTTGCAGAGAAAGACTGGAAACTGTTCCCTACTTAGCTGTGTGTAACAGATAGAGCATATTCAGGAAAACTAACAAACCACAATATTCAAATAGTGCAGCCAACTTCTATGTAAGCAAGTGTCATGAAGTCATGAGCTTTGTGGTGCAACACCTTTTGAGCAGATATCTTTTCCCTTCTCACTAATGCATTCTCATCCTCAGGAATAATTTCCCATCCTTAATAAACTATCTCTATTTTTATTTTTAACATGTATACCTGATATGATTTTTATACTGGGATACAAAATCCTGAAAGTTTCGGTGGATTCCCTCCAAATTCAGATCCATGTCTATAACACGCTGAACACGTTTTTGTGTTAGGCTACATATTGTATTCTGTACTATGTTATTATTTGTTAATAGATTCATCTCCACTAGTCCACTGAGCTGTTGAATACTGGGCCAATAGCTTCCTTGGTGTGGGTATTATTGAAAGATGTGCTACTTAAAATGTGACCACATGAGAACAGGAATAGGCAGAGTGCTGGAGAGGTCCCCAGAAATCCACAATGATACATCCTCTGTAGACTGCTGGCAATGGTTGAGAGAAAGCCTGATCTGACCTAGTCTGGTGATCAGATGGCATGCTGGAATTCTCATCCAATAACTGATGGAAGTGGATGCAGAGATCCTTGGCCAGGCCCCAGGTGGAGCTCCAGGTGTCCAATTGTCGAGAAAGAGGAGGGACTGTAAGAGCACAAATTGTTGAGACCAAAATAGGAAAAAAATAGCCAAATGAATAGAAGCACATGAATTATGAATCAAAAGCTGTGGAGCCCCCAGCTGGATTAGACCCTCTGGATAAGTGAGACAATTGAATAGCTTGAACTGTTTGGGAGGCACCCAGGCAGTGGGACCCAGACATGTCCTTAGTGCATGAGCTGGCTGTTTGGAACCTTGGGCTTACACAGGGACACTTTGCTCAGCCTGAAAGGAGGGGACTGGACCTGCCTGTACTGAATCCACCAGGTTTAAATGAATCCCCAGGGGAGTCTTGGCCCTGGAGGAGATAGGAATGGAGGGGAGGGGATGGAGGAAGGTGGGGGCAGGGACAGGAGGGGGGAGGACAGGGGAACCCATGGCTGATGTGTAAAATTAAAACACAAATTAATAAATAACAAAAAAATGTGGCCTGTCATTAGGAACATGGAAAAGCTCTATGATGGTGAAGATGAGGGACAAAGATGTGAAGGAAGCAAAGCTTCAGTGTTTGAAAACAAGAAAGATTTTGCCACAGGTTTGTATCTTTCTCTAAAGTCCCCAAAGCTTCGAATTGTCCACATCTTCTTCATTTCATTGTAGGTGGTTTAGTCTGACTGCTGTTGATGAGCTAAGATAAAACATGGTCACCGTAGCCTTCATTCCAACCTATTTCATATTGCCTTTTGTTCCTTTTCTCCTTTCATTTTGTACTAGAAATTGAACACCAGACCTTAAATGTGTCAATTAGATGTTCTATGGCTTGGCGACCCCACCCTATTCCTTCAGTCCTTGCAATTTGTCTTTAACAAGCAGAAAGAACTGAGCCCTGAGTGCTGGAAGCATTGTTGCCCAGCTTGTTCTTTCCATTCTGCCTATTAAACAGGCAGACTGGTGCTAAAGGGGCTACAGCCCCTGCTTGCCCATTGGTAGAAATGTACATATGACTAAAAAGGGAGTAGTAAAGAGAGCATTTATCCCTGTAGTTGCTTGCATTCTGTGTTAGCAATGATTATGAAACAGGCAGAGACACAGTTCCACTCTGTGTTGGCCTGCCCTCCACAATAGTCTAAAGAGTTCTCTTCTCCTTAGGGAATATCCATTCAGGCAAAACTGGGATGTGTGGCCTAGATGAATTAAAGAATTTCAGAAGTCAATATGATGCAGAATTGGATTTTAGTAGAAACAGAAAGATGACCCCAAAAGAAAACAGCTCATCTATTAGTTTGAGCACAGGCTTCTCAAGACAAAGTTGCACCCAAATGTCTTTACAGTGGGTATAAACAGGATGGGGATGGCTCTCATATTACAGCTCCAGTGATTGTCCACAGAGGGTAGTTTGTTATAAGGTTAAAAGCTAAAAAATTCTTCTTTGTACACAAAGTTATAAAATGGATTCATGAGGGACACTGTTTAGGGTTAGGAAAGAGAGGTCCTCAGGTTATATGTCACTTTGGCCCTAAGTAAGCACAGTTTATTTACTGTTCTTGGCATCCTTAATTAAGCTGTCTTCTGAGATGCATTATCTGAGCCTAAGTAAGCACAATTTATATTATTGACGTGATGCCTTTTGGAAAATATACATTGTGAGCCATTTGAGCCTTTTAGTAACATCTTAGACTTCTCGGCTTTTTCAGTAGAAAAATCAGATTAGATACCAGGACAGTGGGATCTAATCTGATTCCCTCTCCCAAGCTTCTCGTCCCTGGCAGCATAATTCCTTACCTTTCCATCCTTCCTCAGTTACATCTCTACAAATCTTTACTACCTCCACCATGTGGTCTACTCTTACAGCTATAACTCTCTGTCTAGGTTCTAGCAATTGAGCTCTTCCTTTCTACTATTTAGGTGTTGGGTTATTGAGACTCAATCATCAGAATGCTGAGATACATCATTATTCCTTATAGGTTTTTCTTGAATTGTTTCTTGAATATGTTTCTTGAATTGTTTCTTGAATATGTTCTAATACCTGCTCCCCAGTGGGTGATGCTATCTGGTGAGGTGTGGGAACTTTGGAGATATAAGTCCTAGCTGGTAGAGGAGGGCTACTGGAATTAGTTTTGTTGTTGTTGTTGTTGTTTTGTTTTTTAAAGATTATACTTGTCTCTAATTCAGTCTGGGGTCGCTGTTTCTTGCCTATTACAATATGATCAGTCACCTCGTGCACCCAACATGGACTGAGCCACTCCAGCTGTTATGGCTTCTCTACCATAAAGGACTTACATCCCTGAAATTGGGAGTTAAATAAATTCTTCCTTTCTTACACGGTTTGGTCTAGATATTCTGTCACAGTGTAACAGCAATGAGAAAAGTGGCATTAGTACTTGGTAAGCAGTCCTTTTATTAAACTACCTTCCCCCCTCTCGTTTGACAGTGCCATACTGTTTTATTCTATAACATGTCTTTACTGATGACATAGGGTTAATGTATTGATTATTATGCCCAATGATTTGGACACCTTATGATGATTCTTACTGTATGTTGCTCACTAACTGTGCAGCTTTCTAAAACATGGCTTGTATAAGAAATATCAAAAATGTTTGGTTGTTTTTCTTTAACAATTTTCAGAATAGTTTTGGTGCTCTAGAGTCCTCCAAAGAAGCTCTTCCCATTTTGGAATGTACAAACACATAACTATTTATGTATCTGGGATGCTCCATCACTTCTTCTGATGCTCAAATTGGCCCATGTCATCAATGGCAGTCCCTTCATGTTGTTGCTATTTCATAATGACCCCAAAAGCTTCCTTGCTTTCTGGAACAATGTAATGTCTCAAATTCCCTTTACATTTTATGTTCCAAACTTGGAACCAAACATTACTCTGAGAAGTCCTGATTCTTTTTCTGGCAACTTCTAATTAGAGATTATAATTGGGGCACTGGGGATTCTCATTCCTACTGGGTTTTCATTGCTTCTATATTTTCTTCAGTGAAAAGAATTCAGAAATCTGTATATTTTTAGAAATTACAAATAATCCTGACTGTATGATGACCATTTGAAGGCAAATTTACATTGAAAGTATTCCTAATGACTTAAGTATTATGTAACATATTCCTACTTTACATATCAAGTTTCAGAAATAACAATATTGTTATTGAAATAAGGCTATTATATGCAGTGTAACATTGATCTTGGGGTTATTTGGTTTTTAGACTATGTTTATCAAAGAATAAATGGTGATTCAGAAGGGTACATTTGAAGTCACTCGTGCTTATGCCCCCACCCTCACTGTAATTAGATTTGTCATTACTATTGTTTTACATTTTATTGGTTGCTTTGTTTCTTATTCTAATTTAATTTTGTCTTTTCGTCTACAACATTTATATGATTCAAAGTCAAAACTATACAATAAGCTACATTCAGAGAATTCTAGCTTTCATTGTTCCTTCCAATATATTTCTACCTGCCTCATATAAATGAGGTACATGTGTGGGTGTCCAAGACCTTTCTTTTATTAAAGGTACCAAGCATCCTTAATTTTACTCTTTACAAATTATTCTGACTAGTATTCTATAGCAATATGTAGACATCCTCCTCCTTCAAATGTAAACAAGTATTTCATAGTTTAGAGTTATTGCGGTTTATTCAACCAGTCTCCTCTTTAGGGTACTTGGTTATTTCCAACGTTTTGCTATTATAGATAATAGTAAAATGAATTATTTGGTAAATTCCATCCTGTATTTTTATAACTTCCTATTGAAGGAAATTCTATCATCAAAGTATTAATGCATACTTGAATTTTAAAAGGTACTACAAATTCTTCAAATTAATTGTACTTTCAACAGTTCTGATGGGAATGTCTATTTCCACAAAACCTCACCAGAGTAGCATGTTGTCAAGCCTTGGATGTTTTGCCCTCATGTAGTATTGCAGTGTAGTTTTCTTTCCTTATTTATTTTTCCTTTGTTTTTAACTCTTTGATATTTTTGGGATTGAGTCCCATACTGTAGCCTTTGTTGGCCTGGAACTACACAGACCATGCTGGTCTTTACTTTGTTGCAGTCCTTCTGCCTCAGTTTCCCTAGTGCTTCATGAGCTGCCATACCCAACTGATATTTGTTTATCTTTGACATGATGACACCCAAGTTGCATTTGAGGGTCATGTCTAAGTCCATGACTCTACTGCAGCCAGGGTCTGTGTTGATGTCCATTTCTCCCATTACCACTGAAGGGTATGCAGATACCTGAGGTCTGGCCTGCCACCTGAGGCCATGTTGGTGTCCAAGAGCCATGCTGCAGCTGTGCCATACTTATCTGAGTAGCCTATGCTGCCACCTGGGGCCATGGTGATGTCTGGGGCCGGGCTGCTGCTGAGGGCTGTGTGTTCCTACTGAAGCAGGGATCTGTGTTGACATCCATGGCCCATGTTGCCACCAAAGGCCACATGGATGCCTAAGGTGTGGGATTGGGCCACCACCCATGGCCTTGCTGCCACTGGGACTGTGCCAAGCTGAGTGACCTGAGCTGCGATGATGTGTGAGCCTGAGCTGCTACCATGTCTAGGTCCATGGCCCTATAGCAGCCAGGGCCTATGTTAATGTTCATGGATTCAGTTACTATTGAAGACAGAGGGGATACCTGGGGTCTGGGCCACCACCCATGGCAATGTTGGTGTCTGAGGACAGTGCTACTACCAGGGCCATGATCATCTGAGTAGCCCATGCTGACATCTGGACCCGGGCTGCTGCTGAGAACCATGTCTGAGTCCATGATCCTACTGAAGGTGGGGTCTGTGTTGATGTTTGTGGCCTATGCTGCCACCAAAGGTTATATGGATGCCCAGGGTCTGGGCCACCACCTGGGAACATATTGGTGTCTGAGGACCATGCTGCCACTGGGGCCATAGTGACATCTGAGCCCTAAGCTGTATCTGTGACCTTGTAGCATCCAGGTCTGAGTTGATGTCCATGGCTCCTGTTACCATCTGCCTTGCAAATACCTGGGGCCTATTCAGCTACCTGGGACTGTTGGTGTCCTAGGGTCATGCTACACTGGTGTCATACTGATTTTGGAGGCCTTCACTGCCACCAGAGCCAAGGTGATATCTGGGCCTGAGCTGCCAGCCTGGGGTCATGTCTGGGTCCATGACTCTACCACAGCCAGGGTCTGTGTTGATGTCCATGGTTTCTGTTACCATTGAAGGCTGTGTGGATGTGTTGCCACCTAGAGCTATGTTGATGTCCAAGAGCCATGTTGCTGCTGGGGCCATGCTTATCTGAGTGGCTGCCATCTGGAGCCATGCTGACATTTGGGCCTAGGATGCTTCAGAGGGCCATGTCTGGGTCCATGTTCCTACTGCAACTTGAGTCTGTGTTGATCTCTGCCATAAGAACCAGACATGTTGAAATTGGAGGGCTGTGTTGAGTTGGCACTGCCCTTTACTGGCCCTGGGAGAGCTGGCCCTGCCCCTCGCTGGCCACTGCAGCAGAAGAGCTGTTCCCACCCTTCATGGGAGAGCTGGCGCCACACTTGAGAGAGATGGCTCCACCTCTTACCATGGGCATGGGAGAATTGACCCCAATGGCATTGGTGTAGAAGAGCTGGATCCACCCCACTGGGGTGGTCCCAGTGGCCCAGACTGACCAAATCAGCTATCACCCAGACCCACATCCATGGCCTTGAGTTGGCCCACCCCAACATCTACCCTGTGTATGGCCTGCCAGAATGTGTGAAGGGACTGGCCCTGAGAACCATAGCCAAAGGACCTCCATGACTGGGGCAAGAGTAAGATATCTGAGAAGAGTTTTGGTAAGAGGCCTTGAACCAGACCAATAACTCATTGCAATGGATATTTTCGAGTAAAACTGAGCAGACAAACAGGTGTACTGTGTGACACATTGCAGCTCACAATGCCACTAAGATGAATGAAAAGGTGTTGGAGAGGCAGAAAAGATAGAGGAGTGAGGTGAATTTTTTTGTTTTGTTTTATTTTGTATTGAATTAATATTTTTAATTTTTTTGGGGGGATATGCTATGGGAGGAGAGGATATGGAGAGACTGGGAAAGGAGAAGTGGAGTGCATATGAAATTCCAGAAGAATCAATAAAAATTATGTTAATAAAAATTGTGATAAGGATTCTGAAATGTAACTCTCTACAATTGATGGCTTCTGATGGGGTAGGGGTGGGGAAGTACTCAGTTGTCTTTAAGGGGCTGGACACGTGGAGTTTGAACATGCTTCAGTGAGTATATGGGCAACATATTTGGCTCCGTCTTCCTCCTCCTCCTCCTCCTCCTCCTCCTCCTCCTCCTCCTCCTCCTCTTCTTCTTCTTCTTCTTCTTCTTCTTCTTCTTCTTCTTCTTCTTCTTCTTCTATTTCTTCTTCTTCTTCTTTTGGGAGGGGGTCACAAGGGTAAGAAGTGGACCTGGAAGGAGGACTGGGAAGTGAGTGAGTGTGATTGGAGTTCATGATGTGAAATTCCCAAATAATCAATAAAAAATATTCTATAAAAAAATCCCTGAAAACAAACAAAACCCCAATAAAACAAAAAGTATAAAAAATTACAACACACACACACACACACACACACACACACACACACACACACACACACCAAACCAAACCAACAAACATGGAGTCAGTTTTCTTTTGATTAACTACTCCTGAGCATGAGGGTTTTGCTGGCATGTGATTGATACACCCTGTTGGAGAAAATGGATATTCCCTCTTCCAGCAATTAGCTTCTTGGTTGGGGGTAGGACTCTGTGTTCACTCCCTTTTCCATACTAAAATGTTGCCTAGCTTCATAGGTTCTGTGAATTCACATGTGCATCAGCCCTGCTGTGTCTAGAAATCTGTTCCCTTGGGGTCATCCACTAACTCTGGCTTTTGCAATCGTCCCACTTCCTCTTCCATATAGATCTCTGAGCCTTAAGGGGATGAGTTTGATGAAGGCATTTCATTTACAGCTGAGTGCTCCAAGGTCTCTCACTTCTCATTGCCCAGGTACGGGTCTCTTTAATTACCATCCACTGCAAGAAGAAGCTTCTCTGATGATGGCTGAGAGAGGGATTGATCAATGGTAGCTAGCAATATGTCATTGGAAGTCATTTTATTGCTATGTTCATTTAGCAGACTTTCCCCTAGAACCCATGGCCTATCTAGTCTCAAGTTCTTGGCTACTTTAGTAGCATCAGGTATGGGTTCTATCTTAGAGTGAACCTTAAATCCAATCAAAAAGTGATTAGTTACTCCAATAATTTTTGTGTTCTTTTGTCCCAGTATATTTTGCAGGCAGGTTGCTGTTATAGGTCACAGGGTTTGTAGCTGGATGATATTGATGATTACTTTTCTCTTCCAATAGTGTGCATATAATTTTTAGTACCATAAAGATAGTCAGTAGCACTGAGGCTTCCAGTTAGCCACCAGTTAAGTTTCTCCACTGTCTTAGTCAGTGTTCTATTGCAACTCCTATAAAGGAAAACATTTAATTGGGCCTGGCTTACAGTTCAGAGGTTCAGTCCATCATGGCAGGAAGCATGGTGGCACACAGGCAGACACTGTGCAGGAGAAGGAGCAGAGACTCCAACATCTGGATCTGCAGGTATCAGGAAAAGAGCTGTGAGCCACTGAGCCTGACTTGAGCATCTGAGAATTCAAAGCCCACCCTCACAGTGACTCACTTCCTCCAACAAGGCCATACCTACTCCAACAAGGTCACACTTCCTAAGAGTGCCACTCCCTATAGGCCAAGTATTCAAACACATGTGTCTATGTGGGCCACAACTATGCAAACCATCACAGCCATGTTCAATGACATAAGTAAATGATGCCCTCAGCAATAGAGCGTTACCATCATTTTGTGGAGAGTAATCAATAGCATTGGCAATAGCCTGCAATGTTTGGGGGGGCCTCTTTGGCCAATGACATGATAAGATGTAATTCATTCTTGGTACTGGGAGCTTCACTTGGTAGCATATGATATCTAGTTGGGGCCATTGTCACCCTCATTAAATGGTAATTACATTTAAATTTCCTTATACATTTTAGGAAGCTTCTAGAGTAGTAGGTTTCTATATGGCTTTTCAAGAGGCCTTTTATGTTAGTTGTCCCTTTCCATATTTTCTCTTTTACTCTTCCCTTCTATTCCTCTCACCATTTAATCCTCACATTCTAGTTTCTCCTTTTAAGCTTTAGATCTGTGCACTGGCTGGTGGTGTATGTTAACTTGACTCAGGGGAGTTGCAAAGACAATGTGAGATGCACTTCATTGTTGTATCCAGATGATGCCAAAAGAGTTGGGAGGTTTATTCTTTTCACCATCAGACCCTGCTTGCTTAAGGGCAATCCTCAGGGATCCAGATTCCCAGGTAATTCCTTTTCTCTTTCTCTCAAAGCAAATCAAGCCCTAGACACTTAAGGGTGCTCGTCTGTAGGCAGGACCAAAAGATGGGTACATAAGTAGAGAGAGAGGTCCTCAATCAGAAATCTGACTGAAGCCTCTCACCAGTGGAGAAGCAAAATTTTCAGTATAATAGCCAATAGTTTATGAGCTTTCTCATTTCCCAGGTGAAAACCTACACTTTTCTGGGAATTTCACTAGAAAATCCTTGTGAAACCTTAGTGATTTCTGGTTGTATCTTATCAGATTGTAATTTCATCAAAGACATCTGGGTTACCCTATAGAAGGGAGGCAAAGTTTCTTCACAACCCTTTGAGATTTATCTGCTCCAGTGGCTAAAGTCCCATGGTCATTCTCTAATGACTAATGCTAAGACACCTAATTGCAACTCTATTTTGGAAAGCCTACACTCATGCTTTGGCTATGATTTTACTTTTTTTAAAAAAATGTGTTTGTGTGTGTGTGTGTGTGTGTGTGTGTGTGTGTGTGTGTGTGTGTGTGAGAGAGAGAGAGAGAGAGAGAGAGAGAGAGAGAGAGAGAGAGAGAGAGAGAGAGAGAGAGAGAGAGAGATTGAGAGAGAGAGAGGTCATAGAGGTCCAAAAAGGACATCAGGTCCCTTGGAGTCTCTTGACATGGACTCACAGATTCTGGACACGAAACTCGGGTCCTCTGGAAGAGCAGGAAGCACTCTTAACTGCTGAGCCATAGCTCCAGCCCATTTATTAATTTTTAGTACAACTCTAACCCTGCCTCATGCTGACTAATCCTGAAATTATCTTCTCTCATGATGCAAGCCACATCTCCTGAGTTTGCCTGAGTTGAAATCCCTAAAAGATTAATGGAATTCCTAGAGGAGTTGAAGGTGACAGCAGGAAGCTGTATGTCTGTCTTCTCACCAATAACAATCCAATTAAGAGATACAGATGCAGACTAATTGGGGATGTAAGCCTGCAGTGAACTAAGAAGCATGAAAATGATAAAGGATTTTGAAAAGTTATGGGCAGAACACTGGCAACATCATCTTCCAAGAAGGACCTTCCATCCAATGGGAGGTGTCAGCAATGTACACAGGGTCATTGTTGGGGATGATCAGAACCAACACTCAGTTCTAAATAAATAAGAATGTGTCATTGGTATTTTATTTATTTGATTTTCCTTCACAACTGTTTGCTAATCGCATGCTAAAAGAAAATTCTAGTGTATTATGTACACCCAGTTTTCCCTAGTCACACGGTGTTGAGTCAGATGGCTCCTATGAGGCTGCCTTTGAAATTTCACAGATGTGCAAGCTAATCCCTCTGTGTGAAATCAACACCCAGACTTGTGTTGGAATTAAACCAGGGTTCCCCTGACAGAAGCAAGAGGAATAAACAGAGCTTTGTTTTCCTGCTAATGAGAGCAAACTGCTCTATCCCTGGTGGCCTTCTTTGTAAGTTTTGCCACTGTAAGATGATCACAGACAGGCCAGAGGTATAACTCAAGTTTGCAGAATGAAAAAAAACAGAAAAAGAATAGAACCTGCATGAGATTAGCAAGTACTTTAACTTAGAGGCAAAAACTTATTGACAAAACACATCTGCATGTTTAAGCTTTCAACTCTGGTCTCTGTGTTTTGATTCATTGGAGTGATACCAGTAGCCATCAGGGTTAAGACGGTACCACCTGAAGTGTTTCAGGTTTTTGTGTCTGGAACAAGGAATTGAGCAGAGATTTACAATTGCAGTAGAAGCAGAGATGGTTGGGTTTAGAAAGAGGAGGGGAGAAATGGGCTAGAGCTAAGAGAGTTCAGTAGCTCAAAGGACCATGTTGTACAAATGATGAGACTTTGATGCCAGTGGGTCTATGAGCTCATTTTCATTTCATGGACTTTCTCATGTATTCTCTATTACATGTACTTTTACATACAACTTCACACACCATGTTTCATTAACATCTTTAGTCTTACTTCGGGAAATATACATTTTAGTATTAAGATGAACTATAAGTCCACTTTAGATATTCTAGAGTGTATGTTTGAGGTAGTGTCTGGCCTTTCTTTATGCCAACTTGCTTTTTCCATGTGCTAACTCTTCAGCCTTTACAAAAGCCTTTCAGGACCTCACTCTTTGCGATATTCTCTTGATTAGGAAAGATCCAAGGGTCTGCAAGAACCCAGCAAGAGCTAGTGAGCTGAGAGATGTTTCTCATTCCATTTTTTAATTAAAAAATGTTTATTTTATGTCCATGGATATATTATCTGCATGTATGTCTGAGCACCACATGTGTACATGGTGCCCACAGAGGCCAGAAGGGGGCTTCAAATCCTCTGGAACAGGAGTTACAGATGGTTATGAGCAGCTATGTAGGTCATGGGAATTAAACTTGTGTCTTCTGCAAGAATAGCCAGCACTCTTAACCTCTGAGACATCTCTCCAGTCCCCATTTATTTTCTTAATACTTAAAACCAGTGTGCAGAAATGTAAAGTACATGAAAAGGGGTAAGTTGATAGACATTTACATAGAGTCATTTTCTCACTCCATAGATAAGGCTGTGCTTTGTTTTAAGGTTACTGCCTTGCCCTACTTGGCTTTTGAGCTGAGTCTTGTCCTGAGTGCCTTCATTTTACTCCTTTAAAGAAGGAGTTAGCTCCATAATATTTTCATTGAGAACAAATTATTTTCTTGAACAGTATAACCTGATTATAGTTTCCCTTCCCTCAGCTCCTCCCAGTTCCTCCCCACTTCTAATCCCCTCTAAATCCACTCCCTTTCTGTCTCTGATTAGATGAGAACAGGCTTCTAAGAGAAAACAACCAAACATGACAAAATAAAATACAGTAAGATAAAGCAAAAACTATCATATCAATGTTGGACACTGCAACCCAACAGGAGGAAAAGAGTCCAAAGAGCAGGCACAAGAGTCAGAGACCCACTCGTTCTTATAGTCAGTTCAAGTCCCATTAAAACCACTAAGCTAATTGCTGTAACATACATGCTGAGGACCTGAGTGTAGACCCAGCTAGGCCCTGTGCTTCAGTCTCTGTGAGTTCATATGTGCCTTGCTTAGTTGACTCAGAGGGCCTGGTTCTCCTGTTGTCCTCCATTTCCTCTGGCTCTTACACTCTTTCCACTTTGTTTCTGTGGCATTTCCTGAGCTCTGAGGGGAGGAGTTTGATAGAGACATCCCATTAGACTCTCTCTACATAATGCATGGCTGCAGGTCTCTGCATTTGTTCCCATCCACTGCCAGAGGAAGCCTGTCTGATGATGACTGGATAAGGCACTGATCTATGAGTATAGCAGAATATAATTAGGAATCATTTTATTGAATTTTTTAGAAACATAGTGTTTGGTTTTACCCTAGGTCTCTGGGCTAACTACTCTCTGGTTCTTAGTCACCTAAGCCGTGTCAGGGATGGGTTCTGTCTTATGGAGACAGCCTTAAGTCAAATGGGACATTGGTTGGTTACTCCCACAAGCTTTTTGCACATTGAGCTAGCATATCTTACAAGCAGGAAGACTGTAGGTCAAAGGTTTTGTGGCTGGGTTTGTGTATACATTTTGTGTATAGCCTGTGGAGTACCTTCCTACACCAAAGACATTAGAATATAGAGGTGAAGGCTTCATGTAGGTACCACCTCAACTTCCCCATGTTCAATGAGTTGTGTAGGTGTTGTGGTTAGCAAAGGGGCCCTGTTGTCCAGTTGTGGAGAGCAACCCTTTGTCTTAATAATAGCCCGGGTTGTTTGGGAATTTCTATGGGACCCCCTTGGCCAACAACTTAATTGAACGCAATCTAGTTCCACCACTGGAAACCTTGCCCAGCCACAAGAGATGGTCTGTTGAGATTCTCTATCCCCTATTACTAGGAGTCCTCATTAGGATAATCTTCATAGATTTCAGGAAATTTCCACTGCACTAGGTTTCCATACTACCACCCCCAAAATGCCTGCCAAATCAAGCCTTCTTTCCCCACACTCTCTCCCTCCACCTCATCCCCCAATAACCTTATCCACCCACTCTCATCCTCATTCACACCAAGTCTGCCCATAAAATCTATTCTATGTCCTCCCAGGGAGATCCATGTACCCCACCCCTACCTAACCTCTCTGTATTGTAGCTTGGGTATCATTTACTTAATGGCTAATATCCACTTATGAGTGAGTACATACCATATTTGTCTTTCTGGGTCTGGATTACCTCACTCAGGATGATTTTTTTTTCTAATTCCATCCATTTGCTGGCATATTTCATTATGCCATTTTAAAAAAATATATAACATTTTCTTTATCCATTTCAGTTGATGGACATCTAGGTTGTTTCCTATTTCTGACTATCATGAATAAAGCCACAATTAACATGGTTGAGTAAGTGTCCTTGTGGTATGATGGAACATCCTTTGGGTATATGCCCAAGAGTGGTAAAGCTGGGTCTTGAGGTAGATTGATTCCCAACTTTCTGAGGAACTGGAATGCTAATTTCCATAGTGGCTGTACAAGTTTGTACTCCTACCAGCAGTGGAGGAGTGTTCTCCTTGCTCCACATCATTGCCAGCATGAGCTGTCACTTGAATTATTGAATTGGCCATTCTGATAGGTGTAAGATGGAATTTCAAAGTAGTTTTGATTTGTCCAAGGATGTCAAACATGTCTAAATGTTTCTTCGTCATTTGAGATTCCTCTGTTGAGAATTTCCTGTTTAGATTTGTACCCCATTTTTAATGTTCCCCATTTTAATTGTTGATATCTAGTTTCTTGCGTTCTTTCTATATTTTGGATATTATCCCTCTATCTGATGTGGAGTTGAAGAAAAAATTTTCCCATTCTGTAGGCTGCTGTTTTATCCTAATGATGGTGTCCTTTGCCACACAGAAGCTTTTCAGTTTCATGAGGTCCCATTTACTGATTGTTGTTCTTAGTGCCTAAACTATTGATGTCCTGTTCAAGAAGTTGTCTCCTGTGCCAATGCATTCAAGACTATTCCCTACTTCCTCTTTATTAGGTTCAGTTTATCTGGATTTATGTTGAGGTCTTTGATCCCCTTGGAGTCGAGTTGTATGCAGGGTGATAAATATGGATCTATTTGGATTTTTCTACATGCAGGCATCCAGTTTGACCAATTTCTGAAGATGCTGTCTTTTTTTCTAGTGTGTATTTCTGGCTTCTTAATAAAAAAATCAGGTGTCCATAGGTTCATGGACTTACGTCTGAGTCTTCAATTCAATTCCATTGATCAACATGTGTGTTTTTATGCCAACATGTAGTTTTTATTACTATAGCTCTGTAGTACAACTTGAAATCAGGAATGGTAGGACCTCTAGTTCTTTTATTGTTTATGATTGTTTTAGCTAACCTGCAGTTTTTTTCCATGTGTAGTTGAGAATTATTCTTTCAAGGTCTGTAAAGAATTGTGTTGGAATTTTGATGGGGATTGTGTTGGATCTGTAGATTGCTTTTGGTAGGGTGGCCATTTTTACTATGTCAGTCCTACTGATCCATAAGCATGAGACATCCTTTCATCTTCTGACATCTTCAATTTCTTTCTTTGAAGACTTGAAGGTTTTTATCATACAAGTTTTTTACTTGTTTGGTTAGAGCTACCCCAAGATATTTTATATTATTTGAGGCCCTTGTAAAAAGTTCTGTTTTCCAGATTACTTTCTCAGTCTGTTTATCATTTGTGTATACGATGGCTACTGATTTTTTTTTAGTTGATCTTATATTCAGCTACTTTTATCAGCTGTAGGAGTTACTCAATGGAGTTTTTAGGGCCACTTATGTATACTATCATATCATCTGCAAATAATGCTACTTTGACTTTTTTCTTTCCAACTTGTATCCCATTGATTTTCCTCAGTTGTCTTACTGCTCTAGATAAAACTTCAAACACTGAATTGAATATATATGGAGAGAGTGTGTTCCTGATTTTAGTGGAATGCTTTGAATTTCTCTCCATTTAAGTTGATATTGGCCATGGGAATTCTGTAAATTACCTTTATTATGTTTTAGAATATCCTTTGTATCCCTATTCTCTCCAGGACTTTTATCATGAAGGGTGCTGGATTCTGTCAAATGCCTTTTCTGTATCTAATAAGATGCTATGTGGATTTTGTCTTTCAGTTTGTTTATATGGTAGATTGCATTTGTTGATTTTTGTATATTGAACCATCCCTGCATCTCTAAGATAAAGACTACTTGAGCATGCTGGATGATCATTTTATGTATTCTTCGATTTGGTTTGCAACTATTTTTTGAGTATTTTTGAATCTGTGTTCATAACAGAAATTAGTCTGTAATTCTGTTTCTTTGTTGAGTGTCTATGGCTTGGGTATCAGGGTAATTGTGGGCTAATAAAATGAGTATTGGCATTAACTCTTCTTTGAAAGTCTGGTAGAATTATTTGCTAAAACCATTTGGCCCTGGGTAGGTTTTATTTTTCTGTTTTGATTGAGAGACTATCAATGACTGCTTCTATTTCACTATTTATATTGTTTATCTGATCTTGATTTAACTTTGATAAGTGGTACCTATCATGAAAATTAAGCATTTCTTCTCAATTTGGTGGAATACAGTTTTCTAAAGAATATTCTTTTAATTCTCTGGATTTCCTCAGTGTCTGTTGTTATGTTCCAATTTTAATTTCTGATTTTGTTAGTGTGGATAGTTTCTTTGCCTTTTAGTCTGAATAAGTCTATCTTGTTGATTTTCTCAAAGAAGCAAGTTTTTGTTTCATTGATTTTTTTTTGTACTGTTCTTTGTTTCTATTTATTGATTTCAGCCCTCAGTTTGATTATTTCTTGATATTTACTTCTCTTGGGCAATATTACTTCCTTTTGTCCTAGCACTTTCAGGTGTGTTGTTAAGTGGCTAGTGTGAGATCTCTCCAATATTTTTATATAGGCACTTTGTGCTATGAATTTACCTCTTAGCATCGATTTCACTGTTTCACATAAGTTTGGGTATACTGTGTGTTCATTTCATGTATTTCTAGTAAGTCTTTATTTCTTTCTTGTCCATTTTTCATTCAGTAGAGTTTTGCAGTTTCCACGAGTTTGTAAGCTTTCTGTTGTTTCTGTTGTTGGTATCCAGCTTTAATCTGTGGTGATCTGATAGGATGCTGGGAGTTATTTTAATTTTCTTGTATATGTTGAGACTTGTTTTGTATCTGAGTGTGTGGTCAGTATTGTAGACAATTCTATGAGGTTTTGAGAAGATATATTCTTTCGTTTGGTGAAATGTTCTGGAAATACATTAGGTATTTCTAATTTATAACATCTGCTAGTTCCAGTATTTCCCTGTTTTCTTTTTGTCTGGATGACCTGTTCTTTGGTGAGAGTGGGGTACTAAAGTCTCCCACTATTAGTGTGAGGGTCATTATGTTAACTAAGCTGTAGTAGTGTTTCTTTTACAAACTTGGTTGCCCTTGTGGTTGGGGCATAGATATTAAGAACTGAAATACCATCTTTGTGGGTTTATTTCCCTTTGAGTATGTAGTGTCCTTCCCTATCTCTTTAGATTAACTTTGCTTCAAAGTCTATTTTGTTAGATATTAGAATGGCTACACCAGCTTGCTTCTTAAGTCTATTTGCTTGGACTATCTTTTTCCAGCCCTTTATCCTGAGGTAATGTCTATCTTTGATGTTGAGTTGTTTCTTGGATGCACCAGGAGGTTGGATGCTGTTTTCCATCTATTCTGTTAGTCTGTGTCTTTTTACTGGGTAATTAGACCATTGATATTGAGAGATCTCAATGACCAATCCTGTTGTTTTGTTGCTGGTTTTGGTGGTGGTGGTGGTGGTCGTCATTGTTGTTGTGTGAGTGTGGTGTGTGTGTATTTCCCTTCTTTTGATTTTTGCTTGTGTGAGATTATTTATTTCCTATATTTCATGGGTATAGTTAACCTCCTTGGGTTGGAATTTTTCTTCTAGAACCTCCTATAGGGCTGGATTTGCAGATAGATAATGTTTAAATTTGCCTTTGTCAGGAATATCTTGTTTTCTCCATCTATGGTGACTGTAAGTTTTGCTGGGTATAGAAATAGTCTGGGCTGGCATCTGTCATCTCTTAGTTTTTGCAGCACATTTGTCCAGGCCCTTCTGTCTTTCAGAGTCTCCATTGAGAAGTCAGGTGTTATTCTAATAGGTCTGCCGGTATATGTTACTTGGTCCTTTTCCTTTGCAGCTTTTAATATTCTTTTTTTGCTCTGTATGTTTAGTGTTTTGATTATTTTGTACCAAGGGGACTTTCTCTTTTGTTCCAATCTATTTGGCATTTTGTATGCTTCTTTTACTTCTATAGGCATGTCCTTCTTTAGGTTAGGGAAATTTTCTTTCATGATTTTGTTGGAAACATTTTCTAGGCCTTTGAGCTAGGTTTCTTCTCTTTCCTCTATTCCTATTATTCTTTGGCTTGGTCTTTTCATGGTGTCCCAGATGTCCTGGATGTTTTTATCAGGAGTTTTTTAGATTTGACATTTTCTTTAACCTATATATCCATTTCTTTTTATCATATCTTCAACCCCTGATGTTCTCTCATTAATCTCTTATATTCTCTTGATGAAACTTGCCTCTAGTTACTATTCAAATTCCTAAATGTTTAATTTCCAGAATCTCTTCAGTTTGGGTTTTTCTTTATTGATTCTGTTTTCATTTTTATGACTTGAACAGTTTTATTCATTTCCTTTAACTGTATTTTCTTGGAATCCTTTAAGGGATTTATTTCCTCTTTAATGACCTCTATCATCTTCATATAGTTGCTTTAAGGCCTTTTGTTGTGCTTCAGCTATGTTGGAGTATTCAGGGCCTGCTGTGGTAGGATAGATGGGCTCTAAAGGAGACTTGTTGCCCTGTTATTGGTTTTGTTTTTATGCTGGAGACTGAGCATCTGGGATTGAGATTTTTATAGATCTGGGTGCTGATTTCTGGATTTGTCTTTGTTGTGTGAGTGTTTTGTCCCTTGGTTTCTGTTTCCACTCTGGATTTTCAGAAAGTGTAATGGCTGTGTGTTGCCTGTTTTCCTGGCCTGTTCAACTGGTATATTCACAAGGAATGCCTGCTGGTGTTGGAAGCTGGGATACTGGATGAGTTGGGGGAAGGAAGTTTAGAGGAGAAGGTCTTTGTGATCCATTGGGGATGGGGTCAGAGAAGAAAGGGAGACCATAAAAAGTTTCCTGCTACAGAGGGGGATTGGCTATTAGGAGCAGTAGGAGTGGTATATTTCTGCTTTCTGCCTACTTATTGTCCTGGAAGGAGCAGCCTTAGGTTATCAGGGGATGCCTGCTGGAATTTTGGTCTGGGACAAAGCAACAAGTTGGGGGATGTTAGGAAGGAAATGTCTGTGGTATCCACAGGAGATGCAGGCAAAAAAGGAAGGAAGGCTGAAGCTGCTGTTCTATTGCAGCCTTGGGGATGAGACTGGGGAATTGGATCTGGGGGAACAAAGAAAGGAGAGGTTCTGTTTACAGTGTACCTGGTTTTTAGTTAGCTCCATTTTGAGTGCAAATGCAGAGGTGAGATATTCAGAATCTTGTTCACGTGGACACCAAAAACTTAAATGAGCTGACAACTCATGCACCACCTATAAACTAATTGAAGTTCATTGTGAACATGTGGGCTGTAGTTAGTTAAGCGTTCAGGCTTTGGAGCAACACAGTTCAGCTGAGATTCTTGTGGAGGAGGACTCAGAAACTTCCAGCCTGAGGAAACAGGATCACCTGAGGAACTAGTAAGGTGAGATAGCCGTGGCTTGTTCTGCTTCTCTGATCTTCCAGCATTCACCCCAATAACTGGCCTCAGGTTTGTTTTAAATAACAAGTACCTTTAAGATTCATGCTATAGTGGCCACATAGGTATATCAAAACCATCTTAGAAAAACAAGGCCTGTGAAGTTACTGAATACACCAGACCAACAACTGATCTAACCCTTTCACCTAAAAGGACGGACACCAAACATTGCACTAGTTGAAACCCCACTGACAAGTAGGCAGGGAACTACCAACTCTCTCCAGGAGTTAGTCTCCTAGTCCCACTGCTTGACACTGACAACTTGAATTGCTGTTTGTCTACCTAGACTGTTTTATGTCTTACTTCTACTTGCCTGAACCGGCTCTGCCTTGAACCAGCTCAGCTCTGCACAGCCCTCCAGCAGTGTTCCAACAGGCTTCATTTATATCTCATCAAGCCATCTGCAGTGTAGTTAGAGTTTTCCTGCCTGGCCCACAGTCAGGATAAATCTATCTCACCCGCCAGGCCAATAGACGCTCAGAACCAACCAAGTAAACACACAGAAACTTATATTACTTATAAACTGTATGGCCGTGGCAGGCTTCTTGTTATCTACTTCTTCTATCTTAAATTAACCCATTTCTATTAATCTATACTTTGCCATGTGGCTCGTGGCTTACCTGTACCTTACATCCTCCTTGTCATGGCCATGGCTGGCAGCGTCTCTCTCCCCCCAGCATTCCACCTCCCAGAATTCTCTTGTCCTGCGTATACTTCCTGCCTGGCCACTGGCCAAACAGCATTTTATTTATACAGAGCAATATCCACAGCACTGCAGTGATTCTCTTGTATCTGCGTCTACTTCTCCCTAAAGTGATTCTCTTGACCTCTGCAGCCTCTTCAACCCTATCTTATCCACTTATCTGTTCTGTTTTACCTGTATATGCATACACACACACACATGCACACTCACTATTGCATAAAGTGTAATATGAGATCTGCAAGTTAATATTAGTAATTACTATTTGAAAAAAAGTGATTTATGATTGAGAATAGTGATATTATCAAGGGAAACAGGTATTATTTGGTAAACTGTCATCAACCAAACTGATATAGTTTGTTAACTGATTGTTAATTAATAAATTCTTATATTATGTAAAGACGTGTGCTGAACTCAAGTCCAAGGTAACATTTCTTAGCCCAGGGTATTCTTAAACAAAAGTGGCTATTCATCCTAGCAATTTCTTAAATAAGTCTGGTTACATTCGTAATTTAGGACTGAGTTTCTCAAAGTGTGTTGTACCCAGATTCCCTGGGGTTTTTGTGAACATGCAGATTCTGATTTAAAAAGTATGAAGTAGAGTCTATCTGCCTTTATAGTTTCTAGGTGATGCTTATACTTCTAGTCTAGCTATGGACCACACTTGAAGTAGCAAGAGTTAAGGGTAGGGATAATATAGACAACAAATTTTGCTGCCAATCCATAGTATTTCAAATTTAGTCTTAGCTTGTCTCTCCTTTCAACTTAAGAAAGGTATTTATATGATAGTATTTCCTTGTGAGCATTCATGAGAAGGAAAAAAATTAATTTACTAAATGAAAGTATATTTATAAATAAAATATATTTGATTTATAGCAAAAAATATTTTAATGACAGAAGTTATGATTGTTTTTCTACTTGGTATGTATTTTATAATAGTCTTTACATTTCTGAACAAGTTTTGAACTTGATCTTTTCTTAATTTAAATTTCATTCACAAGTCTTCACTTTATTCATATTATAATCACATATAGAACATCTTTACCTTAAGTCAGAGTTGTGCATTCTTATCCTTATTGTAACTTTACAAGACCTCATTTCTATATGGTTATGAAATACTTCATATATAAGACATGAAAATACTTAATAGTGTTTTTCTAGATTTATTCCATTAACTCCCTATTTATAAATTCACTTATGTACTTTTCTTTGGGCACATTTCCCAGTGGCAAATCTTCCTTAAACAACACACTTCATCAATATAATGAGACAGTTTTGATGCCAGGAAAGAAAAGTTATTGTGAATATCCCTAAATACATGATATTTAGGGACGCCTTGTATTTAGGGACTTTTTAATCTCCATTGCCACCAATAACAATGAGAATCCACAATATACTTTTTCTATTTGGTTGAATTTCTACTTATTTCAGAAATAACTTATAGAATACAAGAAACAGTCATTTATTGAACTTACCACAGTAATGAGATGCCTTCTGAAACCAGCCACTTTCACTGAATTTCCAAGTGGTCAGAATTTTTGTGTATATGTGTGAAAATCCCATAATATGTGTAAGACACTGAGATTAAAACACATGTAAAAGAAAACTCAAATAAGTTTATTTCATTTTACTTTAAGATATCCTCTACCTTGTACTAGAAGCAATTCCATATAACTCTTCTAGGGATATGTCAGATATTAAAAAACATCAAGAGCCGGGCGGTGGTGGCGCACACCTTTAATCCCAGCACTCAGGAGGCAGAGGCAGGCGGATCTCTGTGAGTTCGAGGCCAGCCTGGTCTCCAAAGTGAGTTCTAGGAAAGGTGCAAAACTACACAAGAGAAACCTTGTCTCCAAAAAAAAAGCAAGAATTAAAATGAGTTCAAATAAAAATAATAATCTAAAGGAAATAAATTTAATTAATAAAAATAATAATAATCCAGAGGATAAAGTAAAGAAAGGAGGGAACATAGAAGTAGCATTCATATTTAGAATTTACCATTTTAAGATAATCATGTCTATATAACACACAAGACTATTTCAATGTAATATTTCATCACTGTCGAGAACAATAGCTGCTTGTTTGAAAATAAGGCATATTAATAAACTAAAGTTACATGCTGTTTATACACCCTGAGATGTACCCATATTCTTAAATTTTACATACTTATTTCTTTTTAAATATATTTTTAATTGAAATGGAATCTTACCACTTCACCCCCTCCCCTTCCTCCCTCCTACTGCACATGTGTGGAGGTTAGAGAACAACTTGCTGGAGTCAGCTCTGTCTTACCATGAGGGGCACAGGTATTGAACTTAACCTTGCCCAGCTTGGTGGTAAGCATCTATACCTGCTATGATATTTTGGTTAGTTTTGACAAATACATAAAAATGCTTGTAAGCTTCACCATATAAACATAAAATATTTCCAAAACCCCAAAAGCTTTCTTGTACTCCATTCTAGTCAGTCCTCTCCACTTTCAGGCACAGGCAATAACTGATCTGCTTTCTGTTTCTATATTAGATCTGCCTTTCCTCAAATATTACAAAAGTAGAATCGTAAAGTGGTCTTTTGTATCTAGCATCTTTCACTCACAATGTTTTTGAAATTTGGTCTTCTTATGGATATGCCACAATTTCTTCAGCCATTCATTAACTATTGGTCTATGAGAAAAATTTCAAGAGTGGGAGAGTGACCTAATTGCTGTTCTGTCACTATGAAGAGACACCATGAGCAAAGCAACTTATAGAAGAAAGCATTTAACTGGGGGCTGGCTTACTATTTTAGAGGGTTAGTTCATTATCATCATAGTGGGAAGCAGATAGGCATGGTGCTGGAGCAATAGCTGAGAGTTTTACCTCCTGATGCACAGGCAGAGAGAGACTGGGCCTGGCATGCGATTTTTCAAACCTCACTCCCAGTGGCACACCTCCTCTGACAAGGGAACTCCTACTCCAACAGGTCATACTACCTAATTATTTCAAAAATTTCATCAACTGGGGACTAAGCATGAACATATATGAGCTTATGGGAGGCCATTCTCCTTCAAACCACCACACTTAGCTTTATCAAAAATAGTAAATATAGAAAATAAGATTCTATGTAGAATGTTCTTTAGCTTGTATTTTCTCTCTTTACCTCTTGACTTTTTTTAAAGTGTTAGTAAATTTCCATTGGCAGAAATAAAGGCATGTCATAGCTACTATCTTTGGCTCAAACATCATCCCAGAGTGGCAGACAGGTGGTAGACTATTAATCTCCTTCAACTAGAAAGAAAACTTCTGGAAGTACACTAATAATTTAGACTGTAACAGAAAGCTACTATTTTGTTGTTTCAAAATATAGATTTAGGGCATGTGAGATGGCTGAGCAGGTGAATGTGTTTGTTCCCAAGCCTGTCACCTGTGGATTCCCTAGGATCCACAAGGTGAAAGAAAAGAACAAATCTCCAGAAGTTATCCTCTCCACAGTGATGCCCCACAGTGTGCACACATGCACAAATGTACACACACACACACACACACACACACACACTTAGAACAAACACATTTAAAATTTCTATGATATAGTAATGACTTCTATTTAGAAGGTACTTTCTACTTCTTGGAATATCCTTCACTGACATTTCATTTGGCCAGAAGAACAAAACTGATCAATAAAGGTAATTAATTAAGACTATGAATTCTTGATTGTCTTAAGTCCCATTAACATTTAATTATCTTTGTTAATAGAAAATGAAACCAGTTTGTGTGTAAAATTTACATAAAATCTCAAAAACTTAATTAAGTAGTTTCTAACTTATTTTTCATTAAACTCTGGACCTAGAGAGTATCCAATTGTGGTTAAATTCTTTTAATGCCCACATATATGGGCTCCATTTCCCATCTCTTAGAAGAGAATGATAGAGAAAAGGTACATTTAAAATGTTGGGGGGAAAGTTTTAAATTCTTAAAAATATGTTTCTAAAAATTGATATGGTGACAGCATATCATTTTTAAAAGTGATTTCAAACTCTTCCAATGAGGGAAATATTAAAACATCAATGACATCATAGCTTAACTTTGAGCAGTTACTGAGACCAAGAAAAGAGACAAAATACCGTTCTAAGCAGAGCAGCAATAGGTAGGCTGAATGGTTACAATTAACCATTTTTGTCCTGTATAATTGCGAATAGCTTCCTTTTCACTATATAATGTGTCCTTAATTTGGTGATCAACCATACATTCATCCCATCTGTAAAGCAACAATACTAAGGCACAAACACTCCAACATTCCCTAAGTCTTTCCTCCACCCCATTTCTCCTTTCTCAGAATTTGAGGATCTGTTCAATGTGACATCTTGTATGTTTTCAGTTATAGATTTAAATTTTAATGAAGTTTCTGTTTTCTATTTCTACCTGCAATTTGAAATGATGAGTGTTAGTTAGAATCAGTGAGAATCTTATAGATAGCTAGTGCCTAAGGAGCATCTTGGAACAATTAAATCAGTGTCTCTGGAGATGAGAACTAGTAATTGATGCAGTTTAAAAGCTTCTCAGAAAATTCTAATGTGCAAGCAGGGTTAAGGTCTATTGATTGTGATGGCCATTAAAACAACTATTTCTTTTACAAGGCACCTGATATTATGAATGATGTGTGCAACTTCGAATCAATCTTCTGGTAGAAAAAGGGTGTCCTCATTACCCTTAATCAAGAACCATGACACACTCGTCTTTGCTTCATCCTGTGCATGAGCAAGAGTTCTGCTCTTTCATGTTATCTCCTGATCACACAAGGAGAAACTGTTCTACTTTTTCTTCTAAAGCTTCAGTGCCTACAATGGTAATAGAACCAAACCTGAACCCCATTTTTCTAAATGAAGAGATTCTTTACCCTATGATAAAGACAAACTGATAAGGGAATTTGACAGGACCTCCATCTTGACCATTCATTATCTGATGGAAGTGCTGATATTCTGAAAGGGTAGACAACTGAAGCTAGGTGGCAGTCCTGCTTAGCAATTAGAAGAAACATTACAAAGACAACAATTATAAAGACAAGCCATGCAGAAGGAAATCAAAATGAACTTACCACGGCTTTAATACCAGCATGGGATCAATAAAGCAAAATGAGCATGCTAACACCATGACTTTAAATATAATCTTCTTCATCAATATTGGAGAGTTTCCCTAACACTATAGTTAACTGAATGTTTAGCTGCTTTTCAATAGGATCCATAAGCCTCTCTGCATTGTGTTCTTGAGGATGATCATTCCAGGTGAATGACTGCAGGTAAACAGAGACTAATCTTTTGTAACCCATAAAATAGAAACATGTTGAAAATGTTTTGGTAAATACTGAAAAGCTTTTGAAATGTGTGGTATACTCAAAACCATGACAAAGTGAGATTTTTTTTTTAGAGTGCATGGCTGGGGCTAGAGAAGTAATTCAGCTGTTAAGAGGACTTGTTCTTGCAGAGGATATGGGTTCCATTCCTAGCATCCACATGGTGGATCACAGCTGTCTGTAACTGCAGTTTCAGGGGTTCTGATGCCCTCTTCTGACCTCTGTAGGCACCAGGCATGCATCTATGTACACACATAGATGGAGGCAAAACACATACACATAAAAACATATAGAAGCTCATGGGTTATTTTTCTAGAAAATATTTAACAAAATATTAATAATGACTCTGTGTAGTTCAGAGTATTTGCTAAGATGATTGTATTCTGTTCATGTTTATCTATCTTTTTAAACTTCTTTTATAATAAACATTGTATTTTCCTTTAAAATTTCTTTGTTTCTATGAGAGTCATAATGCCCTTCAACTTCCAAATGTCCATTAATGATTAGGTAATTAGTAGGTCCTGACTGCTTTCTGTCATGTCTATTGTCAGCTCAAGGCCTGATTTGCATTAATTGATGGCTCCCCTAATTAGAGTTGTTAATGGATGATGTTAGTGTGTGTTCATCCCAGACAATCAATAGTTTGTGCATGTACTCACTCTAATTTGGAAAGCTAACCAGAAGTTCATGTTTTTGTTTGTTTGCTTTTGTTTTAGAGGAATATTCAAGATAAGGATAGAGTGTACTGAGCTCTGTAGACTACATATATTGCAAAATGTTTATGAAACTATAATCAGCATAAGGATGGAAATTATTAAATAGTAAGTTATATTTTTAAATTTTTCCCTTTTATTGAAATTAGAATTTTTTTCTTACATAATATATCATGATTACTGATTCTTCTCCCCCTGCTCCTCCCAGTTCTTCCCCACTCCTTTCTGTATCTCATTAGAAAACAAATAGCCTTCTAAAGGACTAAAATAAGATATAATAAGATAAAATAGAAACTAATTGGATATGAATTGGACAGAACAAATAGAAGGAAAAGAGCCCAAGAGAAGGCACAATGATCAGGACCTACATGTTTATACACTCAGGAATCCCATAAAAACACTAAACTAGAAGCCATGAAAGGACCTGGTGTAGATCTTTGCAGGCCTTGTGTGTTCTGCTTTCATCTCTGTGAGTTCATAGAAGCTTTGATCATGTTGATTTAGAAAGCCTTGTTTTCTTGGTGTCCTCCACTCCCTCTGGCTCTTACTTTCTTCAGGCTTCCTCTTCTGTAAGGTTCCCTGAAACCTGAAGGAAGAGATTTAGGGCTGAGTGTTCCAAGATCTCTCACTATCTGTGTAATGTTTGGCTGTGGGTCTCTGTATTTGTTCCCCATCTGCCACAGAGGAAGCATCTCTGATGATTGCTGAGCAAGGCACTGATCTATGTGTATAACAGAATATCTTTAGGAATAATTATTGCTAAATTTTTTAGAATAATATATTTGGTTTTACCCTAGCTCCCTGTGCTATCTAGTTTCAGTTCTTGGTCACCCAAGCAGTATGAGGATGAATTGCAACTCTTCAAGTGGGTCTTAAGCCAAATCAGATCTAGGATGGTTACTCCCACAAGCTTTGTACCACCATTACAGTAGCATATCTTGAAAGCAGGACACCAATGTTAGTCCAAGAATTTGGGTTGTGTTTATGTTTCTTTTTTGGTAGCAGGCTGCTGTGGGATGTTCTGTATGTCAAATGTGTTGCTCTGATTGGTTAAAATAAATAAAGAGCTGATTGGCCAGTAGCCAGGCAGGAAGGATAGGGTAAGTGGGAAAAGGAGGAGAAGAATTGTGGGAAATGGAAGGCTGGGTGGGGAGAGACCAGCCAGCTGCCGCCATGACACAAGAGATATAAGGTACCAGTAAGCCACAAACCATGTGGCAAAGTATAGATGAATAGAAATGGGCTGAATATAAGAATAAGAGCTAGACAATGGTAGGCCTGAGCTAATGTCCAAGCAGTTTAAATAATATAAGTGTCTGTGTGTTCATTTTATAAATGGGTTTTCGGACCAACAGGGCTTGGCGGGGGCTGTAGAGAAGTTCTCCAGCTACAGCAGGCAGAGTACCTTCCTGTACCAAAGATACTAGAAAGTAGGAGTGAAGGCTCTATGTAGGCACAAGCTCACATTCTCCATGTTCAATGAGTAGTGTATGTGTTGTCTTCAGCAACAGGGTCTTGCTGTCAGTTTGTGGAGAGCAATCTATAGTCTTGGTACCGCCTAGGTTGTTTGGGGATTCCCATGGCAACCGTTTGGTCAACAACAATTAAAAGTAACCCAATTCTGGGACTAGAAGCTTCATTTGGTGACAAGAGGTGACCAGTTGGGATTTTGTCACCCATTATTTTGACAATTTCCCATTAATAATCTTCATATATGTATATATATTGGAAGCTTCTGCTATATTAGGTTTCCATACTACCACTCAGATGACCCTTAATTTTAGCTGTCTCTCCCATATTCCCTACCTCATCCCTCTTTTCCCTCTGCCTTCCTACTTGATCCTCCCATTCCAGCCTACCCATCCATTCATAACTATCTATTCGATTCCCCTTTCCTAATGAGATTTGTCTCCACTAGTCCTTAATACCTAACCTCTTTGGTTCTATGTATTGTAACTTGGTTATCATTGACTTCACAGTTAATATCTACATATAAGTGAATACATTACCCATTTCTCTTTGTGGATCTGGGATACCTCACTCAGGATAGTTTTTTCTAGTTCTATCCATTTACATGTCAATTTCATGATTCTGTTTTTAACAGCTAAGTAATACTCCATTGTGTAAATTAGCACATTTCCTTTGTCAGTTCTTCTTTTGACAGACATATAGGTTCTTACCCATTTCTGGCTTTTATGAAGAGAACAGCAATGAACACGGTTGATGAAGTGTCTCTGTGGAAGGATGAAATGACCTTTGGGTACATGCCTAAGAGTGGTATAGTTGGATTGTGGGGTAAATCAATTCCCATGTTCCCAAGGAACTGCCACACTGATTTTTATGATGGCCACACAAGTTTGCACTCTAACCAGCAATGTGTGAGTGCTCCCCTTACTTAACATCCTCCTCAAGATGAACTAGCACTTGTGTTATTGATCTTAGCCATTCTGGAGAGTGTAGTTTTCATTTGCCTTTCCCTGATAACTAGGAATTTTGAGCATTTAAGTGCTTCTCATTCATTTGAGCTAACTCTTTTGATAATTCTTTTTTTAATATATATATATATATATATATATATATATATATATATATATCCCATTTCTTTTTCATTAGTGTATTTTTTATTTTATATCTCAGCCAGTTTCCCCTCCCTCCTCCCCTCCCAATCCCTCCCCCACCTCCTTCTGTTCCCACCCCCAATCCACTCCTTTTCTGTTCAGGAAAAAACAAGTCTCTCATGAGTATCAACAAAACATGGCATATCAAGTTGCAGTAATTCTACATACCTCCCCATTTATTAAGCCTGGGCAAGGAGACCCAGTATGAGGAATAGTTTCCCATAAGCCAGTAAAAGAGTTGTAGACAGCCCCTGTTCCCACTGTTAGGAGTCCAACAAGAGGACCATGCTACACAACTGTAACATATATGCAGAGTGCCTAGGTCAGTTGGGCTATTTATTAATATCTATTTTTTAGTTCTTGATATAAATTTTAGATATTAGCCCTCTATCACATGTGGAGTTGATAAAAAACCTTTTCCCATCTGTATGCTGCCACTTTTTCTGAATGATGGTATCCTTCACCTTACATAAGCTTTGCAGTTTCATAATGTCTCTTTTATTAATTGTTGATCTTAGTGCCTGTGCTAATGGTGTTCTGTTCAGAAAGTCTTCTCCTGTGTCAATGAGTTCAAGGCTATTCCCCACTTTCTCCTCTGTGATGTTCAGTGTATCTGGTGTTAGGTTGAGTTTTTTTGGTTTTTTTACTGATTTGGAATTGAGTTTTGTGATAAGTGTGGACTATTTGGATTCTTCTACATGCATCTGTATAGTTTGGCTAGCACTATTTGTTGAAGATGCTTTGTCTAATATGTATTTCTAGTTTTGTTTTTAAAAAATGAGGTGTCCATAGGTATGTGGATTTACATCTGGGTCTTCAATTCAATTCCATTGATTAATGTGTCTGTTTTGTGCCAACAGCATGCTGATTATGACTATGGCTTTGTAGTACAATGTTACATTGGAAATGGTGGGACATCCATCCTGCAGTTCTTTTATTACTTTTACTGCTTAACTAGCCTAGGTTGTCTGTGTTTCTATATGAAACTGAAAATTATCTTTCCAAGATCTGTGAAAAACTGTCTTGGGGATTCAATTGAATCTGTAGATTGTTTTCGGTGGAATAGCCATTTTGACTATGTTAATCTTATTGATCCATGAGCATGGGAGATCTTTCTGTCTTCTGATGTTTTCTTCAATGACTTACAGTTCTCATTGGACATGTCTTTTACTTGTGTGGTTAGACTCACCCTAAGATAGCTTGTATTATTTGAGGCTATTTCAAAAGGTGTTATTTTCCTGATTTCTTTCGTCATCTATGTGCCATTTGTATATAGGAGAGCTACTGGGTTTTTTTGTTTGTTTGTTTTTTGTTTGTTTGTTTTTTGTTTTTTAGTTAATCTTGTATCTAGCCACTTTGCTAAAAGTTTTTTTTATCAGCTGTAGGAATTTCCTGGTGGAATTTTTGGGTCACTTACGTATACTGTCATATCATCTGAAAATAAAGATACTTTCATTTCTTCGTTTCCAATTATTATCCCTTTAATAATAACTATCCCATTGCTCTAGCCAAGACTTCAAGAAGTATATTAAATAGGTAAGAACAACCTTTTTGTGTTCCTGGTTTTAGTGGAATTGCTTTGAGTTTATCTCAATTTAAATTTATGTTGGCCATAGGCTTGCTATCAATTATTTTTATTTTGTTGAAATATGTCCCTTATATCCCTAATCTCTCCAAGAATTTTATCATGAAGGGGTATTGGATTTTGTCAAAAGCTTTTCTGCATCTAATGAGATGATCATGTGGTTTTTGTCTTTCAGTTTGTTTATACTATAAATTACATTTATTGATTTGCATATGTTGAATCATCCCTGAATCACTGAGATGAAGTCTACTTGATCGTGGTGGATGATCTTTTTGATGTGTTCTTGGATTTGGTTTGCAAGTATTTTAATGAGGATTTTTGCATATCTGTTCATAAGGAAAATTGGTCTGTAATTCTCCTTGTTGGGTCTTCATTTGGTTTGGATATCAGGGTAACTATTGCCTCATGAAACAAAATGGACAATGTTCCTTCTGTTTCTATTTTGTGGAATAATTTGAAGAATATTGGCATTACCTCTTCTTTGAAAGTCTGGTAGATTCTTCATTAATACCTTCTGGCCCTGGGCTTTTCTTGGTTGGGAAACTTTTAGTGATTGCTTCTATTTCACTAGGGGTTATAGGTCTGCTTAAATTGTTTAAATTGTTTATCTGATCTTTATTTAAGTGTTATGTATTGGGATCATTATCCACTTCTTTTAGAATTTTCCAATTTTGGGGAATACAGGTTTTTTAAATTGGTCCTTAGGAATTTTCTGGATTTCCTTGGTGTCTGTCTCCCCTTTCATTTCTAATTTTGTTTATCTGGATATTGTTTCTACATTTAGTTAATTTCAATAAGAACTTGTCAATCTTATTGATAATCTCAAAGAACCAACTATTTGTTTCATTCATTCTTTGTTATTTTATTTTTGTTGTTGTTGTTTCTTATTGATTGCAGCCCTGATTTTGATTAAGTTTTGCTGTCTATTCCTTTGGGGTGTGATTTCTTCTTTTTGTTCTAGAGTAGCAGTTTTCAACCTGTAGGTAGTGACCCCTTTGGGGGTTCAAATGACCCTTTCACAGGGGTTGCCTAAGACTATCAGTGTGTTAGGGTTTCTATTGCTATGAAGAGACACCATGACCATGACAACTTTTAAATTTTATAATTTAGTTTAATTTTACATATCAGCCACAGATTGCTCTATCCTCCCTCCTCCTGCACCCCCCCCCCCCCCCCAACCCACCCCCCATTCCCATCTCCTCCAGGGCCAAGACTCCCCTGGGGATTCAGCTCAACCTGGTAGATTCAGTCCAGGCAGGTCCAGTCCCCTTCTCCTAGTCTGAGCAAAGTGTTCCTGCATAGCCCCCATATTTCAAACAGCCAGCTCATGCACTAAGGACAAGTCCCGGTCCATCTGCCTGGGTGCCTCCCAAACAGTTCAAGCTATTCAATTGTCTCACTTATCCAGAGGGCCTGATCCAGTTGGGGGCTCCACAGCTTTTGGTTCATAATTCATGTGTTTCCATTAGTTTGGCTATTTGTCCCTGTACTTTTTCCAATCTTGGCCTCAACAGTTCACACTCTTACAGTCCCTCCTCTTTCTTGACAATTGGACTCCTGGAGCCCTACTTGGGGCCTGGCCAAGGATCTCTGCATCCACTTCCATCAGTTACTGGATAAGAGTTCTAGCATGATAGGGTGTTTAGCCATCCAATCACCAGGCTAGGTCAGTTCGGGCTTTCTCTCCACCGTTGCTAGTAGTCTACAGTGGAGGTATCTTTGTGGATTTCTGGGGACCTCTCTAGCACTTTGTTTCTTCCTATTCCCTGGGGTCTTCATTTATCATGGTCTCTTTTTCCTCCTTCTCCCTCTATGTTCTTGATCCAGCTGGGATCTCCTGCTCCCCTAAGCTCTCTTTCCCTTGACGCTTGCCCTTCATTACCACCACCACCCCACCTCACGTCCAGGTTGCTCATGAAGATATCATCCACTTCTCTGTTAATGTGCAATCCCTGTGTCTTTCTTAGGGTCCTGTTTTCTAGGTAGCCTCCCTGGAGTTGTGAGTAGCAGTCTAGTCATCTTTGTTTTACATCTAGTATCCTCCTATGAGTGAGTACATACCATGTTTGTCTTTCTGAGGACCATGACAACTCTTATAAAGGAAGGAAAACATTTAATTGGGGCTGAATTACAGTCCATTATCATCATGGCAGGAAGCATGGTGGCATACAGGCAGACATGGTACTGGAGAAGGAACTGAGAGTTCTATATCTTGATCTGCAGGCAGGAGGAAAAGACTGCCACACTAGGCATGTCTTAAGCATCTGAGACCTCAAAGCCTGCCCCCAGTGAAACACTTCCTCCAACAAGGTCGTTCTTCCTAATAGTGCTCCTTATTGGCCTATGGGGACCAATTTCTTCCAAACTATCACAACTGGAAAACATTATGATTCATAATAATAGCAAAACTACAGTTATGAAATAGCAACAAAATTAATTTTATGGTTGGGGATCAGCACAACATGAGGAATTGTATGAAAGGGTCCCTGCATTAGGAGGGTTGAGGACTCTAGAGCTTCCAGATGTGCTGTTAAGTTGCTTAATTTGAGATCTCTCCAATGGTGTTGTTTTTTTTTTAATGTTGGCATTTAATGCCATGAACTTTCTTATTAGAAATGCCTTCATTATGTCCTTTGGGTATGTTGTGTATTCATTTTCATTAAATTCTGTCTTGAACATTTTTTTTCATATAGTAGAGAATTATTCAGTTTCCATGAATCTATAAGCTTTCTGATTTCTGTTGTTGGCATTCAACTTGAATCTATGGTAGCCAGACAGAATGCCGGATGTTATTTCAATTTTTTGTATCTGTGGAGACTTGCTTGTGTCCCAATCTATAGTCATTCTTTTAGAACATTCCATGAGGTGCTTTTGTGCTTGGATGAAGTGTTCTGAAAATCTCTATTAGGTCCATTTGGTTTGTAACATCAGTTAGCTTCAGTATTTCTGTTCAGTTTTTGTTTATATGACCTATTGGCAATAGTGGAGTACTGACATCTCCCACTATCAATGTGAGAGGGTCACTTTGTGATTTATGCTTTAATAGTCGGTGGCCTGATGTTTGGTGCATATGGTCACTTGGTGGATTTTCCTTTGATGAGTATGTAGTACCCTTCCCTATCTCTTTTAATTAATTTTGGTTTGAATATTTTGCTAGATATTAAAATAGCTACACCAACTTGTTTCTTAGGTCTGTTTGCTTGGAATATCTTTTTTTCCATGCTTTTTCTTGGAGATGGTGTCTATCCTTGATGTTACTGTATGTTTCTTGGATGCAGCTGAAGGTTGGATACTGTTTCCTCATCCACTCTGTTAGATGGTGACTTTTTTACTGGGGAATTGGGACCGTTGCTGTTGAGAGATATCAATGAGCAATGTTTATTGATCTCTTTTATTTTGTTGTGAAGAGTGTGTGTCTGTATTCCCCTTCTTTTAATTTGCTGCTCTGGGATTGTGTTTTCTTGGGTGTAGTTAACTTTTTTTTTTTTTTTTCCGAGACAGGGCTTCTCTGTAGCTTTGGAGCCTGTCCTGGAACTCGCTTTATAGACCAGGCTGGCCTCGAACTCACAGAGATCCACCTGCCTCTGCCTCCCAAGTGCTGGGATTCTAGGCGTGTGCCACCACCACCTGGCAATAGTTAACCTCTATGTTGGAATTTTCCTTTTAGCCCCTTCTGTGGGGCTGTATTTATAGACAGTATTGCTTAAATTTGTTTTTTCTTTCTTTTTACACTTCTCTCCCTTCTCCTGCTCCCCCCAACCTACTCCTATCCCACCCCTATCTCCTCCTCATAGAGGGTAAGGCCTCATTTGGGTAGTCAACACAGGCTGGCATACCAAGTTGGGGCAGGACCTGGCCCCTTTTTTTACATCAAGGCTGAGTAAGGCATCGCGCATTCATCTTATTTTCCCCATCTAATGTGATTGAAAGTTTTGCTGGATATGGTAGTCTGGGCTGGCATCTGTGGTCTCTTAGCTCAGGAATGTAGAATATCTGCCAAGGCCCTTCTGGTTTTCAAAGTCTCCATTGAGAAGTCAGGTGTTATTCTAATATGTCTGCCTTTATATGTTACTCGGTCTTTTTCCCTTACAGCTTTTAATATTCTTTCTTTGTCCCATACATTTAGTGTTTGAATTATCATATGACAAGGGCACTTTCTTTACCAGTCCAGTCTATTTGGTGTTCTGTATGTTTCTTATACCTTTATAGACATCTTTTTCTTTAGGTTAGAGAAATTTTCTATTATTTTGTTGTGGATATGTTCTATGCCATTGACCTGTGTTTCTTCTCTTTCCTTTATTCTTATTATTCTTATATTTGGTCTTTTTATACTATCCCTTATTTCCTGAATGTTTTGTGCCAGGATTTTTTTTTAGATTCAACATTGTTTTTGACCGAGGAATCCATTTCTTCTATCGTGGATTCAATGCCTGAGATTCTTTGTTTATCTATTGGTGAGGCTTGCCTCTAAGATACCTGTTCAAATTCCCTAGTTTTTCATCTCCAGTTTTCTTTATTGATTCTATTTCTACTTCCAGGTCTTTAATAGCTTTATTCATTTCCTTTCACTGTTTATTGTATTTTTCTGGATTTCTTTAAGGAATGTGTTCATTTACTCTTTTAGGGCCTCTATGGTCTTCATACATGCAGTTTTAAAGGTCTTTTTCTTGTTGCTCAGGGCTTGAATTGGTATGGATACTGGGCTCTAGTGGGGACACATTGTCCTGTGTGTTGTTGATTGTTTTGTCCTGGTGCCTAGGCATCTGGGTTTAGGAATATTGTAATTCTAGGTTCTGATATCTGATCTGTTACGTGGGTGTTTTGTTCCTTCATTTCTGCTTTCTCTTTGGTTCTTTGCAGAGTGTGGTGGCTGTGTGTTGCCTAGTAGGAAATTCTTCTAGGATCCTAACAGGTGTAGCACTGGGGATCCAGTTTAAATGTGTGTCTAGGTCTTGGGATCTAACACTTAGGAATGGGGATGGACTGGGTGGGGCCAAGGGCATCTTCAGGAGTGAGGAAAGCAGGTTGTTCCACTAGGATCTGCCTAGTCCCCTGGGAATGGGGGCAGAGAGTGAGAAGAGCCTGCTGTGAGTGGTCTGCTACAGATCTGGAGATGAGACTAGGAGATTGGACTGGGAGGACTGGAGGGAGAGGTGAAGATCTGTAGTCAGCCTCTCTGATTCCATGGCTTGTGTAGCCCAAGGGTTCCCAGGGAGTGCCCACTTGGGTTGGGTTCTGGGATAAAGCAATGAGTGGGCACAGGGAAGTTTGGATCAATTGGGGATGGAGGAGGGAAAGGAGGGTGCAACAAGTGGTCTGCTATAGAGATGTAGACAGATGTGACAGGTTTTGGAAGACCTGAGGAAGAGGTAAGATTTGCAGTTAGCCTACCTGTTTCTCTGAGTGGCCTGAACATTGCCAGGGAGTGACTGCTCAGGTTGGGCCTGGGATAAAACAATAGCTGGGATGAAGGACATTTGGAGGGGAAGAGAGGTAGGTGCTATGTGCATGAGGAATCTATTTGGAGAAACTGAGGGAGAAGTGAAGAGCTCCAGTTAGCCTTCCTGCTCCCCTGGCTGGAATAGGAAATATTTTTGGATATTTTTAAATTTTACTTAAATAACATTTTTTCATTTATTTTACATACCAACCACAGTTTCCCCTCATTCCTCTCCTCCAAGTTCCCTCTTCCCATATACTCCCCTCCCCTTCCACTCCTCTTCATCCCTACCCATGGGCATGGGCAAAGTATGGCATATTAAGCTGAGGCAGGTTCCCAAAATCCAGCTAAACCCCAGGGACAGGTCCCAATCCCACTGTCAGGGGCCCTACAAAGAGAACAAGCTGCACAATTGTCACACACATGCAGAGGGCCTAATTGGTCCCATGTAGGCTCCCTAACTATTGGCCCAGAGTCCATGAGCTCCAAGAGTTCAGCTGTCTCTGTGGTTTCTTTGTTATGAGCCTCTGGCTCATAAAATCCCCCCCTCCCTTTCTTCAGCAAGACTCTAGGAGCTCAACCCAGTGTTTGGCAGTGGATCTCTGCATCTGCTTCCATCAGTTAATGGATAGAATATCTCTGATGTCACTTAGGATAGTCACCAATCTGATTACAATAGATGGCCAGGTCAGGCACTCTCTCCCACACAGACATGATGCTGGAGGAGTTGCCACAGGTAGCAGGAAGAGAGAGACACTGGGACTAGGCTTGGGCTTTTGAAACCTTAAAGTCCACCCCCAGTAACATACTTCCTCCAACAAGGCCATACCTCTTAATCCTTCTCAAATAGTGCCACTGCCTGTTAACTAAGCATTCAAATATTGAGCCTATGGCAGTCATTCTTATTCAAACCACCACACCCACTAAAGTTCAGAAGACTGCCATATCTGAGTAAGAGAAAATAACCTCAGACCTAAGGACGAATACTAATAGGTAAAATCAAATTGAAATCCAAAACAAGTGAATATACTGATAGTGACATCTAAATAATATAAAAACTAACATATTGAACAATTGTGCTTCTATTAGAAAGCATTTTTTTGTTTTGTTTTGTTTTTCAAGACAGAGTTTCTCTGTGTAACCTTGGATGTCCTGGAACTTGCTCTGTAGACCAGAGTGGACTCAAACTCAGAAATTTGCCTGTCTCTGTCTCCCAAGAGTTGGGATTAAAGGTGTGCACCACTACTACCTGCCTAAAAACTGTCTTAGAGAAAGCCTTAGGGTATTTGTGTTGCTCAAGAGGAGGGTAAACGTGTTTCTATCTTGCCATATTTTAAATCAACAAGATGTAACTTAATAAATTTGTATATGCCATGTAAGTATATGAATACAAGTAGGAATTAACAAGTCTGATTTTCAAAGAAAAATACTAACAAATTTGCCTTAGGAATCAAGGAAAGCAGAAAAAGTAGTAGGATGTAGATTTAATTATGACAATCAGTTGTTGACATAGGTAGCAAGTAAGGAGAACCTTTCTTAAATAAGGATCGAGCCAATACTGTTTACAGAAACAGTACTCATATTTGGGTGCCAGTAAAATTTAATATAGAGTAGGTCATGAATCAAAAAAGAAAACACTCCAATTCATTTGATAAGGCCAGCACAACTTTGATTCAATAATCAATCAAGGATGGTACAAGAAGAGAAAATCATGCCTTTGTTATCATCACTGAATATATATGAAAGAGCCTTAGACATTACACTAACAACCTTGAAATGTATAAAAAGATGAAAAAAAAGAAAAAGAGAAACAAACAAAAACAAGTGGGTTTTTAAAACCCAAACAAAAGCAAAGGCAATAAATAAATAAATAAATAAATAAATAAATAAATAAATAAATAATTTAGTTGACTTCAGAAATGCAAATTGATTTGATACTAGAAAAATTAATACATGTGGTTCACTACATTAATAATTAAATATTGAAAAGCCATACTGATGCTGAGAATGAGTGTCTTTTCCAAAATTCATGTTAAAATTTTATTACCATGGGGCTGGAGAGATATCTGAGTAGTTAAGAGCATTGACTCCTAACACCCACATGGTGGCTGACAATTGCTTATAACTTCAGTTCCAGGTGATATGACACCCATTTCTGGCCTCTGTGGACATTGGAGACCCATGCTACACACACATACATGCATGCAAAACACTCATTTACATAAAATAAAATTAATAAAATATAAAAAATATATATTTAATTATCACTGAAAATCTTAAGGAATGAAATTTTAAAGAAGTAATTGGGTCCTCAAGGGCTCCACCTCATAAATAGGTTAATGCTGCTATCTCTAACAGTAGGTTAGCTATCATAGGGGTGGGGTTACTATATAAGCAAGCCTTCTTGTGATGCATTTGTTTACTTTCTTGACCTCTTGCTTTCTCTAGAACCCCATTTCTTAAACTATGTGGGGTCATGAACTATTTGGCAACAACAACATATGTTTCTGAATATGTAATAACCAAAAATTAGTCCAAACCTAAATGCATACTTCTACTATTTTGTACTATATATTTATGCAAAGCTCTGTTCTTAGCATTGATAACTGTAGTCTCAAAATATGGATCAACTCTGAAAAGCACTGAAGATGCTTTGTGTCCTGCAGTATCAATCACTCAGCCATGATTTAATTCTTTATGTAAAAATAAACAAGCACATTCATATCATTAATATGCAAATTTTATTTTGATATCTGCAGTCTACTGTCTTGCATTATTAATAGACATATATTAAAGTCAAGTCTATTGCTGGTTCATTTACCATAGTCTCTCTCCATCAATCTGTTGTTTGAGAAAACTTATTTCAGTTTCATCAGAAAGGTTTTCTGAATCCTTGCATATCTAAAATATCTATTGGCTTTACACATGAATAATATTCTATCTTGCCATAATATGCATAGATTCCATTCCCATTAGTAGTGTATAGGCATTGCTATGATCCTTATAGGTAACTATGTTTTAAGATATTCTCTTTATTTTTCAATTTTAATCATTTTTGTCTTATCGTTTTTGTTTGTTTTTCAAGAGTGTGGAGAGAGAGAGAGAACATAAAGTTGTGTGTTTAAGAAGGTGAGGAGAATCTAGGATCAGTCAGGGGAGGGAAAACAGTATCAAAACATATTGCATGAAAAAATTTAAATAAGAAAGAAAAGGAAAATTTTAGAAAAATGCATAAGTTTTGTTCTTTACCATCCTATCAGTCAATGTGTCATCATCAAAAGAAATTGCTCACCCTGAGAAGATTGCTTGACTAATAACAAAGAGTTAACAGAACAAAGGGGAAGTGCCCATGGAACCCAAAGATAGTACATTACCTGCAGAAATCAGCCCCCAGGTCGAAGGGAAGGAACAAAGCCTCCAGACTTGGAGGAGGGACTCAGTGGAATCTGATTGATGCCAGCATTTCAGGAGCTTGAACTGAACTTCAGTATGTCCCTGGATGCTATTCTTATTATTGAAGTAGCAAAATAAGTCAGTTGTGAGAACGGCAAAAGAAATTGGAGCCACAAAAAGCCTTATGTAGGATACATTGAACAAGAGCATGATGCTAGCAGGAGGCAAGATGCATCCTTTTTTTTTCAGCTGAGGATCGATCGAACCCAGGGCCTTGAACTTGCTAGGCAAGAGCTCTACCACTGAGCTAAATCCCCAACCAGATACTCCCTTTTTTATGACACATCTCTAGAGAGTAAGCTAGTAATCAAAACTGGAATTTGCAGAATCCCAGCTCCAGTATTACCAAATGGAATGCAGAAGTGAGTTTAGAGCTGAGAACCTTGCTGGCATACTCATTTAGTACCTGTTTTTCCAGGATCTATCACTTCAATCTACATATCCAAGGCTCCTTTCATTCCAGCAATGTGTTCTCTGGTAAAGTCTGTGAGCTGTGTTTCTGTTCCATTGCTTGGTCCTTAGATTCTTTTTTTCATGTTGACTACAGATGGGTGAAAAGAAACTATGCCAATGCATACCATATGACTAAATTCTCAGTTTGTTTGAGTTGGAATTTATAAATCTAGCAGCAGGAAGGTGGATGTACAAAGTAAGGGCCTCCTGTGTCTAAAAGCCTTCATTTGATACTTGCAATAAGCTGAGGGAAAACACTAGAGATGTTACAGATCTCGATTTACTTCCTTAATTACCAGCCCTATTTTATGAACCTAACTCCCTGTTGTCTGAGAAAAGGAATCCAAACAACAGAAAGATGAAAACAGTACAGTTTGGGGTTCTGTGTGGAGCCTTTGACTAGCAAACGTGTCGCCTCATCTTTCCCTTTAAAGCTCTGAAGAAGGACAGGCACATGAAATCCAATTGCATGTTAATCTTTCTACGTGCTGATACGAATTTTTGTTCTCACAGGAAAAAAAAAATGTCTGTAAATGGCATTTTGTTTGAGGATGATTGCTCCCTTCCATACTGATGAGTCCGTGGGTGGATTTGTAAGCTTTCACTCCGTTCTTCTTCATCCTGATATAGTCATCTTTTACATATTACTTTCTCAAATGGCAAGCTTTATCTGAAATTAGGCTCAAAAGAAGAATGAGGGCTGTGATAATAACATCAATGACAGTAAGCTGCCACAAATGGGTTGACTAGAATCTACAGACAGAAAGAATTCAAGTATCAACTCCATTTTCTTCTGGCGACACTTTTGAATCAGCTTCATCTATCTATATTTTTAATTTCTCTTAATTTGATAGCCCTTCCTTTTGTATTTTCAGGTCTATCTAGTATTAAAAATAACTTTCTTCTGCCCCCCACAAGCCACAAAACTAACTGCACTCAAACTTCTTGAAAGAAATTCCCAAACCCTTCCTGCTGTTCATCCCTTTAACATGCAGACAGCACTCCTGTTGCTGTGCTGATCTCACTCATCAATAGCACACGTGGGTTGACCCCTGTGACTGTGCACAGAGTGCCAATCCCTTTGCTGTTCCCTTTCGTCACAGAGCTCTTGGCATGGTCATTAACCTCCCCTAAGCCTGACTTTGATAACTCTGAAACCTCTTTGTTCTCTTTATTCTGAATGGTCCTTCACAGAGCCCTGCCTTGACCTTCTTCTTCCACTTGATGCTAAAGTTTTGCCAGGACTTTGTCTCTAGCTCTTGCTTTTCTCTCTTAAATTGGTGAGAATACCAGTGTCCATGGTTTTGCCTACCTAAGCTGCCTCTCTTAAGTCACTTACCTTCTCAATCTCTGTTGATATGCTCACAACTTCCTAACAGCTATCACTCCCCAGTTAATACAACAGCATCTCAAGTTCAATGCTGACTTCACTTTGACTTTCCACAAATTATCTCGTTTCTCAGAATGCAAAGCCCATTTTTGCTTCTCCTTAATCCAATAAATCATAAATTTGCAAGCTCTCTGCCTTTCTAATATCTGAATCAGTGCCCTGTACCTCATCATTTCAACTGTCCTACTCCCAAGTCTCATAATCCTTCACCTTGACTTTTTTAATAAGCACATGCTTTCTCTCCTTTCTTTTTCAAAAAAGTTAAATTCATTTGCTAGAGTGCACAGCTGGGCACTACAGTGTCATGAAGCCGACAACATTACAAGGTGACAGGAATTTTGTAGCTCCATTATTATCTTTTTTCCAACATATTTTGATTCATTCTTTGGAATTTCACATCATACACCCCTATCACATTAACTTCCCAGTCCTTCCCTGTCCACCTCCTGCCCTTGTGACCTCCTCCAATGGCAACAACAAAAAGTCTAATTTGTATTATTTATATACTCACTGTAGCTCCATTATAATGTTATAGTACCACTGTGATAAAGGTAGTTTGTCATTCACTAAAACATATTTATGAGGTTTGTGACAACATCATTGCCCTATGCAGATTATTTTAAATCACTCTTTATAATGTCACTCTTGTATGATCTCCCTCCACCAATTTCAGTGTTCTTCAAATTGCCATATACATCTTCGGTGAGTTCTTCCAGAGAAAGCTTCTCTTAGGCTACTGGAGCTTTGCCCAGAGTTTCAGAAGGGTCAGTTGGGAGTTTCCATCCTCCCCCACTACTCCCAAGATGACTGTGTGGGAATCCAGAAGCACAGATACTGGCCTTTGTGGAGATACAGCCTGGAGGCCTAATTCATTATGTGGAAGTAGGCTTTGGAGATTACAGTGATTTCTTTGTGTAGGATTTCTGCCAAGATCTCACTCACCCTTGCTTATCTTGGTTTCATTCCCTAACTCATTTACCTGTCTCTTAGTGTCAACTGGGCAACTGTGTCTACCAAGTGCTAGATAACATGCTGAAGGTGCCCATAAATAATTTCATTATTTTAACCCTCAAATCCATTCTGAGTGCAAAGTAATATCATGATTTAGCAGCATGGGAAACTGCAGTTTAAAGATGTTATGACTCTTGGAATCTATATAGCTAGTAGTTTGCAACACTCAGAATCAAAACAGGACCTCAAAAGTAGCTTATCAACTTATTTTCTACAGTCTTTTCAATGGCACATTATTTTGTAGATGGCAGATTTCTAATATGGACCCTGAGATCACTGCCTACTACTATAAATATACATATATAATCCTTACTTCATGAATGTGAGCTGGATCTTGTGATTTGCTTTTTACAAATCAAACATAAAATTAATTTAATCCCTTGGTTAGTTATGCTAGACTTGGTAGCCCATCATCCCACTGGCTTCAGGGAGCAAGTTACCATATTGGGGCAACCCAGGTGATGGGAAATTGAGAGTAGCTTCTAGTTAAGTCTCAATGAGGATCCAAGGCTTTCAGACCAGCCTACATTTAGATGAGTGAGCTTGGAAACAATCATTCCCAGGCAGATAACTTTGAGATAAAATTGTACTTATTGTGTGCAACTCTTAAGAGATCTTGACCAGAAGGCTTGGATAAAGCTGAGTCTGAATTCCTGATCCACTGAAGCCAGAAGATGATAAATTTCGGGTAGTAAAAAGAATCTTGCTGCCTAGAAACAGAGGAGGAAGTATTATTATTCTGTGTCATACTTGAGAGATGCAGCTCAGGGAATTATTAGCAGGAATTTCAACTCATAGTTTATCAACTCTGTTGATATTACAATCTAATACACTTAGCTAGAATGGTGACAATAAGTCCCTTCAGAGCATTACATTTCCAGCGTGTTTGGTACTTGATGCTATTAGAGTTAAGCAAACAGCAAATACTTAGTGAGAACTGAATAAAAAAATTTTAATGCCTTCAAAATAAGCTTTGTTTTTGTGCTTGTTTCAACTAATTAATCAATCAATAAGGGACAGTGTAAATTTGGTACCAGCTAGATTTTGCTTATTTAAACAAAGCTATGTTCAGTGCCACCTAGAAGACTGCATGTTCCCCAATATGTGCCTTTCTCTCTGCCCATGCACATCACTCACATGCAGATGGAAACCCAAGGATGTGTCCTTCAATTCTTCGTTTCTCTCATTGACATGGAATGTTAGATCAGAAATGGGAGATGCTAAAAGTAAAATTGAAAAAGATGCAGCCCTTCAGCTACTTCAGCAGCCTGAAACAATCCTTTGAGTAGGAAGAAAACATAATAAAGGGATGGATGACACTTAATGACAGTCAGTAGCTATGATGATAGGAGCAGGGGAAAGCCATATTATAGATGCAAAAGCATAATATCCTGTGGCTTACATCAAAACATGTATATATCCACCATCCTTGTCAAATAATAGTTGGCAATAAATGGGCACTTTAGCACAGAAAGCTCTATGTCCCTAGAAACAGCTCAGTCCTAGATAAATCAGAATGGGTGGTCACCCTGGTAACAACAATTAACTCCCAGAAACCTCAGTTCTCTTGCTTTCCAATTGGAGGTGGGACAATAAAAAAAAAACTATTTTCTTGAGTTTTTCTCCTTGAAAGCTATAAATACTCTCCTAACAGAATTTATCATTAAAGGTAGTGGTATAAATTCTATTTCCTCAACTAAAAGTGACAGATATTGAAAAGATTTGCTAATTTGACTTCCATGTTATATTGAAATGAAAGGTGGGAAATACATAAGAGTGTGAGTTTGGACAACAGAAAGCAATTAAAAACATGCACTAAGAGAGCATTTGAATCTGCTAGCACATTATCAGTTGATGGAATCACTTGAGCAGATACAGAGGGTAAAATTACTTTTATTCTCTTCTATTTCCTTTATGTTGCTGGGCTTAAAAGCCACTCTGCGCAAAAACCACATAAGGTAGGAAAGGGTTTCTGTTGTCTTATAAGTAATAGTTCCCAACTGAGGGAAGTCAAGGCAGAAGAAACTCAAGCAAGCTCTTCAAGCCAGAACCATGGAGGAAGGCTACTTGCTGGCTTGCTTAGGCTCATGCTTAGCTATCTTTCTTACACAGACCAGGACCAGCTGCCCAGGGAGTGGTGCTGCCTACCATGGACTAGTCTCTTTTACACTGGTCAACAATCAAAGACAATTCCCCTTACAGACATACCTACAGGCCATCTTATGGGGACAATCTCCCAATTAAAGACTCCCTTCTCAGGTGACTCTAGGCTGTGTCAAGTTGACTATTAAAGGTAACTAGAGTATAGGCAGTACATTTTCAGCCCTAGAGATGGGGTCTTGCAATTTTGAATTTACAGAGCGAGAAGATTCCTTAGAGGTAGTTGAATCCAAACTTCTACTTCTCAAGCATTTTCTGCCTATTAGAGAACAGTGACTTTGAAGGATCCTAGTGGGTATCACATGATAGAAAAATACTTCATCACCTATGTCTAAAAAATAGCAGGCTAAACAATGCAAAACTAATTTCTTGACTGTAGGAATTTGCTATATAGTTCTTATGTTCACATGCAGTCTGTCATGGTGAAGAGGTCATGGGAACAGGAGAATGAGGCACCAAGTTGTATTGCATCCATAAGTAGAAAGCAGGGAGCAATCAAGGCTTGTATCCAGCTCACTTTCTCCTTTTTAATTCAGTCTGGGACATAGCTGTATAACAGTACTGCATGATTTCACTAATACATAGAATCTGAAACAGTAGAATCCTTAAGAGGAGAAGGCACAGTGGTTGTTATTAAGAGCCAGGGGCAGTGCATTGAGGGGATAGTGGTCAAATGATGCAAAGTTCAAGAAAATTGTAGTCCCAGTGGCATGTGGGGACCGTAGTTAACAACAATGCATTTTGTTTTTTAAAAACTGCTGAGAATACAGATACTGTATTCACCACACAAAAAAAATACTATAAGTATATGAGGTGATACATTTGCTGGTTGATTGATTCAGGCATTCTGAAGTATATACATATTTCAAAACACATATATATGCTAAATGTATGGAACTTTTACTTGCAAATTTCAGAATGTTATTTAATTAAAGAACCACTTGCTCATGTGCACTGTGAAGCTAAAAGAGTAAGAAGATATTTGTAATATATTTTTTATTTTTATTTTCTTCTCTCATACATTACATCCTGCCCATCCACAGTTTGCCCTCCTTCTACTCCTCCCAGTACCTCTCCTTGACTTCCCTCTTCCCTAGATCCACTTCTCCTCTGGTTTCCTTCAGAGAGAGAGAGAGAGAGAGAGAGCAGAGAGCAGGCACCCCAGGGATATCAACCTAACATAGCATAGCAAGTTAAATAAGACAAGGAACAAGTCCTAATATAAAGGCTGGACATGGCAACCTAGTAGGAGGAAAAGGGTCCCAAGAGCAGGCAAAAGAGTCAGAGACAGCCCACTCCCACTGTTAGGGGTAACACAAGAACATGAAGCTACATAACTGTAACATATGCAGATGACCTAGCTCAGACCTATACAGGGTCTATGTTTGTCACTTTAGTCTCTGTGAACCCCTGTGAACCCTGCTTAGTGGGCCATGTTCTCGTGGTGTCCTAGACCCCTCTGATTCCTACAATCCTCCCTCCCCATATTCTGCAGCGTTCCCCTGGATCCATCTAATGTTTTGCTGTGGGTCTCTGCATCTGCTCACATTAGTTGCTGGATGACACCTCTCTGGTGACAATTGGGCTAGGCACCAATCTATGAGGATAGCAGACTATCATTAGGAACCTGACTTAACCATATATATTTTACTCTCTCTCTCTGTTCTTTCTTTTCCCATCTCCCACCTTCCCTCCTCCCCCTGTCTCTCCTTCTTTCCTTCTTTCATTCCTCACTATCTTTCTGCTTTTGCTTTTGGATATACTTACTTATATTTGGGGGGCTTTCTGTATCTGCCAAATCACTGGAAAGGGAATAACAGAAAATGCTAATAATAATTAGAATACACTGTTATTTTTAAAATAATTACACTTTTAGCTTTTAATAAGGCAATTTAAAACACAAGAGAATGTCCCCATGTTACATCACTTGGTTTCAGAATCTGTAAACTATAACCATCTTGACTTCATACATAATCTGACCATTTTCCCTACTCACTATCAATGGATTTTTTAAAGCAAGTTCCAGATAATGTTAATTTATTCATCCATTCTTCAAGATACTTCTCTAATAAATAAAAACCCTTTTAATTATGATTAAATGTTTTTATCCCACAATGCTGATAATAATATACTCCATAAATTAAGCAATTATATGACAAATTAAATTAAAAGATTAAAAATAACTCCTTAATGTTATTAGTCAATATACAAATGTCAAACAACTAAAGAATTGATACTTCAGTGATAATGAATCCTCCAAACTTAAAGCTTAGTACTAATAAAAGGTCTACACACAGCTGTTGTGGACTACGCTCTTGCATTGGGCCAGGAAAAAACAGACTAAAAGTCAAAATGTTAAAATGTCCACATTGTTAAACCAAAACCAAGTTGGTATTTGACCTTTGGAGATGTCAAGAACCTGACCTTTAGTCAAATTTTCATAGCAGTTCTACCAGCATTAAAATGAAATGTCCTCTTACATCCTTTAATCCCTATAAAAGGAAAATAAGCTAATTGGATGTAAATCTATCAGATGTGCTTCTATTGTTCTATGTCCCAAGGAAATCGAGTTTGACATCACCAATCTGCCTTTATTTAATACCTTCACTAGCCTTTGTTTATAAAACTAGCCTTTATCATTCAGTCCATCCAAGTATTTATTTAATGTGGTGAAGTATTGCTTGATTTTAAGGTAGAAAATAAAACTAAGAACTTTAAACTGTTCTTGACAATGCTATGTCTTTTCATTTGTTCATATGTATTTGTGTACTCCAGAAGTGTTTTAGCTTTTCTCATGTAGATTTTTGGACATGTTTGAAATAAGTTTTCAAATGTATAGTGCTTTTTTATTTAGTTTAGTTTATTCTTTGTTTAATTAGGGAGTCTTTCCTTCTGCCATATATTCTAACTTATTATTTGTATAGCAAATGATGGGGTCTTGTAAATGGGATTATTACTTCTGTTAAGTTCTCTAAATTATTACTTGTATATATGAATATTACTAATTTTAATCAACTTCATTACACTACAATTTACAAAAAAATCCGTATTTAAAGTGTAAAGTTGACATATACCTTTATTATATAAATTATACAGATGTGTCCCTTTAATCAGTACTGTCATTGTGGAATTTCACATGTTGTTTTTACAACCTTTTAATTTGCTAAACTATTTTCAATAAATATCCTCAAAATCATTACTGGATTTAACCAATCATTAAAATTATAAAACACTCTAATTTCTTTGTTTTCTCTTTCATCTTTCTACTTAGTTTTAAATTTCCTTTCAATTTTCCTTCTCACTCACAGCATGCCAAAAAGATTTTTTTTCCAGTCACTGTTGTGCCAAGAATAGATTCAGTGTCAAATGCTGGCTGCTCCTAAAGATTTGAATTGCTACTACAGGCATACAGAAACATGATCTTCTTTGTAACAAGTGTGACTCTAAATACAAGTTTACTGATGTAAGCAGCTAATAATTAGAATGAGAGCTGACTCAAGAATAGATCTCCAGCTCATTAATATTTGCTTTGGAGAAATAGGCTCAAGTGTTTGTCTCCAGTCTCAATAAGTCCATGACCTGGATGCTTACATGAATGCATTTGTAGTGAGGTCCAATACTAATGTTCTCACTATGCAGAGACCTTCAAGTTACCAATGGCTATACAAACGTATACCAAGTCCTGTTGTATTCATATTTAGGAAGCTACAGTGACTAGCAATGGACTGAATGTCACCAAATCATGACATATTTTTTTTAAAGATGAAAAAACTGCTGAGATTAAAGAGCAGCAGCTCTTTCGCATAGGGGTATGGTCCTTTTTAGCCAACTCTTTCCTGGAACTATGATTATGTGGACTCTAAGGCTAGACAGTTATTTGCATAAGGATAAGGTAATGACCACAGGGAGAGTAATGAGGAGAAAAGAATGGATTACCTCTGTAATTGTTAGAATTGGTAGAAACTGTAAAAAGACAACATTTAGTTCCTGTGACAAAGCATCTGAGATAATCAAATTATAAGAAGGAAGGATTTATTTTGACTTACAGTTTAAATCCATGGCTTGTTGGTCCTCTCATTTTGTGGTTGTGGATAACCAGAACATCAAAGCAGATAGCTACAGCAGAACAGAGCTGTTCACACCATGGCAATCAAAAAGCAGAGGGAGAGAGGAAGAGATCTGGAACCCAAACCATCATTCAAGAGCATGCACCCAATGTTCCTGCTTCCTCTAACAAGACCCCACCCCTAAAGTTTCTACCACCTCCCAATATTGCCATATGCTGGGGCACAAGTCTGTAACATATAAACCTTTCAGGGGACATTTTAAGATGCAAACTATAACATTCTGCCTCTGGTCTCTAAAAGCTCTTTTCCATCTTACAATGCAAAATACATCCATTTCATCTTCAAGAATCCTCATAATTTTAACAGCTCCAGCATTACATGAAAGTCCAAAATGAATGTGATCAAAGTACATTCTATATGTATAAAGTACCATAATAAAACTCATTATTTTACATAATCAATATAGGATAATTTTTTAAGGAGAATAAAATCAAAATCTCCAAGACCCAACTCAGGGTAAATTCTTAGCTGTGGGCACCCTTAAAGTTCTTCTTAAATTTGTAAACTACTAAGGTACAGTGGTACAGAGTAAACATTCCCATTCCAGAACAAATTAATTAAAGTCTAGAAAAGAGGAATGGGACCAAGACAATGCCCAAAGTCAGCAAGGTGTATGTTAGGTTCTGTAGTTCCAGGTGTAGCATTTGGGGCACATGCTGGTATAATGTGCACTCCAAAAGTAGCCCTGTCTATAGCATTGCCAGCTTTTTTTAAAAGATGTATTTATTATGCATACAGTGTTCTGCCTGCAGGCCAGAAGAGGGCACCAGATCTCATTACAGATGGTTGTGAGCCACCATGTAGTTTCTGGGAATTGAACTCAGGACCTCTGGAAGAGCAGTCAGTGCTCTTAACCTCTGGGCCAACCCTCCAGCCCAAGCATTGTCAGCTTTCACCCAGATGGCTGCTCTGTTGACGTAGTGCCACTCATTGCCTACAGCTTCCCTTAGTGGGCATTTCAAGTTCCTGGCATCCTGACATCCTAGAGGCCTCCTTTGTGGTTTTAGCTAAACTCTTACTGCTTTTTGTTTGGTAGCTTGCTTGTTTTGCCAGAGACTGACCCTACCGCACACTACAGGTTTCTCATGCTTCTTTTTCTTTAAAGTCTTTTGAGACAGGGTTTCATTATGTAGCCCTCACTGGCCTAGAACTTACTATATAGAACAGGCTGTCTTCAACTTTAAAGCAGTCTTCCCATCTCTGCCTCTTGAGTGCTTGGGTTATAAATGTGCACTGCACCACTGTGCTCAACTCTAGGTCTTATTTTTTCTTCTTCTTCTTCTTTTCTTTTTTTTTTTTTTTTTTTTTGGTTTTTCGAGATAGGGTTTCTCTGTGTAGCCCAGTCTGGCCTCGAACTCACAGAGATCTGCCTGCCTCTGCCTCCCGAGTGCTGGGATTAAAGGCGTGCACCACCACTGCCCGACTAGGTTTTCTTTAGAAATTTGGGTAGACACCACCATAACTTCACAGCTATTGAATTCTACACACACACACAAAATCATGTGGAAGATGCTAAGGTCTATCACCAACATGAGGTGTACCTGCTGAATCCTCTGAAGTTGTGCCTGCTGTGGCAAGAATATCTTGCCACCTGAAGTTTGAGAAACAAATCACAAGGAAATAATTTCCTAGGCACTCTTTGTGTAAGCACCTGTACCCTAGAACTCTCTTTGAGCCTGCCATGAGTAGAATCTGGACAAGACCTGAGACACACTCAAAATGTTGCTCCTGTAGACCCAGATAAAGCTCTTGGCTTTTTTTGGGGGGTGGGGGGAGGGTTGAGACAGGGTTTCTCTGTGTAGTTTTGGTGTCTGTCCTGGATATTACTCTGTAGACCAGGCTGGCCTCAAACTCACAGAGATCCACCTGGTTCTGCCTTCTGAGTGCTGGGATTAAAGTTGTGCACCACAAAAAAGACCATAGAAACATTTGAGTAATTTTGTACATCAAAATTAAGTAGAAATCCTGTCCTGGATCTTGCTCTGTAGAACAGGCTGGCCTCAAACTCACAGAGATCTGCCTGGCTCTTGGCTTCTTTTTAATGCCATTCATCTCTGTAGCTAGAGTTTTTCTCTCCAGGTTCCGCCAAGCCCTGGTAATCCTGTAGCCCACTTATAAAATAAACATACAGATGCTTATATTATTTAAACTGCTTGGCCATTAGCTCAGGCCCACCATTGTCTAGCTCTTACTCTTACACTCAGCCCATATCTATTAATCTATATGTTGCCACCTGTTCTGTGGCTTTACCTGCTGCCTTTACTTGATGCTTCCTGGATGGCAGGCTGGTGTCTCCTCTTCCCTGCCTTCCTGTTCTCTCAATTTTCCTCTCTTCTTGTCCTGCCTATACTTCCTGCCTGGCTACTAGCCAATCAGTGTTTTATTTATCAATCAATCATCCACAGCACATCTCTTCAGCAACTGCACCTTTCTTGGTGGGAAAGTTAAATGTGTGCATTTTTGTGGTCCTACAGAAAGTTTTTCAAATCTCCTCTATTGCTTGTGATTCTTTTCATAAATCTAGAAAACAATGGTCATCAAAATTCATGTTGGTTTCTAATGTTGTGCAGCTTGAATCTTCCTTACCCTGACTAATTAGTTTAACGTTCAGTCTCTCACGAAGTTTTGGGATATGGAGAAATATAGACAAGTTCGTTGCTACAATATAAAATGAATGGCACCTAGTCCAGTTTCCAGTAGGGTCCTTGTCCTCATCTGAAACTTCACAAACACAGCATTTCCTTTCTGTATTCTTATAAGAAACTTGTTCTTTTGAATTCCCATCAGAATCATCCTGTGGAGAAAAGGCTGTGTGCCCAGCTCTAACTTATTGCCTATTTGGTAAGATTGGCTTGTTACTTGCCCTGGGTGATTCCATTTTATGACCAGCACTTAGCTTTATTTTGAGTGCAATTACTGAGGCAGGGTTACTCTACATCTAATTGTGCACATAAATACTACCACTTGTCAAAATTGGTTCCTAAAGGTCAAACAATACCACCATGTAAGCTTATCAAAGTAGACTGGGAATGCATAAGCATATATATGTATTAAAAACTATATACAGAAAAAAATCAGGCCTAAACTTATCAAACATACCAGGTCAAGGAAGAGTGCAACATCCACATCTGGACCCCATAAAGAGAAGTTCACACTACATTGAGATGGCAATGGCCCTCACCAATCTGTCATCTGATCACTCACCCATGACATGATGTCAGAAGAGAAGAAAGATCTGGCATCCAACATATCCTTCAAAGTCATGTTTCCAGTGACTTGAATTCCACCCACTGGATCCTACCTCTTAAAGATTCCATGACCTCTCAATCAGCCTACAAACTGGCACACACATAGCCTTTAGAGAACATTTAAGAGTCAAAGCTTAACACCAATACTTGTCTTAGTTTGAAAGTCTGGGAGAAAAAAAGGAACTTGATCAAAGATATGAGAACAATTAATTGATCAGAAGTGTGGGAAAGGAAAACTTTGAAATGGCATGTAAATGGAGGTTTAGTACTTTGGGTAACTTTGATGAGCTCGCTGGGCATTCTCTGGGATACTGTTTAGTTGTACTTTTTCATTGTGGCTGCCAGCCTGCAAATAATTGGTATGGAGACTTATTACTAATTGTAAAAGCTTTGCCTAACTAGCTCTTATAACTCAAATTAACCTGCTTCTATTAATCTACATTCTATCACAAAGTTTAGTTAGCTTTCCTCTGTCCCATTTGTCCAACTTGTTCTGCTCATTTACCATGCACCTAGATTCATCCCTCTGACTTCCTCTCTCTGCTCAGAAGTCCTGCCTATCTTCTCCAGACTAGCTATTGGCCACTCAGCTCTTTATTAGACCAATTGCAGCAATACATCTTTACATAGTGTACTAATATTCCACAACAATGCTGTGCAAAACATGCCTCAGAATTATCTGATGGCACTCAAAGAAACTAAGATGTTTATCCATTAAGTTGTACTCCTTATTGGTTCAAAGTCAACTATGAGTGAAGGAGTGAAAGTTAACATTTGGCCTGCCTCACTTGCAAACCAAGCATGCTCCTTCATGCCAAGGATTTTACAGGAAATTGCTAAGATAGATTAACAGAATATGAGAGCCATAATTCTATATTGTTTTTGTTGTCTTGGTTTTTTTTAATGTATGAGTTTGATCTTACAAACAGGAATAAAAACTCTTCGAGTATGTGGGCCAGTTCTTGTATTTGTATGCTTGCCCTGCCCCTATGAATTCTGGTAAATTCCTTGCTATTGCAAGATTTAGTCCATCCATTCACCCATAAGTTAGTGGGGGCGGGCAGGGAGGTGAAGACACACTCTTTGACTTCTACTCTCTCATACCATGCATTCTAGCCATTCCTCAAGTGCCTTCTTTTATGACTTTTTCTGTCTACAACGTCCATTCTTCAATTGAAAATGCATTGACTCACATCATCTTCCAGGATCAACTAAGTAACTCTTCATTAATAAAATGTTCCAAGTTCTATCTTGGAATACTCATGCCCATTTTCAAACCACTGTCTGGTTCTTCTACTATATGTTTTAAATATATATTTGTATTTCTATTTTTTGTGGTGCCAAGAATAGGACCTGGTGCTTGCCAAAGTATGTGTTCTACCACTGGGCTGCAGCTCTAGCCACTAAATTTTGTTTTATGTGTTGGTCTTGATTACAGAGTATGAACTTATTGAGGAAATGAATAGTATCACAGATCTCTTTATCTAAAACACACAGCTCAATGCTTGGCAGGAGTAAATGCTCAATAATCTTGGAATATAAATGAATGTGAGTAATAAATACTTTTGGATTCAACAAAACATGAAACTGAAAATGCCTACTGTTGGTATTCCTATAATGCCTCCCAAATATTGATAGCCTAAATATGTGTATGGTTATGGTAAATATTCCTCAGAATCAAGTGCCAATGTTCTTCAAAAAGAGATGGCTAAGAATCTACATAAGTTGAATTTTCAGTGTTAAGTTTCAAACTGAGGTGCATATTTACATATCAAAGCAGACCTGGTCTCCAGGTTCCCCCAGCATTTCTCAGTCCCTACTTGTTACAGGATATGGCTGGCATATATCACCCTTGTCCCAGAGGCTCTTCTCTATATAATCCAGACATTTTGTTTACCTGCCCTTTTGTATCATTGGCCTCTTGGCTGCTGCACCTGGTTCACCTCTCTCCCCTTTATCTTCTCATCCCCTCTTCCCACATGGCCCAGCTCAGTCTGGCCATGCCCACTCTGGACTCTCCCAGATGTCCCTGCCTCTGACAATAAGCTTTCTCCTCCACCATACCTAGGAGCAGTCATGTTCTTCCTTTCCTTTCTATTTCTTTTTTTTTCATTCATTCACATATAATAAGAGCAAACACACATCATAGGGATTGAAGTAAGTGCACACTGGAGACTATAATAGAGTTTGGGGGTTTCAATTAGTGAAACAAGGGTTGCTCTAGAGCTCATGCTATCAGACAGAGGAAGTAATCTTAAAATTGGGTGTTTTGTGAAGAGCATATGTCTTTGATTTTGTCTCTGCTTAGGTAAAATTATAAACCAGGCTTGTTTTATTTCATTGAATCTTGTTTTCACAAGAACAGATCTGAAGCAGGTATTTTGTGAGGGAGTTTCACAGACCAACATGGCCTAGCTGTGAGCATTTGGCCAGATTGCAATAGGAGGATTTGTTGTGAATGTCAGGTAAGTTCTGAACATCAGATAGTGACTATTTGAGCTGAGAGAAAGGCTCTGAAGAGTATGACTGTATGTTGATTGTTCTCACTCATGGGCATGAAAACTGAATCAAGGAAAAGAACAATAGCAGAAAGCCAAAGCTTGCTCTCTGATCTTTCAGGTAGACAAGACTTGATAGCATATGATGCCTGGAAGAAATAGTTTTCTTCCCAGAAAGGTAAGCAGCATAGATCCTCCTCTTTAAATATATCAGTGATAAGGCCTGGGAATTACAACACTTAAGACAGTAGCAATATCACTTGTGTAGCAAGTTTCTTTTTCTTTGCCTCCCATTCTGGCTATTTCTCTGTTTAAAAAACTGTTATTTTATGTATGTATGTATATATGTATGTATGTATGAGAGTGAGATAGCAAACCTGATAGTCTAGAAAATTTTTCTAGAAAGAAAATAATATGATTTTTTGGTTATTTGCTTATGAAGCTGTATAACTGGAATTCTAGGATCAAATTCATGTAGCACATTGTATTAGAGCCCTTTTATAAGCTAGGTTGCATACTATGCCAGATACAGGAGCTCCAAAGATGAGGACATCAACATCAATCTTTGTCTGAAGAGCTCAAAGTATGGCAGAGGAGCCATAAAATTAATAACTTCAAAACAAAACAAAATCCCCAGCCCTCTTTGACAGAATGTACACCATAGCCATGAGAGGTGACATAGTAGTGTCCAAAGGCAAACATATAGTCATGAGCAGCTGGGTCCAGTCCAATCAACTATATGCACACTCACATCTACATAAATGTATATGTATAACTAAGTTTCTGTAGTTTAGTGGTCATCGTGTTTGCTGAACTTGTATGTAGAGATGTTAAATTGTCTGAAATTGATTTTGGGAGGTAGGACAACTTTAGATCTAATTTTTAAATTACAGAAAAAGTTGAATTACTAGTATGAGAATTCTTATTTATCTTTTATCCAAATTTACCAACTGGTTTTCTTAGCCATTTCAAAGAAGTATTTTAACAAGCTAGCAAGTTCTAAACACTTAAATGTGTATGTTCTAAAGGTACTCTCCTCTTTAACCTCCATGCGATTATCCAAATTAGGAAGCTGACCATTGATACAATATCATTATCAAATTTGAGGCCCACGTGCACATTTTCTCCAAAGTTCCAACAGTATTGACAGTTTTCTAACCAGTCTGCTCTACACCAGCCTGCTCTAACCCAGACATTTGGTTATTGTGCTTTATAGTTTTCATTAACTTTGGACAATAGCTCTTCTTGAGCCTGAGTATTCCATTACAGGCTAGTTATTCTGTAGAATGTCTCTTAAGGTTGATCTATGTGATGTTTTCTCATCCTAAGATTCAGGCTATTACATTTTGGGAAGAATACGTTGCTGGATTTTTTTTTAATTATTTAATCTATTTATATTCAATGTTTTTATTTGGAATGATTATACAATATATTATGTTTTATTGTGGCATGGCAAACACAATTCGGTTTTTGTTGCTCCTCCTCCCTTCTCTGCCGTCTTTCTGTCTTCCCATTTGTGCCCTTGCACATGTGTTCTATTACCCTTGTCCCTCCGTCAACACTAGTGCCCTCTCTTGGAGTCACTTTTCTAGGTCAGTGGCTTATATTCACAGTCATATCTGCATATGTACATATAGCTTTGATACACATCTAAAAAACAACATGTAGTATTTGTCCTTTTGATTCTGGGCTACTTCTCTTAACATAATAAATTGTTACTTCTCTTAATAAATATGGGTCCATTCATTTTCCTATAAATGTCGTAACTTCATTGTTCTTTATGATTTAATAAAATTTCATTATGTACATGTACCAAGTTTTTATTATCCATTTATCTGATGATGGACATCTAAGTTGATTCCACATCCTTGTTATTGTGAGTAGAGCAACAGTGAACATGAATGTGCAAGTATTAACATCTCTGTGGTAGGATAAAGAATCCTCTGGGTATATGCCCAGGAGCAGTATAGCAGTATATAGTTATGGTCACTCTATTTTCAATCTTTTTTTTATATCTCCTTACTGATTTCCATAATGGCAGTACCAGTTTGCATTCACATCAAAAGTGAATGAAGATTCCCATTTCCCTAGCATTTGTTGTCTTGAGATGGTTGCTTACTATGTAACTCAGGCTGGCCTCAATCCTGATGCTCCATCGTCTTGGGTCTTTGAGTGCTGGCGGGACAGGCATACACCACTATATCCAGTTTAAGCAGTTGATTTTAACTCCCAGAATATCTGCTTCTACCCATATTTATATCAATTTGGCCTAATTTTGTGCATTATATGCTATTGGGACTAGGCAAAGTCTCAAAATTTCAAGTCTTGTCTACCTGAAAGGTCAGAGGTCAATAATTATTAATTAAGTTATAAGAATTGCTACAATTCTAAAGACATCTTTTGGGGGAGTTTGTACTCTGCTAAAATCTTATATTAATTTCCAATGTATGTCTGCACTTACCCATGGATTAGTGCCCACTTCATTATTACTGTGATAAATAAATTATTCACCTAGGTGGGTGAATGACTGACAGAGATAAATAACACTGCATGAATGTAATAAAGATAGTTCTTCCTCCAGGTTTTGTTTTTATTCCTTTTTTATGTCTTTATTTCCTTTTTTTTCCTTTCCCTCACTCTTCTAAATAGGCAACATTTATAACTCAATCTTCAAAACTACACTTTCCAGAGAGGGAAAATCAACTGCACAGAAATCCAAAAACATGACATTTACACAGGCCCCCATGCAAAGAAGTTCAAAGTCTCAGTGATGTCTGGAGTTACAACTGTTTTTCAGTCCCTGCTTTCTCACACTGATATATTGTAATCTCTCACAGAGTGCAAGGGGAGAATGTGGAAGATTAAAGAGGAGGTGGAGAAGGCCACCAAGAATGGGCAACTTGTCGAGAGTAACAGCCAGCAGTTAATTAGTTTCAGCTCTGAAATGAGCCCTTTGTGGAACTTGTCCTTCCTGAGAGAGAAGTTCAAATGCTTTTAGCAGTGTGTTAATTAAAACAATTAATCCTAGGTCCTACATAAAATGGCTCAACTTATTTGGAGAACAGCCCTCCTCAGTTTGCTGTTCTCCTACTCACTAAGGAGTGCATCCCCCAAATTAGAAAATTCCTGTTACTTCAGAATATGAGGTCTATTTAGAGGGAGGAATGATTATTAAGCTAGAACCTGGACTGTAAAGCCATCCATTTTCCAGAAACTGAAAAGCTAGCTTACTTAGAGATATTACTAGCATAGCTCAAATGAAGACAGGTGATTCTGAAAGCAACACATTTACTGTGCACTTAGCATGTGCTGGCCCATCACATCTGGCTTCACATGTTTATTTCTTTTCATATACATTATAGTCTATGAGTTGCATATTATTGCTCTTGTTATTATGAACAAGTCTACCTTTTCAGATGAGAGGGCTGAAAGAGGTAAAGGAACTGGGCCAGAGCATGTTAACTGTAGAGGCAGGCAGGATTTAAATGCAGGTAAGTCTGATCCAGGGTTCTTTGCTTACCACTGTACCATTTGCCTTCTGTCTGATGGCTGCATAAGCCATCTAAGAGAAGATGAACCCATGCCAGATGACTGGATTGCTGTCTGTGCAAGCTGTATTTTCTTTTTGCTCAGACAGAATGTTTGATGTAAACAAATCAACGGGAAGAAAGAATTATTCGCTCAGTTTCCGAGTGTTTGGTCTATTCTGGCAGAAGAGGTGTGATACAGCAGGTCACAGCATAGCAGTCAAGAAGCAGAGAAAGAGAATCCAGGAAGGGGCCAGGGAGTGATGTGGTACCCAGAAGATGTGCTCCCAAGAGCATCTTTCTCTAACTAGTCCCTGCCTCCTACCTTGTACTACTTCCTAGTTGAGTCATCATACTAGGAACTCATCAATGGATTAACCTATTCATTAAGCTGGAGCCTCCATTATGGAACTGTCTCTGGCTGCACCCTCCCAAGGATGTGTTACTAGTCTCCAAGGAATTCCTCAACCTAATCAAGTTGGCAGTAGGAACAAGCCATCACCGTTGAGACTTTTTCAAAGAAGGCCAACTGAAACTGGTCTGTAAAGGCAAGCAGAGCTTGATTTGGTGAACGGGTGCTTAGGAGATCCTCCAGATAAAGAAACCCCAGGAGTATTACAAATATTGGTGAAAGCAAACTGATGATTTGCTTTTGATGGAGAATTCCTGATGACACTTCAAAAGACCTAGGCCCCGCTTCTCTAAATGAAAGGATACTTAGAGTCTGTCCCTGAGAGAAGGGCATAAAGATGACTATGGCAAACTTTCATGATGTATACTGGGGCATGTCAGCTAAGGGGCAGGGGAACTGCAGTGCCTTGGCACTTGGGTCCCTTTTCCTGAATTTTTCCCCACCAACATTCTCCTGATCTCAGTGAGATTATCAGAAAGGCTGGATTAGCCTCTATTCATCCTTACCTGGTCTCTGCTCTCCACCCCAGCCTTACTTTCTGAACTAGCTGGCTTAGTTTAACTTGGGGTGTGGCAACAGAAAGCCCTAAAAAAAACCTTAATTCAACTTTACCATCATCTGATCTATCTTGACTTCCTCTGGCTTCTTGTCTGTTCTAACTGACCAAGAACTTAGATGAAAAGAAGAAGGATCAATTGGTATGCCCCAAATTGCACTAACAAGAAGGTAACAGGGAATTTTACTTTAAAAGCTAATTATATATGGTCTAGCAAGGAAAGGCTTGAAAAACGGTATAAGGAATCTGATCTGAGCCTATAAAAACTAGTGTAAGTCTCTGTACGAGTGCATGCACAAACTGCTTACCCACAGAGAAAATCACTGTGGGGCTTGTTTCTAAATTAATCTCTAGAAATGTAATGTCATGAAATCCCCATTTTCCACAGACAAATTTGCCAAGGACCTTAGCCTTTTCTAAGAGCCAAAGTAATATTTTATCAAGTCTTCCAATCATTTATTCTGTGCTCAGCAAAGTGCTCTTTTCCAAGCATTCTTTGATGACCAAAGAATATTTTTGCCTATGTGGGAAGCTTTAATGGCCTCACAAAATATTGTTATCATCAGGAAACAAATTGGACCTATGGGTATATTATTTATTAGTACTTTTGAGTACTAATTTGAAATTTTGCTCTCTCTATATATCAAGTGCAGAGATTTGAATGTTTAATACAATTCTTTAGACAGATAGTATCAGCTTCCATATGTATCTCACTGCTTACTATAACCAAATGGGAAAAATTCTTTTCTCTAGGAATAATGTTTCTATTGTAGTCATTTTTATCATAAAAGACTATGTGTGAGTACTGGATAAATGGCTCAGCACTTAAGAGCACTTGCTTCTCTTGCAGAGGACCCAGGTTTGGTTCCTGGCACCCACATGATAGCTCACAAATATCTGTAAACCCAGGTCCAGGACATGTAACCCACTCCCCTGCCTTCCACAGGCACCACAAATACATCTGGTGCACATACATAGAGACAAACTTTCATACAGGTAAAGTAAAAATAAATCTACAAAGACACTGCACATGAAACAGGAAGATCAGGGGTTTATTGGTGAAATCATTAGGGCCACTCCATGTAATTAAAAGGGAGGTTTATTTTGTGGGGTAACTTACAAATGAAGGGGTAGGTAGCAGGGTCTGGCAAAGGTATGGCGCAGTCCGGCGGTGTTCTCTGGAGAACTCTGCTCTGTCTACCTCCAGCGTCCAGGGTCCCAGAACCAAGAGAGCGACCTTCCCCCCCCCCCCCCTCCCCACTTCCTCCTAACTTCCTGCCTTGTGGGCGTGACCATTACCGAAGCCTCAATGGGGGTTGGAACTTCCAGGCCAATGCTGGGATGGCTATCCACTACAGGGGTTCCTCCCCCCAACTAAACAAAACAGTTTTTTTTCTTAACTCTTTCAGTATAAAAGAAACAATAGCATGTGTTTAGTCTTCCTACCATGAAGAAAATTGTGTAGTTAAAGAATATACACTGACCTCTGCTCTCTATGGCAGCTTTTCTTTCTGGTTCACTTTCACTTGAGTGTGACAGGAAGCCCTAACACGATGTCAGATTACACTTTACCATCAGCAACACTACCTTGACTTCCTCTGCCCCCTCCCCCAGTAACGGCTGTGCTTTGAGAAAAAGATACAGCCCCAACTCCAGTTTAACAAAGTGCAAAGGAAATGCCAGGCAGTGGCTCAAGCCTTTAATCCCAGCACTCTGGAGGCAGAGGCAGGTGGATCTCTGTGAGTTCAAGGCCAGCCTGGGTTACAAAGCAAGTTCCAGGAAAGAGAAACCCTGTCTCGGAAAACCAAAAAAAAAAAAAAAAGAAGAAGAAGGAAACAATACACACCTACTATATTGCTATCTGCAGGATAAAAAGGTATAAATTTAGGAAACAAAAAAAGAAAATGCCCCCAAATGCTACATTTTTGCTGTTTCTTCTGTCTTGGCTTCTGAAATTTAGCTGCCCTACCTCCACTTGAATGAATCACTTTGGCTCTCTTAGGGATGCTTTGAAGTTTTCTCCTCTTTTCTTTAAAATCAACAACAGAAACTTAATCTTCAGTGACAATGTTTATTCATCTATATATACTTGGTTGTAGTCTAAAAAGATTAACATTATAGTGTCATAAAAGAATCCACAACACACACACACACACACACACACACACACACACACACACACACAGACACACACACACATTAGTAAAAGATGTAACAGGATTGCAAAGTTAGCCTTAAGCTGGTAAACAGTCAATTAGAAAAGGGAACTTGGTTTTATTGTTCAACTCCATAGTGCAAAAAACAAGCCAATTACAAAATGAAGCACTGTCAAGTTTCTCTGGAGACGCTTCATGGAGAGGTCAGTACATGGTATGATAGTGTTCTCAGCAGCAACCTCATGGGAGATGCCATGATGACTTTCACAGGCCTGCTGCTCTTGGGTTCCCTCAAATAAGCAGATGGCATCACATCAACTTGGAAATCAGGAAAAGCAATTATATGGTGATTGGTGGGGAGCCAGTGAGGCTCAATATGATATAGTCCACACAGTCAGTTCTCTGTCTACTAGGCATAAATTAACAAGTTTAGAATACATCTGGAGTGCAGACTAGCAATCAGAACTGGTTCAAATCACAACACCTCTGAAACTGCATACAATTGTTATGAATTACTGTAGTTTTTTTGGACAGACAAAACACAGGTTTGCTTCATTAGTGCACGAATGACTCAGAAAAGAATGATTTAGTTGCTGGGCAGTGGTGGCACAGGCCTTTAATCCCAGCACTCAGGAGGCAGAGGCAGGTGGATCTCTGTGAGTTGGAGGCCAGCCTGGGCTACCAGAGTGAGTTCCAGTAAAGGTTCCAAAGCTACACAGGGAAACCCTGTCTCGAAAAACAAACAAACAAAAAAGAAAAGAAAAGAAAGGAAAATGCAGCAGGCCTTGACCTCCAGAGGGTTTCTATCAATTGTGAGTATCCTGTCTCTGTGCATCTCTCTCTCTCTCTCTCTCTCTCTCTCTCTCTCTCTCTCTCTCTCTCTCTCTTCAAAAAACAAAAAAGAATGGTTTACACTGCTAGAAACTGCCAGATAATGAATCCTTCATGCTATTCTCAATAATACCCCCAACCTAGCTGTTTTTGTCTGCACAAAGAAACTTTTTTGCTTCCGTTTCGCATGTGACTTTAGCAGGTGATGCTGGCCTAGGCAAGAAAAACCCAGGCGGCTCTGCAAGGCCACAGGCCATGGACTCCTGGGAGTGCCACTCACTCAGGCTGCCCTGCAGGTGGAGGTTAGTCAGGGGGTCACTAATCTTCTTGATGAACTTCATCTCCTTCTCTAGGAAATGGTGCTCCAAGAAGTGGCAGAGTTGAAAGTCTGCGTTGGCTGAACCCAGGGTGTGCAGATCCAGAAGGACTTGGTTCAGGTTCTTCTCCAAGGCCAAGGACATTTCCATGGCATCTGGGCTCTCACTACACTAGGTCACTCCTGCTGTGCTGATTTTTCATCAGGAGAAAATAGGTACCCTGACGCTTGTCTTCAGACAGATCCCTGAAGAAGTGAACCAGGCCTTCCACAGATGTGTTATCTTTGAAAAAGAATCCCAGAGAAAGGTAGGTATCTGAGGCCTGCAGATGCATTCTGATCAGACAGTCGATAGTGGCCTCCACCTCCCTGGTGTAGTTTCGAGGACTCTGGGCACTCATAGCTGGTGAACAAGATGGCGCTTATGAAGAAGCGTGCTTCCAGAAACAGGATATTGCAGATTGTTCCAGAAGTTGCATGTGTAGAGGCAGGAACACAGAGGGTAGTTATGAGACTAGGGGATGGGACTAAGAGTTTCTAATAGGGCAGTGGGTGCACAGTCTCACAATCTTTTCAGACAAGGATTTAATTTCCCTGTGTCTTGTAGTTATTGGAATGGAGACGCTATTTGTTCTGTGTTCCGTTTTTAAAAATCATAATTCTAAGGTGATGTAAGAACATCTAAAATTTTCATAATGAAATCTTTTTAATAATTTGTGAGTTAAAACTTCCTTGCTTATCAATTTAGAGGTGGATACAGTACTTTTACTCTGCATATAATCCCTTATTGTCTCAGTGAGTAGCCATTAATCCCCTTTTCTCAGAGCAGTCTTACTGTTCTAACATATAGTTAATAGCACCTACATCCCCCTACCAAGGGTCCTTGTTTGGAATATGTATCATATAGTCACCTTATTTTTTATAGATAAATGTGAAAATGTGTGGGATAACTCAGTCCTAACAGGCTTGGGTACCAACTAGCCTAAACCAGTAATAAGATACTTTCTGAGAGCCAATCTGGGTCTGCCTAAGGGCCTTAGCCACAGCAGCTGAGACATGATCTGAGATTACCTGGACCAATGAGAGGCAGCCAGGTCACAACAGCAGATGGATATTCATCAGACCTTCCCCTGGGGTATATAAGGTTTGCCTCTTCCTGAATAAACTGAGCTTGTTGTTTTGATATCCTCCTACAGTCTGTGTCATTGACTCTGCCCTACTCACCCCTTCCCCCAAAGGGAATAGCACAGGACCCTGCCACAAAAATGGTATCATACAAAATATTAAGTGTGTGTATAATTTGTTTGTTTTTATTTGTTTGTTTTGTTTTGGGGGAGTTGGTTTTTTAGACAGGGTAGCTTTGGAGCCTGTCCTGGATCTTGCTCTGTAGACCAGGCTGGCATCGAACTCACAGAGATCCACTTGCCTCTATCTCCCGAGTGCTGGGATTAAAGGTGTGCACCACCACTGCCCAGCTATTTGTTTGTTTTGAGGGAGCCTCTCATGTAGGTAAAGCTGGCAACAGACTCAAAGATAATGCTGAACTTTCCAAGTGGTGGGATTACAGGCATATATCATCACATTTACCTTGTTTCACACTACCACTTCATTAATCATGCCAGTAAGAACTTCTGTTATAAGTTTTCTATGCAGTAGGTAATAATATTTCTTACATTCATTGTATCTAGAAAGTTCTATGGAATGTCATAAAGGTCAGTTGTCTAACTAGGTATTTGAGTCCTGTGATTCTATACATTCTACCATTAACTGAAACATAATGTGAATGTAAAGAAAAATTTTAAAAATTGTATTTATAAATCTTATCAAAATTAAACATATATAGCCAGTTGTAAGTTAGCTGATCTCCATTAACAGGAGACAGACCTTAACATCTTCATGAGGACTCTTCCAGCTTTATGAATTCATGCTGAGCTTTTTATTTACTAAGTGCCATTTGCCTTAAGCCGTTTCACAATTAGAACATATTCATATGTTTTCCTACTCACGGTAAAACTCAGAACCCCAGGGGAAAAAAGAAACCTCTGCTCTAAAGTTGAAAACTTGCTGTAAATGAAAGTAAATCAATTATTTTGCAGCTGCTTTCCAATTTAACTTCCTGGTTGCTAAAAACATACCTTGTAAAATTTGAAAAGTCTCCTTTCCGCTGCCCTGGTTAAAATATGAACACATATCCCACATCTAATTATGTGGCCCTAGCATCTGTAGACTGAGCCCAGATAAGCCACAAGCACTATGACTTCCGCCTTTGTCAACTGTGATCTCAGCGTTAGGGGAGCAAACTGGCACAATCTGTATAAACATTTTCAGATGAGTTAGTAGTGTGTCATATACAAATGCTGAAAAATCCTTCCATTGTCACTTTGGAGAGAAGGGAACCTAAGTCAGAGCCACACTTTATTCGAATTTTCAATGGTCTTTTAATTAAAAAACCCAGAGCCAGATATCAGGGTGAAAGCAGAAATATCAGAGAAGCAGAACAGCTAGCCACTAGTTCTTAACCTATACAAAATCCTCAGCCTAAAGAGAGTGAGTTCCTGTTTCCTCACACCTTACATACCTTTCTCTGCCCTGAGACTAAAGGCGTGTGTGTATGTGTGTGTGTGTGTGTGTGTGTGTGTGTGTGTCTGTGTATGTGTCTGTGTATGTGTCTGTGTGTGCGTGTGTGTGTGCTTCCCAGTGCTGGGATTAAAGGTGAGTGCCACCACTGCCTGGCTGTTTCCAACGTGGTCTTGAACTCACAGATCCTGATGTATCTCTGCCTGATAGGATTAAGAGTGTGTGCCACCACTGTCTGGCCTCTATGTCTAATCTAGTGGCTGGCTCTGTCCTCTGATCCCCAGATAAGTTTATTAGGGTGCACAATATATCACCATAGCACACAATGTTGGATGATTAAACACTTTCTTGTCAGAATCATGTCAGTACTATACCTTCTTTCAGCCTCAGCTTTCTTGCCTTTAAAAGGGGAAACTGTGGTTGGTATGTAAAGTAATTTTTTAAATAATTAAAAAAGAGATATTAGTATCTCACAAATGTGCTACCAAGCTAAATTATGTAATGAATGAGAAAATAATGTGAACCAGTAGAATTCAAAACATGGGGTATCTCTCTAAGGAGTGGATGGAGGAGGGGTAGAGGGTGGGATGGAGGGAGGGATGGAGGGAGGGAGAAGGGAAAGGAGAGGGAACTGGGATTGGTATGTAGAATGAAAAAACTTTTAAAAAATAAATGTATAAAACAATAAAAAGAAAAATCATAGGGTATATCATCACTCCATTTTGCAACAAAATTATGGAGATCCTTTCTGAAACAAGATTCCCTGTGGCTTTCAAGCTTGAAACCACAAAGGCATGGTTTTGATTGTCTGTGATCTGAGTCATTTAAAACCTTAGCAAGATTAGATTTTCTGTCATCTCTTAGCTAAACAGGCTTCTATAATTCTTCTTGGGGTCCTTTGTGGTCCTGGTGACTACACATGTAGTATATAAATGGCAGAGTTGTGTTATTCTCTCAATTCTCCAGCCCAAGACCATGATCCAAGAAACATGTAATGACCTGTCATATTGATGATGATGTTTCTGGAACATCCCATATGAGTCTTACAATTCACAGAATTTACCTCTGCGTCAACTCAAATGAACCTAGAATGCTCCTGTGTTTGACAGCCTCTCCAGAAACAAACCCTGATGGGAGGCTTCCTATGCAAGGGATTTATTGGAAAAATACTCCCAGGGAGGACAAAAGGACATGAGGAAACAGGACAGAAAAAAGAAAAGACGCCAAAAAAATAAAGTTGCAGTTTCAGAGAGTCTCTGTTGCCTCCCAATCCCATGGTCGAGCTCCAGAGTACAAACTACCCTTGGAGGTTATTTCAGCATGAGGCATGGAGAAAAGGCTTTCCTGCTTCTACCCACAAGTTGTGAGCCTCCCCAGGGCAATATAAACTTGCAGGGCCTTACCTTCCAGGGAAGCAAATCCATTAGGCCAAGAACAAGCTACTAAAAGAGGCTGTGGATGCTGATCATCAGCAGAGGTGCACATTAGAATGGGTGTTGAGCATAGCAAACCGGCAGATGTGATATGAGGCTAATTGGTAGGAAATGTATAGCCTGCAACACTAGCCTGCTATGCCCTTGACTGTGGGAGGGATCAGAATTCAATGGTACTGAGAAACTCCTACTAGGACTTCATTTTACAAGCAAGTTAATGGATAAAGACTTTGTCATGGTTAATACTCTGTATTTATCCTTCTTATGTGTGGATGGAATTCCAATTAGGAGGCAATACCATACATCTATATTTCCATTATCATCCTCTAAAATCTGCCATGCTCTTCAGGGATCTCTTTTGTCCATATACCAGCCAAATCTGGTCCAGAACTTCAGTTAAGAAGTCATTTGCATCTTTTGGCTTACCCTCTCCTCTGATTGACACCATTCTCCATACTAGAACAGCATACCAATTTTTTATTTTGGTTTGGTTTTTCGAGACAGGGTTTCTCTGTGTAACAGCACTAGCTGTCAAGGAACTTTATCTGGGACCAGGCTGACCTCGAACTTACAGAGATCTGCCTTGCCTCTGCCTCCAAAGTGCTGGGACTAAAGGCATGCACCCCCACTGCTTGGCATGATTTTTAATGGCTCCAAACAAGTAAAGGTCAAGTTATCCCTAGCAGGCCAGTATCTGAAAGGCTATGAAATGGCTGCTTAAGGGCTTGTCATCCAACCTGGACTCCCCTGAAAATTGATGCTGCATAAACAGTAAAAACAGTTCCTGTGTACTTGTCATATTCTAAAAGAAACTATAAGGGGTTTAGAATTTATCTCTAACCTGTTCATCTGTTTTGTTCAGGACTGCCTGATACCAGGCAGTGTTGTGAAATAAGATTGGTTCATCATTTTTCTCCTCCAACACACACACACACACACACACACACACACACACACACACACAACCTCCTCTTCACCCCTGCTGACCCCTCCACTAAACTCTGCAGCTCACTGAGAATCTTGCCCACAGTCCACCCCAAAAGTGATGCCTCACCTCAGCCCGCATCCCTCCCCACACGTTTACTATGGGCACCGCAAGCCAATAGGAGCCGTTCTCGACTGGGACTTGTTTCATGTTCCCAGATACATCTGGCAGTGTTGGGATACATTTTCAGTCACTGGCTGAGAGCTGCCCCAGAGGCTATTCAGTTTTCCCTGTAAAAAGAAGCAAATATCATTCCTAAGGCAGAAGTGGGGAGGCTTAGAGAAGGATCCCACAGCATGAATTAGGTGGCTGCTGAGAGAATATAGGTTGGCTACCAACAAGAAAAACTGAGCTTGATTCTCTAACTTCCCTGGGACTATACCTTCAGTTCCATTTTTCCAAAAGTATCATTCTAGTTGTGAACACAATAGAAATTCTAGATGAAAGAGTGATGGGTTTTAGTTAGGGAACTTGTTTCAAGATGTACTTGAAAGCATTATCAGAAACTATGTGTGCCAGCTCTGAATCAGTATAATCCCCCTTAATGTCCACCCCAAGAAATAAGTATCTAGTCTTTGCTTTACCTCATGCCAGTACCAAGGAATGAATTAGCTCATAAAAACTACTCATTCCATTTCCGGACAGTGAGATCCAGAGGAAAGAGGCAACTGGGAGCCAACACAAAATAGATACTCTAAGATTGACTGCCTTGGGAGCCCAAGAGATGGCTCAGCATCAGTTACAAGCACTGGCTGCTCTTGCAGAGGACCCAGGTTTAATTTCCAGCTCCTACAACCATCTGTAGCTCCAGCTCTAGGGGATCTGGCTCCTTCTACTAGACTCCAAGAGCACTAAGAACACAGGCAGTGCCCATACATGCATATAACGCAAACAAAAACACTCATACACATAAAATAAAAACAATAAATCTTTTTTTAAAGATGAGCTGCTTTTAGACTTTTCCTTTTCCACACTCTCCAACTGCAGGCACTGTCTCTGTGACTCATTCTACATTTGATCCTCTCTAGTTTTAACTGATCTAAGACATCCCTTCTTCACTGAAACACATTGGGTGCCTGCCTCTGTGGAATTCTACCATATGGTAAGTCTAGAACTTGTGGCTGGATTTCCCTCCAAGCAGATAGCTGAAATTCTGCACTTTCCAAAGGCCAAATACATGTGTGGGTTGTGTCTTTTTAATATGCTTTTGCGTGGATCAGAATAGTTTCTGTATGAAGGAATCATTCTTTATAACAAATCCCCTGAAAACATGGGCCAACACACTCCTTAAAGTCAGGAAAAGAGGACAAAAAGATGGCTTTCTGCTTTCTGATAATGCTGATATTGTTTGTGTTCTGACAAATAAGGCTTGCCTGGAGATCAGAGAGTGGACACACATTCTGCATCTAGGTGGCCTTGTATTTCAGAAGTCCTGGAAGGTCTGTCCTTGACAGTTGTTGAGAGGTGGGTTGGAGAGACATAACTGGAGTTGGAAAGAACACAGAGTCTTGAAAATCGAAGTAGGAAATTCATAGTACCATTCTCCTTTTCCCTACTTGAAGCCTCTGAATATTTCTTCTGGTTGTTCTGACATCTGACTGGAGAAGAAATCACCCAACAAGAGACTTTCCTTTTTCCTTTAAGCATTATGTGATCTCATGTGTGTGTGTGTATGTAGACATATATGTAGACAAAATGAGATTAATATTAGTCTACAACTGTGTGCTACCTAAGCATATATGTGTGTGTGTGTGTGTGTGTGTGTGTGTGTGTGTGTGTGTGTGTATATATGAATATATAAATATACATATACATGTATATGTCTCCAAGGGTCCTTCCCTGGGGGAGATGTGAACAATATCTGTCCCCTCCTCCCAAAGATCTAGTGACAAACCAAAATATGATTCCACCACAGTTCACCCTGATGGGGACCAAAGACCTTTAGGCTTATTTATATAACATGGGTGAGGGGCCACTGACAGGAGTGTGGGTAACACCATAGCAGCTACACTGGACAGTCTTTACCCATCATGGATGACAGCTTCCTCTTATCCATGTAAATGAAGGCTCTTCCCCTAGTCTTCCCCAAGACCCCAAGGCCACAGTAAAATTAGGGCTGAATTGCACACATGGTTGCCAGGAATGGTTGAGTGCTCAGGAGAGGATTCAACCCCCAGTCCCTGCCTCCTTTATGAAGGAATATCTACAGTCCACAAACCCCAGAGTGATTCCCAGAGTGGTGAGCTCTTGCAAGTAAGCATGGCTGATTTTGTGGAGAAGGCAGCTATTTTGCTTGGGGGACAGTGACAGTGAAGTACTACAGAGACAAGACCTGGTTCTGTTTTCAAAGGAAAGGGAAAATCTTGGTCTCCTCTCCCAAGCCTCAGTGTTTAACTCTCACAGTCAGGACTGCTTTGCTGAATGACATCCTCCAGGCAATGGAGATGTTAAAATTAAGTAACATAAAAGTCTTCCTTATCCAACCCTTATGGGTTCATTGGCAACCATCCTACTTCCAACTAGCCACTGATAACCTTACGTTTAATCTGGGGACTGAGAAGAAAGGGAAATCTCTGGGACTGACTTGACTTCTGTGGCAGAGAGGCTGCTTTATCCCCTGTCCTGTTCCTTACTGGGTCTGTATATAAACATACAATAATCGTCTGGTACCATTATCCATATAAAGAATCAGCAGTTCTCGGGGGTGGGGGGGAGACCTTAAAGGCCACTTGGTTCCAATCTGTATCCAAATTGTCAGGGCTTAATAATTATGTAATAGTCACTTTGGCTTCTCTAGGAGTCTAAGCCACAGTTAAGTGCCTCCACTTAGCCAAAAACCATCCCAGGCCCTTGCCAATATTCAGGCTTAGTACTTCTGCCTCCATAGTGGGCTACAAAAGGGTCTACTGAGGCATAGTGGGCCCAGCATCAACAGCAGATCCCATTTACAGCCTCCTGGGCTGCTGATGGCTGCATGCCTGACATCACTACAAATCTCCCCCTCTGGGGCTGTTTCTGCCCTTTCCGTGGGGTGCAAGGAAGTGGCTGTTGTCCAAAACCCAGTTCTGTTCACCAGTTCAAGATTAGGAAACATCTATTTGGAACTGTCTTGCTCTATAAGGACCAGATGGTAATGATTAAAATGGAATTAAATGAATGTCTGACAGTCCGTGAAGGACATACACTGTACAGTGTGCTGCGTGTCCAATCTGTCATCTTGTTTCTCTCAGCTCAGGTCAACGAACAACAGCTGAAAGCTCTGTCTCTGGGTCAAACAGTAGCTCATTTCTCGGCTGCGGAAATGGTTGCTCAGTTTACTAAGTCCCAAGGCTTCCATGCTTCCAAAATCATGATTAAGGCACTTTAAGGGCAGAAAATTCATTTTTACCACAGTCTCCAGCCACCATCTCCTGAACAAAGTAACAAGTTATTGGTTGGAACTCATAAATGGGGAAATCTGAACCCTGCTGAAGAGCACACCATTACCAACGTCACAAAGCAATTTCTAATTCTAATGACAGCCCTCTTTCCTCACTTGGCCTCTAGAATATGTGAGCAGTGCTGATGTCTTACCAAGTTGCATAAGAATTTATGGTATCTCCTTTTCAAATCACTGGTCTGCCAAAGAACTTTCAGATGCAGACTCTTGTTCCTGCTGCCATGTAATTCAGGGATCATTGGTCCCGTATTACATTGTCTGTCTAACTACTTAAATCCAAATACCATGTTAGCCTTCACACTGTTGCCCAAGAATGTTAGTGAAATTTTAGAATTCTCTGCATCCATTCTTTGGAGGCAATGACTGATTTACACAGTAGTTACATAAATAGTAGAATAAGCAACTGAAAGCAGGCAGGGGCTGGAAGTGGAGATATGGTACCCAGACGGCCCTTCAAGATAAAGCAGTTACTGTCGGTGATGTTAGTAATGGTGCTGGAAGGAGGCCTTCAGCTGGCAGCCACCTTCCTGGCACTGGCTTCAGTGAAAGACACTGCTTGACTGAAGACCTTATCATTGCAAGGCAATTTCTATCCCTAGCTTGGGACAACTCTGGAGGTCCATTGCTATTACCCTAAATGTTCCCTGTTAGGTCTTGTCTCCTCAGTTACCACATGCATCCCTTCTCATTTCACTTGGGTCTTTGTTCACTGTCATATCATCCTGACTTTCTCCGTCTTCCTAAAAATCGCACATATTTACCACTTCCCCACAGCCCCAGAACCATCCCTTCGAGCCCTGGTTCCTGCTTTCAGTCCATTCATTTCTCTTAGCAACACTTCCAATTTTTTATATAATTATCTACTTGGTTTTTTTTTTTTCATCATCCTCCCCTCTAGAATATAACTTCTGCAATGGCTGAGCATCTGGCTGTTCTATGCCTTGTGTTAATTCTACTACCTAGAAAATTGCCTAGCACAAACACAAAGATGCACACTATCTGTGAATGGATGAATGATTGGTTGTCTAGAAACATAGCTACTTCTTATCATTTAGGCTGCCTACCTCTCTCCAGGCACATCCCAAGAAGGGGTATGCCAGAGTAGCATACCAGTCTTTGGAATAGGCTTTGGAACTGCACTGACCAGTAGTTCACGTGGTGAGCAGTTTTGCAGCTCTCCAGGAATGTCAGGATTGCTCTGAGGACTCTAACAATACTTGTAGTAGTCACAACAGCTAGAAAGTATGTGCTACTATTCCCATCTTCAAACTGAAGAAACCAAGGAACAGAGAGATTAGTTTGCCTTCATCATATAATCCAGTAAACTAGAATTAGTGTCCAGAATCTCTGCTGCATAGCAGCAGTATAATTTTGAGTAAGTTGCTTTTGGAATTGGCTTATTTGTCCATAAAATGGGTACAATAATGCCTACCATGAGTAAACTGCAAAAGTATTTCATGAGATTATATGTGTAAAATGCTCTGTGGACTTTTAAATACTACTTTCCACATGACTTGTGTTTAATTTTAATTGTATTTGTTATTATTAATGTGTGTGTACATGCATGTGCCACTGTGTGGGGAGGGGCGGGATCAGAGGACAAATTTGTGGAATCAAGTATTTCCATTCTACCTTTACATGGGTTCCAAGAAGTGTCTTTACCTGTTTAGCCATATCACTGGCTCCTGTTTAGGGGTTTTGAGACAATGTCTCACTAAGCAACCAGAACTCATAGTGATCCTTCTGCCTCAGCTGCACAAGTACTGGGAGGAAAGACCCAAGCCACCACTCCTGGACTGTCTTATTTGATATTTCCTATACTGATCGCTTTTCTGTTTCCAAACATCTTGGATTATATGCTCCTCACTGTTCTGATGCTCCATAAGTGTATCACCCCATTTTGCACTTCATCCTATCCTTGCAGATAGGGTGATGGCTAGAATCAGAAGTCTGCATATTTGTCCTTTTGTATCACATCTTGAAATAAAATCACTCTGAGAGACAGATGCAACTAAATGCAGGTACCATGACTTGTCTTTTAGAGCTAGCAGAAGTTCTAGGTTTCTATTAGCTGATATAATCACTTAGGCAAGTCAAAGTCCAATTTGAGTAGTGTGCTAACTAGAGCAGTGAGGCTACCCCTACAATAAAGTCCATAGCATCCCAGCTGTGAGGGCAACTGATTGTAGACAGCAACTGGAACCATCAGATAGTTACCTGGATGAGTTTCTGGAGTGACTATCTATGGTGACATACAGGAGAAGGAATATAAATATAAATTCCCACCCATCTTGGCCCAACTGAAGACAATTCTGGGGTACCATTCTAGCTACAGAGTTCCTTTCTGGAGTCTTTGAGGCCGTTATTGAGAGGTCATCACACCTGGCCTTCTTCTGCCCACTCCTGTCTCCTTACCTTTTTTCCAGATGTTGATCACAGAGGTACAATGCTGAATAAACACAGTCTCCTATACTTTATCTCAGAATCAAATTGCCAGAAGATATACCCTGTAAGGAAGGTGTACCTGTCCAAGTTCATCCACACTCACTGCATGGATCACAGAGTAGGACTGCCCCAGCAACTCATCCTTGGTTATTGTTTTTAACCTCTTCTCAGAGGCATGACTAGTCTAGTCTGCTTGCTTTCACAAGCACATAAATGGAACTAGACAAATGAAGCCCATTAATCAATTCTTGCCTACAACTCATCACCTCACCTCAGGGCTCCTCTTTCCCTGAGGAAGTAAGACAGATGATCATGGGTTGCCACACAACACTGGTTCTTTACTGTGATCTCCTGAGTCCTCTGGGGACTTATCAACAAACAACAAGCTCATTTAACTGTATGTCAAAAGCAGATAAAGAGTCAGTCATTACCAGGAATATAAATAACCAGGTGCTTCACACATTTTTGCAAAGGTATGATATATTTATAAACATGGCCTTGGGCAAACAGAGGTCAGCCTCTATGATACCCCTTTTGGAAACAGCTGGCCCCAATCCTAGTATTTGTTTTGACCATGAATGGCATTTTGATGTGAGTAATCATTAAAACATTTTGTGTTTATAGTGACCCATAAAATCATAACATACTCCCTCACGTGTCAGCTTTCCTGAAATAGAACCATATGAAATTCAGTTTCCATTTGATCTTAAAGCAGAGGTCAAAACATGAGGACTTGGAGCAGAGGGGACTAGCATTTATTTATGTGTAGGGCAACTGCTTCAAGTGTATAGTATTATTTGCTATCCTAATAAAGTGACAGAAAAATTGCAGCAGCATATAACTAATTGTTTACATTTTGAAAAATTCTCTGTGGGAAAATACTTCATCTAATTAAGCAGACCTTCCTAAGCGACCTTTTGCTCTCACAGTGTACAGCCAAATTCCTACAAACACATGAAAAAAGTGCTTGATTGACCATTGATTTGTGATATCAGTTTTGTTTTATTTATTATAAATGTATTTATAAACAGGATCTTATTATTTTTTGTTTTTAACATTTTTATTATTCTTTGACAATTTCATATATGTATACAATGTATTTTGAGCATATTCACCCCCATTCCCCTCTCTTATCCCCCTCCTAACTGTCCCTGAATCTCCCAATTATCCCCAACTAGTATCTTTCCTACTTTCCTGTCTCTTCTTGTTATTTGTTTTACTTGGGGTTGTTTGCATGAGCGTGGCTGTGTGGGTGCCAATAGCTCCTTAGCTATTGAACTCTGCCAGAGATGAAGGACTATGGATGGGATCAATCTTGTGCAGGTAATCACAGTTGCTGTGAGTTCAGGATCTTATGTTTTTAAAATGTATTTCTTATTTATTTATTTATTTATTGTATTTATTTATTATATTTGTGTTTTAATTTTACACATCATCCATGGGTTCCCCTGTCCTCCCCCCTCCTGCCCCGCCCTCACCTTCCCTCCAGCCCCTCCCCTCCATTTCCATCTCCTCCAGGGCCAAGACACCCCTGGGGATTCATTTAAACCTGGTGGATTCAGTACAGGCAGGTCCAGTCCCCTCCTTCCAGGCTGAGCAAAGAGTCCCTGTGTAAGCCCAAGGTTCCAAACAGCCAGCTCATGCACTAAGGACAGGTCCAGGTTCCACATCCTGGATGCCTCCCAAACAGATCAAGCTATTCAATTGTCTCACTTATCCAGAGGGCCTGATCTATCTGGGGGCTCCACAGCCTTTGGTTCATAATTCATGTGTTTCCAATAGTTTGGCTATTTGTCCCTGTGCTTTTCCAATCTTGGTCTCAACAATTCACATTCTTAATCCATTCATTATTTTAAAGATAGAGTCTCATTCAATAGCCTGGGCTGGCATGAAATTCACTGTTTGGCTTCAGGCTCTTTAAAAAAAAATCCTCCTTCCTCAGCTTCCTGAGTTGTAGGATTACAGGTATGAACCACCATTCTCAGCTCTCAGACAGGACCTTGCTCTGTAGCACAGCCTGGAGCTTGCCATGTAACCAAGGCTAATCCTAAGTCTTGCTTATTTTCCTCCCAAATTACAGCTGGCTGTCATATGACTAGCTCCCTTCTCTTTTTATGTTTTTCCTTTGGAGATACTGTTTCATGCTGGTCTGTCTAGATTGTCAACACAGAGCTTGCATTGTTAAGCAGACATGGATACTGATCAATATACTGGCTTTTCTAGTGGGAGGCCATATAATTGATGCTGATGTCAATGTATATGGACAATCACAGCTGCAGGAACAGATGCTTCTCTCTCAGACCCATCCATACCATACATTCTTATCCAGGGTGCCAGGTACTTAGCAGTCTATGGAATTTTTGTGCTGATAAGCCTCAGATTCCCTTGAACTATCTGAAGATGATTCTAAAAAAGCTATGATTCACTGCTGATGGAGTCAACTGCCATTTAGAATTCTGCAAATCCTGTGGCTCGTGCTGTGAGCTTTTCCTTCTATGCCCCAGATGCTTACAATCACTTCATTCCAGGCTCCTTATAAAGCAACTGCTTGGATCCTTCCAACAGGAAATTGATATGAGCTTAATTAAAATATCCTATAAAAATACTTCTTACAGTTGTGAATGGCACTAGAGAAGGGACTGCTGAATTTTAACATGACTTCTATGCTTCAGCTTTGGTTGTGGGAACACATTTTAAATAGAATGGTGTTTGTCATCATTGAAATAGCTTGTATTTCATCACCACCCCCAAAATCTCCAAGAGAAACATGAGCATCCGTCCTTGTTATAAAGCAGCTCCTGTATGCAGCGAGGCTCTTGAAGAAGAATCTCTGCAGCAGTGGCATTGGATTCTGCATCTTTAAGAAGCTTCCCAAGTGAGCCGCGTGCCCCCTGCATGTGCATCCCAGAGGTTGCTTATTTCATTGTAGGCATGGTTCCCACAGTGGCACGACTGCTTAGTAGTCCTCTGCTTTAGAAGGAAATGGTGGCATTCCGTGATCCTCTCTACTGAAATGTGTGACTAATCATTGTAAAGATGGTGTGCCTGCCCCACCCAGGCCCTGTTTACAAGTCTGGCACACCCATCCCCAGCTGCCTACTCTAGTTTACCGAGAGCCAGAGCCAGCTCTACTTATTTTATATTTAGCAGCTCTGAGTGGTGGCTGCTAACAGCTCACAGCTGTGCTGTTCTGTGGAGAATTGCTCTCAGCTGGTGGCCACCTTGCCCAGCCATGCCTACAAGGTTATGCACTCCACAACACAACCATGATTGACTGCTATGTATAGATTGAGCATGGATATTCAAAATAGCTAGAATACTAAATGCTCTGAAATGATGCTTTTAAGTACTAACATGACACTCAAAAAGGTGTGGTATTTTTCATTCTAATCAAGAAAACTCTACATGTAAAGCTTTGTGAATAATTCAAAATCTGCAAGACTCTGAAACCCTCAATGTTAGTCCAGGGCTACTTAGCCTATAGGAACAAAAGCCCTTTGACACAAGGGAAAAAGAGTCTGTGGAGCTATCCTTGCTTTTAGAAGTCTCTGCAGGATCAGGGTGATGTTAGTTAGCTAGATTTCTGCTAACACCAGATCTTTGCTTAGCTTCCTTAATTCCTTCCTCTTTCCTTGTTCCTTTTCTTACTGGTATCTAGGTTTCTTCTAGGTACTGGCCAGAGTTTAACAAAAAGGAAAATTTCATTCATTATTTATGAGAAGGTAAATTCATTATAATGGGTTGTTTGGAGGTTCCTCTAAGTTTTTAATATGATGTGCCACATGACCCAGACTTATGAATATATACAAAAGGCAATGGTGCCAACATCTGTAGAGATACCTGCAGATATAATGCTATATTCATTATAGCATTATTCACAACACCCAAGATATAAAGCAGCCTCAGTGTCCATTAGTAGATGGATGGTGGGTTAAAGAACTTGAGGAATATAGACACAATGGAATATTATTCGGCCTTGAAAGAAAATGCTGTTGTCTATGACAACCTGGATAAACTAAGAAGACATAATAAGTAAAGAAGCAAGGCCTTGAAAGGCAAATAGTACATGATTTAGATTGCACTTCCATATGGAGTTGAAAAAGATGAAAAGGTCAAGGATATAGAAATAGAATAGTAGTTACCAGAATAATAGGAGGGCTGGTCAAGGTATACCATGTTACTGTTATGTGGGATGTAAATATCTAGATATAAAATGTATAGCATAAAACTATGGATTTTAGATGTTTTTACCAGAGAAAAAGGTAACTAAGATGGTAAATATATGTTAGGCTGCTAGACGGTAGTCACTATTTCCCTCTGTATCTGTATATATCCAAACCTGCCTCCTTTAACCTCATGCTACCTAAGTCAACACCATTGTTCAGCAGTTGAGGAACCATCTCCATGTTATAAAAATAATGAAAAAATCAATTTGGGATAAATTCAGACATGTGAGGGAAGCAGGTAAGCTAACTGTAGATCTTCACCTCTCCTCCATTCCCCCAAGTCCAATCTGCCATCTCATCCTGAGCTCTGTAGCAGACCACCTACTGTAGCTCCCCTTCCTCTCTGCCTCCAACTCCAACACATCACATAGAGTGTCTCCTCCAACCTTTCTTCCTGCCGCTCATCACTTTATATCAGCCCCCAAATCCAACAGGCAGGCACTCCTTGGGAACCCACAGGCCACTCTGACTAGGGAAGCAGGCAGACTAACTGAAGATTTCCTCCCCCAGTTCTCCTCTTCAGCTCTGTAGAAGACAACCTCACCTCCATCTCTACTCTTATCTCCAGTGGATAGCACAAATTTTCCCCTCTAAGCCACCCACCCACTACCCATCCCATTATTAAAGGTCCTCAACTCCAGTAGGCCTTCCTTGGGAACCCGCAAACCACTCTGTCTGGGAAAGCAAGGAGCCTAACTTCTAATTTTCACACCTGCTTCCTCTCCTCCAAATCTAATACCCTAGTCTCACCCCCATCTCTGTAGCAAACCACTTGTCACAGCCTTCCCATTTCTTCCCCAACCTTCCTGCCCACTCATCTTGTTATCCCGCCTCTAACTCCAGCAGGAATCCTCTGGGAAACTGACAGGCAAGCTTGCCAGAAAAGCAAGTAGGCCAGCATCTTAAGGAGAAACATAACACCAACCTTAGATCTACAATTGTGTACTGCCTGTTAGATTGTTTGTGCAATGATGGTACAAAGCTTATGGGAATAACCAACCACTATCTGATTTGACTGAAGGCTGGTTTTATGAGATGGAGCCCATTTCCAACACTGCTTGGGTGACCAAGAACCTGAGACTAGATAGCCCAGGAACCTAGGGTAAAACCAAGTAATATTGGTCTAAAAAATTAAGGCAATAAAATGGCTCTTAATAATATTCTATTATAGATCATTCTATTACTGCTCAGCCATCATCAGAGAAGATTTTTTTCTTGCAGCAGATGGGAGCAAATACAGAGATCCACAGTCAAGTAATGTGTAAAGATTGAAGGACCTTGGAACACTCAGCCCTAGATGGGATGTCTCCATCAAATTCCTGTCCTCAAGGATCAGGGAACCCTTCAGAAGAGAAAGTGGAAAGAGTGTAAGAGCCAGAAGGGATGGAGGACACCAAGAAAACAAGGCCCTCTGGATCAACAGGATAGATGCGAATACGAACTTACAGAGACTAAGGAAGAATGCACAGGTTTGCACCAGATGGGGTCCTAGAATAGAAATAAGTGGACACATGTCCACATCCCTAACTCAGAAGTTTTTGATAACCACTTGCAAGTGGACATTTAGTTTTCTCAGGGGAGAAACGAAATACTCTTAAGGGTAGGCTGCATGTCTAGCACTAGATGGCCAACAAAAAATAAACTCATTTGGCATTATTGCAGGTTCCTTGTCTCATAATTTTTTGTCAAGACTTTTTAATCTTATTTTTATTTTATGTATGTATGTATTTTGCTCTCTTTTTACCCTAAAAGTCCTTTGTGTGTATATTATGGCTTCCAGTTTTGTGTTTTAATGGGATCCTGAGTGTGTGATATAGAGCCTGAGTGGATCTCCATCTGTTTCTTGTGCCTTTTCTTGGGCTCTTTTCCTTCTGCTTGTTTGTTTCTGAAGTATCAGTTTTGTTTTATATTATTTTATCTTATTATTATCCCTCAGAAGTCTGGGTATTTTTGGTTTTTGTTTGTTTGTTTGTTTGTTTTGTTTTATGAGAGACAGAAATCAGGTGGGTCTGGATGGGAGGAGCAGAGGGAGGGAAAACCATAATCAGGATATATTATGTGAGGGAAAAGAGCTTATTTTCAATAAAATGAAAAAATAGAAGAATTAAAGACAACATAATTTAAATATGGCATGCCTTCCCAAAGTTTAGAGATCAAATTTTAAAAACGAAAGATGTTGCCTATCCTTGAATGTTTATGGTGTGTGTATGTGTGTGTGTGTGTATGTGTGTTTCTTGTACTTTTCTTCTTTTTTTTTAAGAAAAAATATATACCTGTTTGTTTTCTAAAGACAGAGAGATAAATGGGTGGAGTTCCATGGGTGGGGAGGTGGGGAGAGCCTGGGAGGGGTGGGAGAAGGGAAACTATGATCAGAATATGTTGTATAAAAATTATCTTCAATAAAAAGAATGATGTGCTAACCAAAAAGAGTAGGGTTTCATAAAGTTTTGGGTTTTGCTTATTAAATGATGGGAGAGATATGAGCATTCTATTTTTCAAAGAGAAAAATGTCTCAGACTCATTTATGATTATCTTAGATACTCAGTATATTATACTTAATAAAATTAAAATGGTCATGATTTTACTATAAATATTTCTACTACACAAAATTCTGACATTTGTGACAAGCTACAAAATGCAGGTGACCTTCTCATTTTAAGAGAAATGCAATAACTCCAGCCTGTTTCTCCCACTCAATACAGATGTAAAAGCTGGGCAGAATACACAGGGCAGACCTTTGAAGACTCTGAAAAGTAAACAATGGCATTCAGATGGAGGGAAACACAGGCCAGAAAATGAAGAACTACCAAAGTGATGCTGATAAGTTCTTTTCACTTTCTTATCCATGGCCAAGACTAGAAGAAGCCCCATATCTTTACTGAGGTGAAGCCCCAAGTTTTTCTGTAAAGACAGAAAGAGCACAAGTGGTGGCCTTCTATTTCAGCTTCAGTGAAAAAGACAGAGATCCCTGGAGGTTCAAAGAACATACTGGTGTCCCTGGTTTGCCTGCACCCCTTGTCTGTTCCCTTGAGTTCTGGTCAATCTTGCACTAGTGGTTTTTCCTGTCCCTCTGCACTCCTAATGTGTGTGGTCCCTGAACTGGCACAGCGTCATTAGTTTAATCCTTAGGTCTAACTCCTGTGTGTGCTACCCAGTGGCCTATCTGGTATCTCAGCAGTGTTTTATCCCATGATTAGATCTCAACAATTTTAGTATATTGCTTAATGTCAGATCTCCCCTACAAATCCCCTAAATGGGTAACTTAAAGGAATTCTTTCTCTCATGATTCCCAAACTTTCCCAATTACCTTTCTCCCTGAAAATTATTTTGTTCAGTCTCTGACTTCGGGAAAGTGAGAATGTAACTAATGATGCTGGGGAACAACAACCAAAAAACTCAGTGCTAAAAAGGACACAGATATTAAACACTTTAAAATGCCTATTACTTAAATACTGCAGTAATGGGCTGGCTCAGCAGATGTAGGTACCTATCACCAATCCTGATGACTCAATCCGTGAGATTCCCATGTGGAAGAAGAGAGCTGATACCCACAAATTGTCCTCTGACTTCCAAATGTGGGCCATAGTATGCCCCCATACAAAATAAATAAAAAATAATAAAATTGTAAAAAATACTCTTAGAAGGACTGGAAAATATTCTTAAAATAAATGGAGACAATGTCAGAAAAGAAATAGAGTATGCATAGAGGAATCAGCATTGAAAATTCCTAATATGGGCTCAATGGGAAAAAAGTGGCCCTTATAAAGGATATAGTAAAATTGTTGAGTAACTAATAGCAACCTTAAATAGGATTAACTCAAAAAAAAAATCCATTCCCAGATGCACCAGAATCCAACTGCTAAAAAACTAACGGGGGGAAAAAATCATTAAACAACCAGAGAAATAATACAGTGACTACAAGACAATAACAATTTCAATGTCAGAAAATGTTTCTCATTAGATTTTTGTGCCAGCCACAAAGAAGTTCTGGGGAAAAATAATTGTCAACTCAAACCCTTAAGGAAAAAACAAGATATTCTCAGATGAAGGTGAACAAAGAAAATTTGGTGCCAATAGACAGTCTCTGAGAAACTGGAAAGTAATATTTCAGGTAAATATCAGAAATGAAAGAGAAGCAATATGAACAGCTGATATCTGGACAGATAAAATATTCTCTCTTCTTAGAATAGTTTTTAAAATATTTCTTTTTTGAGATTATAAGATACTTGAATCATTTCCAATTCCTTTTCCTTCCTTCCAACCCTCTCATATCTTCCCCCTTGCTTTCTTTTAGATTCCTGGCCTCTTTTATTATTAATTAGTTGTTATTGCACACACACACACACACACACACACACACACACACACACACACACTTCATGGCATGAGTGTGGAGCCAGAAGACAACTTAGTGATGTTATTTTTCCTCCTTTACATGGGTTTTTGGGACTAAACTTAGGTGGTCAGACTTGAATGGCAAGTGCTTTGGGGTGCTGAGCCATCTCATCAGCCCTCTTCCATTATTTAAGATTTGAGCCACACATCCCTGCTATGATTACTGTACATATTAAGATGAAACACCCCATGAGATGTGCAGAGCACAGTGTGTGGCATATAATAGTGGCTATTCAATGAACATAGCTCTGTTTGTCTTCATTTTCATGCCCTGGAGTAATTTTTAGTAGAGAAATAGAGGGTAAACTTGAAGTCTCAGCTAAGGTTTTATGAGGATATGTAACAATCTTGGCCCTGAGAGGAAGGTGAGATATTTCAGAAAGAGAAAAAGGAAGAAAAAAGGCCCTCTGCACACTAGCAATAACATAGCATGAACATAATCTTTTTTTGTTTGTTTGTTTGTTTTTTTGAGACAGGGTTTCTCTGTGTAGCTTTGCACCTTTTTCCTGGAACTCACTTGGTAGCCCAGGCTGGCCTTGAACTCATAGAGATCCACCTGGCTCTGCCTGCCGAGTGCTAGGATTAAAGGCGTGCACCACCACCGCCCGCCCAGCTGAACATAATCTTTGAAATCACAGACAGCAAGAGGTTGGATTCATGAATAAAGAACACTTAATTAAGTAGGAAGGATATTGATTTAGAATCTAGCATTGAAGAAACACAATAGGAAAGTCTTTACTTTTATGTGTATGAGAACTGATTTCATGCTATCTTATTATCAAGTGGAGAAGTAGGCAAAGCCTCATTTGGATGCTTTTCTGTCATTCAATTTTTTTTTTTTTTAAATTTCAGCATCACTACCAAGGACACCAGCATATTGCTAATGTTTGCCCATTTGGGAAGAAAGGTAGTTGAAAAGTATATAACTCATACTAAAGAATGTCTGGCCGGGAGGTGGTGGTGCATGCCTTTAATCCCAGCACTCGGGAGGCAGAGGCAGGCAGATCTCTGTGAGTTCGAGGTCAGCCTGGGCTACATAGTGAGTTCCAGGAAAGGGGCAAAGCTACACAGAGAAACCCTGTCTTAAAAAAAAAAAAAAAAAAAAAGAATGTCTGACAGTGGGGGAACACTTTGGGACCATCGATGAATCTTGGCTTATTTTTGTACTTAACCAAATGGAAAGACTCTTTAATGATTGGAAGGGAAGGAGAGAGAGGGGAGAGAGAATGAATATGAATATGTTAGCTAGAGATGAGGTGAAGGTAACAGTGAAATCTGAAACTCAGAGATTTATTAAATGAAATAAAATAACTGAATGAATATGAGGGATTATGGAACTATCTTAAATAATTGGAGAAAAGTGCTGGTTGGACTTGGAACAACATGATAAGCCAGAAAACCAGAAACTGCCCATGACAAATAAGATGACTATTTTCCTGCCTTACTATCATGGATCATCCTTCTCCTAAACTAGAAAACAAGGAGAATTTTGCCTAGGAGGCATGTATGTCTGTGGGCAAATCCCAGGACAGGAAGGTTAACCTTCAGATCAGCAGGGGAATTTATGCAGGCATGATGAAATTTGGCTGCATTTAATCTAAGCCATCTCTAGAGTGTGTAGCATGAAATAATAAGTTTATGGGCAAGATCACTAAAGTGTACAATTTGTTCTAACTGTGGGCCTGGGCTTGGACAAACAGATTTTCTTTTTTTAGCAATACAGGGTTAGATTAGGAGATTACACCTACAACACAAGAGCCTTTACTGTTATTGGGGTAAACAACTGCACTTAGGTTGGATGACTAGAGAACTTCAAATGGTTTCTGAATGAGTAATAGAATTTGTTTTGGATTTACTATTTTATGCATTGCTCCTTCCTTCTGGGTTTCAAGCAGTACCACCATACTCACTTTTTGAGCAATTCAACGTTTGGATGTAAGGCTGCTCTACTGGCTGGTTTGGGGTGTCAACTTGACACAAGTTAGTCATCAGAGAGGAAGGAGCCTCAGTTGAGGAAATGCCTTCCGTAAGATCCAGCTGCAGGCATTTTCTCAATTAGTGATTAAAGGGGGAAGAACTCAGCTTATGGCAGGTAGGCTGCTGGTCCTGGGTTCTATAAGAAAGGCTGAACAAGCCAGGGGAAGCAAGCCAGTAAGCAGCACCCCTCCATGGCCTCTGCATCAGCTCCTGCCTCCAGGTTCCTGTCCTGTTTGAGTTCCTGTCCTGACTTCAGTGATGAACAGTAATGTGGAAGTGTAATCCAAATAAACCCTTTCCTCCCCAACCTGCTTTTTGGTCAAGGTGTTTCATCACAGCAATAGAAACCCTAACTAAGACTGCTGGATTAACTCAAATTAGTCTTTGTTCTTTAGATTGTTTTTAAATTTATTTATTTTTACTTCATGTGCATTGGTGTTTTTCCTACCTGTAGGTCTTTACGAGGTCATCAGAACCCCTGGAACAGGAGTTACAGACAGCTGTAAGCTGCCATGTGGGTGCTGGGAATTGAACCCCAGTCCTTTGGAAAGGCAACCAGTGCTCTTAACCACTGAACCGTCTTCCAGCTCCTAGTCTTTGTTTTTAAAGTGCTCATACAGAAGAATATATATGTCTTGGGAATAAGTAGTCTAGAATCTGCTACCAGAACAAGTTTGTCCTTGGTGAATAGGAATTTTATCTTACAGTTATTCAGATAATGTTTCTTCCTTTTATTAGTCATTGATTTCAGTTATTTACAAACAACATATTATTAAACACAACAGTCCTAGGAAATTTTGTGTCCATTTGGATTTTAATAACATTCTAATTGAAATATCTTACAGTCTGCATAATGAATGCCTTAGTTTGCCTCCCTGTTGCTGTAATAAAACACCAACCAAATACTACTTGGGGAGGAAAAAGTTAACTTTAATTTATAGGCTATAGGAAAACAGGGCAGAAGTCAAGGCAGGAAGTGAAACAGAGATCATGGAGGAACAACACTAACTGGCTTGATTATTAGATACATTTCTTATACTGCCCAGGCCTGTATGCCTAGGGATAGCACCACACACAGTGAGCTGGGCCCTTCTGTGTCAGTTAGCAATTAAGAAAATGCCCTCCAGAGGCAATTTCTCAGTTGAGTTTGCTTCTTCCAAGGTATGCCAAGTTGACAACCAAAATTAGCCATCACAGTGAAGTTATGTGAAATAAAAAGACATTCCTCAGATCTACTTTCTTGTTACTATAGATACTGCCAATTAGGAAAAGGTACTTCATTGCACCACCCCTGCTACATATAAGCTGTGTATTTTGAACCATTATGTAACTTGTTAATATTACTTGTTTCAAACCACAATTAGAAAACAAGCAGATATACTTATTTTATTCTGTGCTCTTGGGCCCAGAGTACAACTGAGTTTTCTCGGAAAATTAGAAAACTAATAATTTACAAACTACATGCTTTCTTGTTTAGTTATGGAAATATGAAATTATGCCTTCAGGGGTTAGAAATGAATCTTCACAGAAGTTCACAATACCTGAGCCTTCTCTATTTATGACGGGACAGGCTAGAAGAGCTGGGAAATTAAAAGCCATGTAGTGGCAGTGATAAATGATTCTTCATGTGGTGATATATAGAAATTGGTGGGTAAGGACTTTCATGCCCCCAAGATGAAATCATTCTGAGGTGCATGTTCTACATCATAGGTTAGCAATATTTTGGCTAAGTTCTAAATATTTTAGTCTGTGTGGGCCACGAGGTCTCTTGTGCAATTATTCATCTCTGTGTTCAAGAGTGAAGGGGACCACAGACAATATGTAAATAATTAACATGGCTGGGTTCCATTAAAAGTGTTTGTGAACACTAAAGTTTGAATCTCATTTACTTTTATGTTACAAAATAGCTCTTTTTGACATCTGCAAACAATTGCAAGACTAAAAAGCATTCTTATCTGATGGATTAATGTAGACGCTGAAGTTTCCGCAAAAGCTGTTGTAGTAAAGGCTTGGTCCCCATGGTGGTACTATTGGAAGGCAGTAAAAACTCTAGTGAGAGGTTCTTAGGTCATTTTTTGCCTACAAAGGGGACTGAAGGAACCCTATCTTTTTGTTTCCTACCTCATGAAGTGAGTCTACTTTACCCTGTAATCCCACCTTAATGTACTGCCCTACCGGAGAACCAGGGACAGTGGGAGATTTCATCACAGACTCCAAAAGTTTGAACCAAAATTAAACCTTTTGTCTTTATAAAGTAACTATCATCACCTCAGATATTTCATTATAGTGATAATTAGCTGACTACTATGATATTGAATAAACTGTATACAACCAGGCTGGATTTGGACCATGGATTTAGTTCACCAACTCTTCTTGTTCTGCACTATCTCTCAAAATTTCTCTTTGAGACCTAATAGTGTTCCCTGGAATAGAATCCTCCCAACACAGTCCTAGCACTTGGTCTGAGGTCTATTTCCTAGAGAAACAAAATTAAGACACTCTGTTTAGCTGGTTAATCACCGAGTTGAGTGTTGTGGCACTTTGACATTGTGAAGATCCCAGGAAAGGGTCTTGGAATCCTAGAAGTAGGTTCAATAAAGGCTCTTTCCAGCCTATTCTCAGATTCATAGAATAATGGGTTTAAGGATTAATGGGTTAACTTTTATTCTTCCAGTCTTCTGACTTGCTAATACCTGCAATGAGCCCAAAGCAGCCATTTCATCTTCCTGGACGCATCACTTATGCTGGGCTTCTCAGCAGTGAGGACAGCAAGGTTCTTCAGAGCAGCAGGTGCTGGTGACTCAGAGGCAGCCGAGCCATGTAACAGTCCACAGGAATCCAGGGGTGTTGGGCGGGATGATAACTATTGCAGCAATCTTGGTAGCCATGGGGATTTATGAAATGTGTTCTCTTCCCAAAGCTCCCTGTAAATAACCAAAGGACTGAACTATTTCTAGATCAAGAACAGCAGGTGGGTAGATGGGGCATTCATTTTTGGGTCCCATCTCGCTCATTTTATATAGTAATTGCTTTCTCTGCAAATTGAAAAGGCTTTCCTCACCCTGTTCTCTGCTGTTCCAGATGGCTGTACCCTCCCAACCTGGCAGGTTCCTGCCTGTTGGCAGTGAGGCTGTGAACTTACTAAGTGCAGCGTTTTTCAATCTTCAGGCACAAATGAAGCTGCCCAGATTCTCCGATTAATCACAGCCTTTACTGTTGAAATGAGAAGGCTATGACTCATGAACTGCAAGGAATTGTGAAGCCATTTCAAGTCTCAAACGGTCTGCTGATTGCTAAGGGTTTGATTAACCAGATTTAATTTCCTTTAGTTCTTTTTTTTTTTTTTTTGCAGCAAAAATATAATTGTAAACTTAATGCAAAAAAAGCTAACAATCTAGTACCACATCTGGATATTTACAAGTTTTCACAAAATCCTTTAAAAATGTGTTTTAATTGGGTTTCTATTAGCAAGTCTGATCCACTGGGACTCCTTAATTGGGAAGGTAAGTCTTAATTCCCTTTCATCATTTTCAGCCCCAAATAGAAAGAAATTTTCTTTATTAAGATGCAAATTTCACATTGAGCATGAGTCCCCCAAAGTAAGCTCTCACTGGGTTCTTTCTGAGCCTAACCCTCTTGAGGGCCTGATTTTCAAATTCAAATACAGGGAGACTATTTATCAGTGTGGTTTTGGCAGCACATAATTGTCCCTTGAAGTAAACAAGTTGGCAGTGTTACAAGGAGGAAGGGATTCTTATTTATTTTGTATGGGAATTAGGTTCTGCACACAAATCCCTCTGAATGCTAGGGCTTCCTTCAAATTCTCTGTATGGTTTTCAAATGAAAAAGCATCACGAAGCCAGTGAATGTTCTTGGTCACAGGGTTAGGGAAGTGTAGCCGTGGTAATAAAAGCCATGGTGCCTGGGAGCAGCCAACCAATGTTCTAGTCTATAAGCATACTGAAATGACTAGTTTAGATTCCACTCCCTGCTTGAAAAACACCTTCTTCTTGACCTGGATTTCTCTGGTGCATTCGGATGGAGCAAGACAGGAGTAAGAGAAGGTCTTGCTCAAGCATTGGATGTTCAGGTTGTCTTTCTGCCTGTGACAGTTTAGGACCATATGCTGCAAGCTGAGGTAGAGGAGTAAGAAAGGCTATTTTTTTCCCATCAGTTAGCTGCCAAGCTCTGGCATTCTTTCACCATGTTGTGTAACTAGAAACAGGAGCTATATTTCAGAAGCACATGGACCATTAACACACACACACACACACACACACACACACACACACACACACACTCACTCACTAAGGTTTCCCTAAAGGCCCATTTTGTTAACACATTCCCATCTGCTTTACAGTGATGAAATATTTTCATTTTGTTTGTTTGTTTCTTGAGAGAGGGTTTGTTTCTCTGTGTAACCCTGGCTGTCCTGGAAGGTGCTCTGTAGACCAAGCTGACCTTGAACTCACAGAGATTCATCTGCCTCTGCTTCCTGAGTGCTGGGACTAAAGGTGTGCACCACCACCACCCAGCTGTGATAAAATATTTTCATGTATGGATTTATTCTTTGAATGTGACCTCCTTGTTTTAGTATTATGTATATAATTCTGAGATGTATATGATGCCATAACTCCTTAGCTTTTGAATTCAAACAAACTATGATCTTTGTTATAGTTAACACCTTCAAAATTGTTTCAGATTAAAAGGAATACACTGTACTACTAATCTCTACTGGATACAGGTAGAGAGGGAACTAGCAAGGAAAGGGACAGAAAGGGCAAAGAGCATGATCTATGTAATTGTGTTTAAAGAAAACTACCATTCTTTCATTTAGCCTGACCTAACTGCCATGAAGATTTTACATATATGTTAGTTCTGTGAGATTTATAATCAGATAAACTTATGATCAAGTAAATTCTATATTTGGCAATACGGGAATGTAATTCACGAGAAAACTTCAGGATTTTATCCATTTGGCCAGTAGAGATAGGATTCTATGGCATTTCTCCAAGTTCCACTTCGCTATCCTCACAACATCTGTGCTCTTACTCTTAGGAGACTAATAACATACCTAATGGAATATGTTTCTGTTTATCCAGGAGAAGATGTATAAAGACACGGAAACATAAAAATCACTATACTGTGACAAAGTACAGTAAAGGGGATACCCATAAACTGACTAAAATTTGGAAAACAAACTTGGCTATTTTATCATAAGGTAACATGTGGTATAATTAAAAGAGTACTGTTTTCCAGAAAATTATTGCACAGAAGCAACAAAAATACAAATATGAACAAGATTCAAAAATGTGCATTGTAACACAGCAAATGTGAGGAATGCTGGAAACAATTAAATGTTCACTATTAGGCTAAATGATGATGGTCAAGTCACACAGCGAAATATATAACTGTTACCAAGAAGTCCATTTACATGCCATGATTATATAGAGGTCTTTGAGATACCTTTTTTACAATGAGGAATAAACAAATACTTTTGTTGGCAGTGGGGAAAATTCAATTTATACTTTATAATCTTCTGAGCTGCATGTATCTGCTCTTTGGAAATAACAATTACTCTTATAGTATAATAATGGGGAAATAAAAACAAAAAGAGGGGGAAGAAAAAGCAAATTGCTATCATTTTGTCCTACTGTTTCTTGTGAATGGGGACTATGCTGCTTTAGAAGAGGTCAGCTCTACCTTTTGTGATGCACCCTCAACATTTGTGTCCATGCTTAGATTATCTAGGTTCATCATCATGAATGAATATCTTTATACTTTGAGTCAGTCTAAAGAGCTCATAGAACTTTACGTGGGACTTATGGTTCATACATTCATTATCCCAATTCCACACCCCTATCAGGATTACCTAGATTGGAAGGCATTTAATTTATCCATTTCAATCTTCAAGGGTTCTTTTCCCCCAACAGGTGTAGGATTATCAAGACCTGATGAATGAGTCAGAGTTCACTCCCCCACACACATACACACTTCTTTCAAATGTATATAATCCATGACTGTATCCCTTACTCATCCATAACATAATTGTAAGTCTTTTCACATGCCTTCAAAGAGAAGGTCCTCTGCATTTTTCTTCTTTTTTTTTTTTTTTCAGGCTGAAAGCTGAAAGATCAGAGAAGCAGAGCAGCCAGCCACTAGTTCTTATCTCTACTAAATCCTCAGCCAAAAGAGAGTGAGTTCTTGTTATCTTAACTGCTGGGCATTATCCAACTTCACTGTGAAGTTTTCTGAGAGGTTTCAGAATCAGAATTGCAAATTACTTTCTTGCCATGGTTGTGCTGGGATTTTATCCAGTGTTCTCTTTTGTTTCTGTTGTCTCTGGTCTTGACAAATTCCACTATGTGCCAGGTTTAGAGACTAGTTATCAAATTCCATGTAGCTATTCTTTGCCATCTGTAAGAAACAAAAAACTCCAGCTAAAAATGGAAACTGTTCAGATGCTTCTATATCATCAAATCCCAAATTCAACCTGAAAAAGTCATTAGATATTATCGTGTGCAAACTCTCATTTTATTAATTGGGTAAACTGAGGCCCATAGAGGTTAATCAAGAAATCTAAATTAAAAACCCCAAATTCAAGATGGGAGGGGGGTAAAGGGGAGGGGGAAGTGACATAATCTCAAAAACAAAAGAAATAATTTTTAAAATTCAAAATTTTATGTCAGACCTCTTGCTACTGCCTGTGTGTACAGAAGAGATATTAAAAATATTTCATAGCTATATAGAGCACCAGTTAATAACCCACTGGAGTATTGGGGAAGGGTCCTGAAGAAAATCTGATGTGGTAGACTATAGCTTCTGAGATCCTGAGATAAGGGGCTATGCTCCTTTAGTCACTGTTGAAGGATTCTGGGGGCTGTTGCAGTTGTATCTGTAGAGTGCTTTGGTTTAATTTAGATAAAATATAGGTATGGTTTAGCTGTATCTGCATGCTTTCATGTGAGAAGAGTCAGAGTTCCTGGAAAAATGATATTTTAAATCTTTCAAAAATGTAGGCATCATAAAAGTAACTTTTAGGTACTCCAAAAACAACACACAGTAAACCTGAAATCTTACTGTCTTCCACATCCCACAGCATGAGTGCAGTGTAGACTTTTAATATCAGTCATAAAAATGAAATATTTAAATTGCAAAACAGATGCATCTACACAGCATCTGGGAACTCTCTAAAAATGCATGAGCTGCTGCTCATCCGTCTTCAAGGAAAAATGAGTCACAGTAATCTTTGTTCTGTGCAATAGGTTTTTAAATTGTGATTTGTGCAGTCTAAAAGTGACTAAGTAGCCCTTATCAGGAAGACTATCACAAGGCAGTTTGATGGAGACCATTTTGGATATGTTACCTAATCAACACAATTTCTCCTTTCTCAGAGAAGGGAGGTAAGGAATACCAAATTACCAAGTGGCAGGAGTGTGTGTGTGTGTGTGTGTGTGTGTGTGTGTGTGTGTGTGTGTGTGTGTGTTAAAAGGATTCTTTGTTTTTGCCGGGCAGTGGTGGCACACGCCTATAATCCCAGCACTCAGGAGGCAGAGGCAGGCAGATCTCTGTGAGTTTGAGGCCATCCTGGTCTACCAAGCAAGTTCCAGGAAAGGTGCAAAGCTACACAGAAAAACCCTGTCTCGAAAAACTGAAGGGAAAAAAAAAAGGATTCTTTGTTCTCTTGTTCTGTTTTCTTCTCTCCAGCTTCTCAGGAGGTTCTCCATGAGACATAGCATATATGAAAACTAAAGAATAGGATATACAGAAATGTTCCACCCTGTTCTCTGCTCCAAACCAAAACACCTCTTCCACACCTGGAAATCACAACATTCCATCCTGCCTTTGAGAGTCTCCAGTTAAAGCAAAGTTCTTACTGTAAAACCTCAAGTACTTAAACCCTTTTTTGTCCTGTGAAAAATGAGGTTTAGGGTGTCACAAAATTTTATTTTCTCATCTGTTTTTAACAAGTCTTTCAAAAATATCAAGTTAAATCACAGTCTGATTTTCAAAGAAAAGTCTTTTCAAAAAAATGTTTTAAAGACTATATAAATAGAGGCATAAGATGGATTCAATAAAATAATTGTCAGATGTTTGAATTAAAAGATTAATCATGTGTATTAGTTAAATCAATAAATCTGTTTAAATTAATATCTCCAAACTTAAGTATATGAACTAGTGGCTTCTGATATAAAATTCTGTCTGTATCATTCAGAGTTCAATCTAAAAACAATCATTACACACACACAAATGCATGCATGGGGCAGCGTATTTGATTTCATGTGTATTTGTGAAAGCTACTAAAACAGTCTTTGTAAGGTTATTGTCTTTGCTTGCGTTCATGATTAAAGACCTCATCACAGACAATAGAGGGAGTAAAGAGGACTATGAAATGAGGCCAAGTAAGAATTGGCTGTAGCCAAGGACAGACTCAATCCCACACAAGTTCTTATTGGGACTGACCTTAGTAGAATAGTTGTCTGCTGGAAGTAGAGAAGTCTTCTAAACCTAACCCCACAGGAATAGCAGAGCTCTTTACATCCAGTTGGGTGTTAGTTACTCTGAGTTAGTAGACCAGTGACAAGAAGTGTATACTATGTTATATCATGGCTGTTCTTCTGACCACTTTCCAAATCTTATCTAAGAACCTCTCTTGTGGTCAGCCTAGCCGTGTGTGTGTGTGTGTGTGTGTGTGTGTGTGTGTGTGTGTGTGTGTGAAATATCTGGAAAATATGCTCAGACTTTGCAAGTTAACACATTGCAAAGGCATCACAGTAATGTCACTGTATTTTAGGAAAAGGAGAGATATAGCAACACATTGCTGAGAATTAAATCCTAAAAAGTGGGACTGAAAACCTTGCCTGGCTTGTGAAGAAGAATACTGCAAGAAGACATTAGAAGGTTCTGAAGAGTGCTGACATTCTTAGTGCAGCATGTTTCTCTTACTTTGTCGTGCTGGCATTCCTATATCAGGAGATAGGGCCTATGTTCACTTCCTGGAAATCAGGACAGAAGTGGTACTGCATTCCTTCTGAGCTAGGATACAGATTGTGCACATTCACTGGGCTCTCGTTTTCATTCTGGAAAGTCTCAACAGTGCACTGGTCCTCATATTATGAGGAAACTCAACCTAGTAAGGCTAACCTGTCTATAAGAGCTAGTTGACATTCCCAGCTAGCTAAGATCTATGAGCCAGCAGCATCAGTCAAGAAACATAAGCTAATTAATCTGTAGATGACTTCTGTCCCCATCTTCAAGTGTCAGACTCTGCAAATGATGCACAGAAAGAAAACAGCTCACCAAATTACAATTATGAATACAATTGATGTTTCTATTACTTCATGTTGTCAAGTTTAGGGAGTATTTGTTATATAACTATTAACTGAAACATTCAATTTTCCAGATCAATAAAGGATATATAATGATGGATATATAGTTTCCTTAAATCATAGTTATCTGTCATTTTAATCAATACTTGTATACAAGTAATATTTTCTTTTTTAAAGACTTATTTTATTTTTAATATGGGTGTCTGAGGTTATGTGCACATGTGTGCAGGTGCAACAGAAGGTAGCATTGGAGCCCTGGAGGGCCACCAGACATGGGTGCTGGAAACAAGATTTGAGTCTTCTATAACAGACATGCCCTTATCCCCCAAGCCATCTCTCCAGCCTCAAGAAATATTTTCTTAACTTTGATCCTTGAGACAGTTATAGATTTGGATGCAGTTGTAAAAGGTAACACATAGTCCCCATACAATCTTTGACTAACTTCTCTCCTCCAAACATTTGCCACTAATTAGAGCACAATGTCACATACAGGAAATTGTCATTGATACAAGCCACTAATCTTGCTCAGGTTTTGCCAGTTTTATAAATAGATGCTGCATTTGTGTGTGTGTGTGTGTGTGTGTGTGTGTGTGTGTGTGTGTGTGTATTTTTACCACAAGTATAGCTTCAGTTGATCACAACTCCAGTCAAGACACACTGATACTCTTATCCCTTATGCTTACCATCCCCAGCACTAGGACTATATATGTGCAGAGCCGCATTTGGATTTTTTATGTACATGCTATGGAACCACACTCTGATCCTCATACTTTCACAGCAAGCATGCTTACACACTGAGCCATCTATCTCCCCAACCCTGGCTTGCTTTTCTTAGAAAGCACTCCTGATAGCTATGAAGAAACAGAATGCACTACTTCATTCCCAAAAAAGACTTAAATGTGTGTTCTACCAGATATTTTAAGTGCATGGAGAATTAAAAGTATGCAGAGGATTAAATCTGGAATAAGGTTAAAAATATAAAATACATAATGTCTCTGGCAGTTGACTTGCAAATTTGTCTATGCCTTTGTAGAGTTAAGAGGGAGATGTGCTGAGTTATTTGGTTCACAAGAGTCTTAAGAAAATAATGAAGCAGTAGCTCAGACATATCCAAAATAATTCCTGTTGTATGTGCAGAGCTTATGTGGTTACTCTAAGTGAAACAGATTGACAATAAGTCAGTAAGTGGTACAGGTTGAAGCTTTGTTAGACTAGAAAGCACATACACAGATTAAAGGGACTGTTCATCCTCATCTAATAACAGGAAGAGGCAAACAAAGGCCCCATGTTGCTGTAGCACGAATCCTAATTGGTCTTAATAATAAAAACTTGGAGCTAGATACCAAGCTAAATGCTGAAAGATCAGAGGGACAAAGGAGCAAGCCACAGCTACTACTTACCTCACCAATTCCTCAGCCTACTAGCTTCTGCCGACTCCTGTCTCAGAGCCTTATCATTTCCTCTCTCCACCCAGTCATATCACTTCATGTTTCCTCCTCCCAAATACTGGGATCAAAGGCGTGTGTGTGCCTCCAGTGCCTGGTCTTTGCACTCTGATCTCCAGGCAAGCTTTATTTGTTAGAGCACAAACAAAATATCACCACATGCTGTAGATTTCCAATTTTTAAAACTATGAAGTTGGATTTTAATGAGTTATTGCTTCTCACACCACAAGTTTAAAATCTCTGATTTGAAATATCTAATACAAAGCAATCCATGTACATATGACCTCCATCAGTATAGCTTTGGTAACTGCTGAATACCAATGAGATGAAGGTTATACTCTCAGACCCATGCATAGGATGTGGATTATATGGCTAGTTAAATGTGGTGTCATAGTGCTTTCACAGACATTGACAATATTTCTTAAAAAGGACCAAAGAGCTGAACATGCTTTAGAGGAATGTAAATTTCCCACAATCATAGGAAACTGTGTTCAATATCCTTAGTCAGTAGGGACTCACCAAACGAAAACCACAACCAAATCAAATTACATTCCAGAATGGTGAAAAAATCAAAAGCAGCAGGTGTTGGCAACACACATGTCAAATCACCCATTCTTATTGTCTTTAATATGACTTAACATATTTTTTTCTTCATGAACCAACAATTTCACTTCTACATATCTATCAACCAAAACAAATAAATTCATCTGTTACAAAAAGAGTTGTACATGTGTGATCAGAGCAACCTTATTCAAATTATCTATTAATTGAAAATATTCCAGATGTTCATCAACAGAAAAGTGAAAAACCAAAAATCTCTATAGTATATTTATATCATGAATGAGCAATAAAACAGAATAGACTGCATCCACTAACATAGATTCATTTTAAGAATAGGTTAAATGAAAAGAACTCTAAACAAAAGAGTACACACTACATAATTGCACTTATGTGAGGTTCAAGAATAAGCAGACTTATCTAAAACTGGCTATTATTAGTAGATCAGTATTCTGTTGGATTTGATCTGTATCCCCCCCCCCCAGAAGCTGAGGCAGGAGAATTTCTAATTCAAGGCCTGACTGGGCTCCAAAGTGAGTTCAAGGCCAACCAGAGTAATTTAGAAAGTTCCTGTTACAAAATTTTAAGAAGGCATGAGGCTGTAACTCCGGGGTTGAGTTAAATGCATGAAGTCCTGGGTTTAATATCCAGTGATGCAAACATAAATAAATATACAAATAAATAAGCAAAAACATTTCCTGCCCTGTGGGTAGAACTGATCAGAAAGAGAGTGATAGATAATTCTAGGAGGAGAAAATATTCTATATTCTCAACTGGTTCATGGTGGTGTGACATTACATATTTATTGAAGTTCTCCATACTGTATACATAAGATTTTGTGTATTTTAATGTATGTAAATTAGACCTCAGTAATATAAGAAAATATCTGGATTTTGACAGAAAGAAAGCAGACAAGGGTGCTTCTAACCTGGTCAAACCCATCTGTCCAGCTTCATACAAGGAAGCAATACCAGCCTCCATGTTTCCATGTTGCCCATAGATTCATATACTGGGCTGGTTACACACAGAAATGACGAAGCTTGCATACACAATGCCGAAAAGAGAAAATCCTTTTGTTTCCTGAAGATTTCTATTATACAGAGAGGCATTACATGCTACCAGACAAGAAAAGTGACTTTATTAATATTCATTCAAATTCTAACTCCCCCAAACATTAGCTAAATGGTCTTATGCAAATTACTGTTCTAGGTCTCCTATATCATATAAAATGGTATATGAGGCTGAGCATTGGTGTGCATCTTTAATTCCAGCACTCACAAGGCAGAGAAAGGCAGATCTCTGAGGCCAGCCTGGTCTACAAAGTGAGTTCAAGAACAGCCAGGGATACACAGAGAAACCCTGTCTCGGAAAATCAAAATAAATAAATTAATTAATTAAATAGCATCTGAGTTCTTTAGATGAGGCCCAGGTTTATGGGCAGAGTTGGTGTCTTAAGTTCTTTTCATGTTATGGTAAAATATCCTGACAAAAGCAACTTAAGGGAGAAAGGGCTTATTCTATATCACAGGTCAAGGATACAGTTCATCATGGTGGGGAAGACATGGCAGGAGGTGCTGAAAGCAGCTAGTGGAGAAGCAGAGAGCTTGTACTGTGTAGGAGCTGAACCTGCAGAATAGTTCTAACCACAGTGGCAGGTCCTTCACTTCAATTAACCTAATCAAGATAGTCTTTCACAGGCATGCCAGAGGCTAACCTAGATAACCTTCCAGTATGCCTAGAGATGTCCCTACATAGTTCTGGATCCTGTCAAGTTGACAATTAACACTCAACATCAGATCTGATCTGGAGATGTAAAGATGTAAGGCAATTTTATAATAGTTACAATAACAATCTGTTTGAAGCATTATCATGGGGTCATATACTAGCACAGCAACATGGAAAGATTGAAATATTCAATGTATTTTAGCATTTCACCTTTTAGTTATGTAGGGACAAAATGTCCAGACATCTCCCCTTTAAAACTTTTCTACTACCATATTCTTAAATATCCTTTTACCAATGTGAGAGCTATTGGAAGAGCAGGTGTGTGTGTGTGTGTGTGTGTGTGTGTGTGTGTGTGTGTGTGAGCGTGCATGCACATACATGCAAAAACTATTAGTGAAAAAGAAGCTATGAGTTTGAAGGATAGCGGGGAGGCATTTGTTGGAGGATTTGAAGGGAGAAAAGGGAAGAGAGATGTGTTGTAATATAATTTGAAAAAATAAAACAAGAAATGAAAAACATTGAGCAATTTATATTTACCAATACATGATATCCTTAGAGATAAGCAAGATGGAAAGGTAATAGGGTGATTTATTTAGAGGGGTCTAGTGGGAAAGACCAGATAGATGCCTTTGCTTTCCACAGGATCAATCAGGAACCTACAATTAGAACTATCTTACAGAGTCTATTTAATAGAGTTCACTCTGAGGGAGAGGTAGTTCTCAAGGAAACTTGGGGTATTCTAGGGAAATAGCAAAAATCGACTGAAGAGAACACACAGCAGAGTAGCACAGGGCTACAAAATGCTCTTTTCTCATTATTAGGTTCTAAAGTGACTTTGTATTTGGAGCTCAGTGACCTTTTCTGTGATCCCATTATTAAGTTCATCTAACAACATCTCAGAGCAGCAGAGAGGGAATATCAATTCATTTCCTCATCAGTGACCTCTTCTGTCTTGTGCTGTATTTCTCACTAGTCCCTGCATTTTCTGTGGAAGTCAGCAGGAAGCTAGAGCAGATGCTTAAGGACATCACTCAGTGATACATTTGTTTTCACTTATAAAAGTTTAGAGATAAGGATGGCTTCTTGAAAAAATCATGGAAAAGCAACTGTTATCTTAAGATACTCCTCCCAGGAGTCGTTAAGACACTGAACAGTAGAGCTATTCAAATTTTAGTTTACTTCCATGCTGCCACAACAAAAAGTGTGCTTGTACATAACATCACCAAATATCAATGTGAAAATTGTTACATGCCTCAAGTTGATTTTTGAAATTTTCCAGTCTCTCCTATATGTAGCTTTCCTAAGTTTGAAAGAAAATATATATTTCTATATTCAATATCATGTTATCACAAAAGGCTTTTTAAAGTCATGTTTGTGTTTTAATTTTACATATCAGCCATGGGTTCCCCTGTCCTCCCCCCTCCCGCCCCGCCCCTGCCTTCCCCCAGCCCCTCCCCTCCATTCCCATCTCCTCCAGGGCCAAGACTCCCCTGGGGATTCAGCTCAACCTGGTGGATTCAGTACAGGCAGGTGTAGTCCCCTTTCCAGGGTGAACAAAGTGTCCCCGCAGGCTCCAAACAGCCAGCTCATGCACTAAGGAAAGGTCCGGGTCCCACTGCCTGGGTGCCTCCCAAACAGTTCAAGCTATTCAATTGTCTCACTTATCCAGAGGGCCTGATCCAGCTGGGGGCTCCACAGCCTTTGGTTCATAATTCATGTGCTTCCATTAGTTTGGCTATTTGTCCCTGTGCTTTTCCAATCTTGGTCTCAACAATTCACACTCTTACAGTCCCTCCTCTTTATCGACAATTGGACTCCTGGAGCTCCACCTGGAGCCTGGCTGAGGATCTCTGCATCCACTTCCATCAGTTATTGGATTAGAGTTCCAGCATGACCTTAGGGTGTTTGGCCATCCGATCACCAGACTAGGTCAGATCAGGCTTTCTCTTGACCATTGCCAGTAGTCTAGAGAGGATGTATCATTGTGGATTTCCGGGGACCTCTCCAGCACTCTGCCTATTCCTGTTCTCATGTGGTCATCATTTATCATGGTCTGTTATTCCTTGTTCTCCCTTTCTGTTATTGATCCAGCTGGGATCTCCTGCTCCCCTAAGCTCTCTTTTCCTCGAAACTTGCCCTTCATTACTCCCACTGTTGTCCAGGTTGTTCATGTAGATCTCATCCATTTCTCTGGCATTGGGCAATCCCTGTGTTTTTCTTAGGGTCCTGTTTTTTAGGTAACCCCTCTGGAGCTGTGAATACTTCATATAATTTCTTTGCATGTAGTCCTTGTAAATTTTGATAATTGCCTTTTTCTATTTTGATTTATATCTTTGGAAATCAGGGGTGTTGTTTGTTGTTTTGTTTTTTGAAACAGGGTTTCTCTGTATAATAGTCCTGACTGTCCTGGAACTCACTCTGTAGACTAGCTTCAACTCACAGAGATCTGCCTGCCAAGTGCTGGGAGTAAAAGTGTGTGCCACAACCGCCCAACTAGAAATCAGTTTTTTAAACATGTTTGCCTGTCAAATATTCTTCTGCTGTATACACTTCTTTATCCAGTAAAATCAAAACAAAAGCCTTTGTTTTTGTCATGGCACTGTGCTGTACAGATGTTATTTTCATGTTATATCACAAAACAACTGTATCCTCAATGGTGACCTTCTCAGTTGAATTTTTATTTATTTATTATATTTGTGTTTTAATTTTATACATCAGCCATGGGTTCCCCTGTCCTCCCCCCTCCCGCCCCCGCCCCCACCTTTCCCCCAGCCCCTCCCCTCCATTCCCATCTCCTCCAGGGCCAAGACTCCCCTGGGGATTCAATTCAACCTGGTGGATTCAGTACAGGCAGCTCCAGTCCCCTCCTTCCAGACTGAACAAAGTGTACCTGTGTAAGCCCAAGGTTCCAAACAGCCAGCTCATGCACTAAGGACAAGTCCCGGTCCATAGGCAGAGTGCTGGAGAGGTCCCCAGAAATCCACAATGATACATCCTCAGTTGAATTTTTATAGGATTAATAGTAACATTGTGAATTCCTTTTGACAGATGAACTTCTAATGACTTCATAGTGAGACTATGAATTGGGCACAAATAAAATTAAATCATCACTAAGATTAACAGATGTTTCCCTTATTTGAAGGATCCAATGTTGCTAATACAAAATCTATTTTATTTATTGTTTTGTGATGTCCTTCTGCTGATGGGTTAAATATGTACATATAAAAAGTTTGGAATAAAAGTAGAATTATATTAATTATATTAATTTTTGGAAAATGATCATTCTCTCTAAATTAAAGGCTATACTTTAAATTGGCCTTCAGACATACATCTATAATCTCAACACTTAGGAGTCTGAAGCAGGAGGATATGAAATTTCAGCCTATCCTAAGCTACCTAGCAAGTTCTGGGCTTTCCCAGGCATCACAAGACCCTGTCTCAAAAAAAGCTGAACAACAACAACAAAAAAACCCAAAACAGATCTCTTTTTCTTTTCTTTTCTTTTCTTTTCTTTTCTTTTCTTTTCTTTTCTTTTCTTTTCTTTTCTTTCCTTTCCTACCTTCCTTCCTTCCTTCCTTCCTTCCTTCCTTCCTTCCTTCCTCCCTCTCTCTCTCTCTCTCTCTTTTACTGAGGGACCTCTAAATACACCTTCTGAACATACATATGTTAAACTGTTGTCGTCAGACATAGGTTATTAAGATTAATAAGTTCAAACTATGCGCTGCTCATACATTTGTTCACTGTATTTCTTTACATCAGTTAATGCCATTAGTTTGACTCCCAAGGCAGATGGTAAATGTCTCTAAAATTTTTGTTCAAATGACAAATTCATAAGTAACTTTCTTAAGAAATGGAACATGGGTAATTTGTTTTTAGCTTGTGGTGAAAGGGTTTTATGGAAAACAAATGTATTATAAACAATAAAACTATTGGGCATTCACATCATATAATAAGTGACAAAATGACCCAGCAAGAGCATTCAAGCTACTCTCCACACTGAGAACTGGCAAACTACTGTCATCAGGCTAAGTTTTATTGGAGCACACACATTCTCTTCATGAGTATTGTCTATGGTTGTAACAGAAACCACATGGCCCACAAAGCCGAAAATGTTTCCATGTGGCACAGTAATTATTTAAATATTGTTAAAGACATTGTTCACTAAACCTTGCTCTACAGGCAATGTAACAAGGCTTTGGAGGCCTTCCTTTTCAGCATATAATTTATAAATCTGGTTTTCACCACAGCACTATTGATACTTTGGGGCTGGGTACTTTTTGTAACAGAGGAACTGGCCCATGCACTGAGCAATGCTTATCAGCATCTGTGCTCTTTATTCACCAGGTACCAGGTTTACTCTCTCATGTGCAGTGACCAAAAGCATCTGTGGATTTTGCCAAGTACCTCTTCTGGGCAAAATTACCTCTAGCTGAGGATCACTTACCTAATTTTTAATTCCCCACTATCTCATATATTGTGGTTCTTTAAGATTTTGTTATTTTTTAATTATATATCTTTGGGTATATCTGAGTGTGGTTAGGGGTTACCTGTGGAGGAAGAAGAGGGCTTAAGATCCATTGAAGCTGGAGTAACTGTTAGTTGTGAGCCACTTGACACGGTTGCAGGGAACCAAACTCTTGAAGAACAGGAAGCATTCTTAATCACTGAGCCATCTCTCTCTAACACCAATTCTATGCATCTTGAGGCTGTGACTTAATGGTATCCCAGTTCAGTGATCAGGAGGGATAAGAGTCTTTGAAAAGAGGAAAAGCATAAAGTTCCTGTTGCTTGTTTTTATCTTGAGACAAGATATTAAGACTTTCAGGTTGCTTTTAACGGAGTGGCCAACTTTCTTAGTTAGGGTTTCTATTGCTGTGACTAAACACCATGACCAAAAACAACTTGAGAAGGAAAGGGTTTATTTGGCTTACACCTCCACACATAGTCCATCACTGAAGGAAGTCAGGACAGGAACTCAATCATAGCAGGAACCTGGAGGCAGGAGCTGATGCAGAGGCCATGGAGGAGTGCAGCTTACTGGATTGCTCCACATGGCTTGCTCAGCCTGCTTTCTTAAAGAACCCAGGACCACCAGCCCAGGGATAGCACCACGTACACAACAGCTGGGCCCACTGATATCAATCATTAATTTAAAAAATGCCCTATAGTCTCGCCTACAGCCTGACCTTAAGGAAGCATTTTCTTAATTGAGGCTCCCTCCTTTAACTTGTGTCAACTTGCCATAAAACTTTCCAGCACACCAAGTTCAGCTAAAAGCAACTGAATTATACTTACAATTTTTAGTTCTTTAAACCTTTCGTAGTATTGTGGTTTTGATGTGAAGTGTCTCCCCAAAAGGCTCATATGTCAAAGACTTGGTTGTCAGCCAGTGGGTCAGGGGAAAAACTGAGTCATAAGAGCTCTGAGTGAGTCAGTGGGTTAATCCACTGATGGCATTTCTGGGAAGTGGTGGGCACTCTTAGAAGGGAAGCACATTTGGAGGAAGTAGACACTGGAGTGTGTCCTTGGATGATATATTTATTTCCAAGCTCTATTCTTTCTCTTTCTTCTTCCTATGCAACCACACTCCTGCCATGTATTCTGTCTCTCACAGACTTGGAATCAATGGAGCCAACCAAACACAGATAATAACCTCTGAAAACATGAGGCAAAATAAAGCCTTCCTCCTTAAAGTTATTGTCTCAGGTATTTGTTCAAATCGATGAAAATCTAACTAACACACTGTGGTGGTTTGAAAGTGGCTCCTGAAATATCATAGGAGGCATGGCTTTGTTGGAGGTGTGGCTTTGTTGGAGTGGGTATGGTCTTGTTGGAGGAAATGTGTCACTGTGAGAATGGGCTTTGAGAGTTCCAGTGCTTAGGATACCACCCAGTGTCTCGGTTGATGTCCTGTTGCCTGCAAGACATAGTACTCTCAGCTCTACCACCTTGTCTCTCTGCATGCCACCGTGCTCCCCACAATGATGATAATGGGCTGAACCTCTGAAACTGTGAGAGAGCCTCAATTGAATGTTTTCTTTATAAGAGTTGCCATGGTCATCATGTCTCTTCACAGCAACAGAAACCCTAACTAAGATACCCACAAATTATTCTATGACAATTATCAGTAGATCCTTTAGAGCCTTGCCCCAAACAAACACACTACTTCTGTGGAGCATAGATTATAATTTAATTGCTGTTTCGCTGATTGATGCTTGTCTTAGACTACATCTATACCACTTGGAATTTTAGAGGCATGGAAAACAATTTGAAGAGATAATATGAGATTCTCCTCTATTTTCCTGGGGATCTGTTGCTTGCAACCACTTCTACCACCAATTTTTTAATGAGATTGACTGTTGAGAAAAGTAATTCATAGATAGTTCTTATGATTACTCATTATGCTGGAGAATTTGGCTTGAAACTAAACTTCCAGAAGCATAACTCAAAATGATTCCTTAAAACAGACTTGATGAGCTATTGCCAGTAATTACTAGAGGAAGCTCACAGTGCCAATAGCCTGCATGGCAGGAACCCAGTGTAGTAGTCACTGGGAAGCTGCTGTCATTATCATGAGTATTACAGAGGACAGCATCGCATTCACAGGAACTAGGCATTTTTGCACGGTAACCCTCAACAATGCTGCTACTAGTGCATTTTTCTTTTAATTTGGAAGGCTGGACTCAGATGTGGAGATTTTCTTACCCTGTTTATTTTGAGGTGTTTAGAAATCTACCTTCAAATACTTTATTGTCTGAAAACAGTGTTTATTTTACTCCTAAAGATGACATGGGGGGGGGTGTTGGCAAGATTCAGAAAGGACTCTTATACTTTGTGTTTTGTTATTGGCATTACTTCAGTAACACTCTTCTCCCCCCGCCCATCTTTCCTTTCCTTTCCTCTATAGCCCTAGATAGCCTGAAACTCACACTTAAGCTAGCCTCAAATTTGTAGCAATCCTCCTGCCTTGACCCTCCAAGTGCTGGAATTACAGTCATGAGTTACCACATCCAGCTGTTATTCCCCTTTCTCCTAGTCTGTAAAGTTTCTCCCAGTCTGCAACATAAATTTTATGTTATCAGTAGTATAATTACTATCAATTAATTGGCTTTGCTCATGGAAAACACCAAATTTGAGGCTGATCGGACTAAATGAGAAAATTCTGATTGGCAGCTCTTTTCAAAGTTTGAAGCTGAAGCCAGCCAGGCAGTGGTGGCACACACCTTTAATCCCAGCACTGGGGAGGTAGAGGCAGGCAGATCTCTGTGAGTTCGAGGCCAGCCTGATCTACAGAGCAAGATTCAGGAAAGGCGCAAAGCTACACAGAGAAACCCTGTCTTGAAAAAACAAAAAAAAAAACAAAAAAACAAAATTTTTGAGGTTGAAAGGACAGTTGGAGTTTGCCAATAGGCTTTTATAATTTGAGAGCTGGAGATACAGCTCAGCAGTTAAGAGGGCCTGCTATTCTTCCAGAGGACAGGCACCCAGCACCCACAGGAGACATCTTATAACTCCCTGTAATTCCAACTCCAGAGCATCCAACTTCTTTTTCTAGCACTCTGAAACATCCACATGGGTGTGCAAATGCATGTGGGCACACACCAGATAAATAAAAAAATATATATATATATTTCTAAAGTTTTCATCATTTATTTTAGAAGTCTTCTGAAATTATATGTCTTTACCATATACATTAAGTCATGGGAAAAATTAAAGAAACAATATCCAATAAATTGAACATAATCCTGAAACACATACATTTAAGGCATGTCTACCACTGATTTTAATTTCAGTTGCAATGAAAATTGTTTTGCCTTATCAAAGAATTGGAAATCAAAACATAAGAATAATTTACAAAATTATAAACTATTTCAAACAAGCATTTCTCATTTGAAGAGGAAAGTAGTAGTTGTGGATTTTAATTTTACAACTGGGATGTAAATAATTTTTAACATTTTATCTACAAGTGGCTGGTTTCATCACCGTTAAATAAAGCAGGTGGTTCAATTTAGCAAGCATTTACGGGACATCTATGGAATGAATTCCTGTGCTAGGTGTGACAAGGAGTATAGAGAACAATCATAGGTTTGTGCTTCACTAAATGAAATAACGAATAACCTAAGAATATCAATTGCTACTGGTAAGGTCAAGTTCATGTTCTGCTAGCCAAAAGAAAAATGTTGTAAGAGGATATGAAAAAGAAATTTGCTTTGTCTCTGTTTCTAGCTATGTCTCCGTGGTGGTTAAAAAAAAAAATTAGTAAAATTAAAACAACTGCGCATGTCTAAATGAGGCACTGGAATAATTACAAAGATGACAAGAAAAGGTAATGTTTTTCAATTATTATGTATTTTGAAGATATCAAGTCAGGTGCACACAGAGCTCTGTGACTTATATCTGCTACTTTTAGAGAGAAAGCTGAAAGGAAGTTACCATGGCTTGGTGATCCTGTTAGCTATGTGAAAGAAGACTACATTGGAATTGAAATGTGCCTTCCTCTTTATGAGACGGTGGGACAAAAGGGCTGATGAAAGGATGGAGTTGGTATCGTTTTGTTTGTCTCTTTTATTCTAGAGCCTTTCCACATTTCTGTCTGGAAGCTGTATCGTTAAGTGGACAATAAGTACATTCTCCCCTTCTCCAACCTTCCAGGGGCCAATGAGTCAGAACTGCTAGTCCATTTTGATATTTATAAGTGGTATTAGTTACTTCTCTTCGTGTGACAAAATACAAAATAAGAAACAATTTAAGGGAAGACGTGTTTACTTTGGTTTATAGTTTGAGGGGACATTGTCCACCATGGCAGGGAAGGCATGGTCTCAGGACCTAGAAGCTGCTGGTCTTACTGCACCCAGAGTAAGGAAGCAGAGAGTGAAAAGGAAGTGGGGCCAGGCTATGAAACCTCAAGGTCTGGCCCCGGTGGTCCACTTCCTCCAATAAGGGGCCACTTCAAGTTTCCTATAACCTTCCCAAACAGTACCACCAGCTAGAGAGCAGAGATTGAAACATATGGGGTGGTGGTGGGGGATTTCATGTTCAAACCACAAAAATAAGGGTATCAACAAAAATAATACCTAAACTTATCATTAGAGCAGAATGTTGTCCAAATAGCTGGCAGTCGTTTCCATCATCTTCAGTGCCTCCCTGGAATATCCCTGGTTAATAAGGTTTACTCATAATCTAATGGGCATATTTCTATATATTTCTCAGGACATTGCCTGCTTCCAGAAATTCACAAAATATGATGCATAGCTTATTCTGTCAAGGTGTGGAGGAGATTTTGAAACTTCTTATAGATACCAAAATCAACTTCTCCTTGTTTTAACACTCCTGATTCTTGAAACTTTTGTCTGTTAAAATGGGTTCTACTGGGACTTTCCCTGCCCAACATCGTGTTTCCCCACTTAGCAATTCTAAGTCCCCTTTCCCCTTTATTCCCAGTTCAATTATTTTCTCATTACTTTGGCAAATTTATTTAGGCTGTGTTTTTAGAGGGCCACAGTCCATTATGGTACAGAAGGCATGGCTTTAGGAGCAGATCTGTCTGTAGCATCCAGAGCGTGGCAAAGGTTCTTCATATGGGCAGGCAGGAAACAGAGAAAGCAAACTGTAAGCAGAATCCGGTAAAATCTTCAAAGGGCCTATTCCCTACAACCAAGCCCCACTTCCTAAAGGCTCCACATGTTCCAAAGGAGTGCCACTAGCTAGGGACCAAATATTCAAAACCAGAGCCTGTAGGGGACATTTCAAATGCATGGACAAAACCATGGGAGGGGCAAAGCCTTCCTAGGATGAGACTAGGAAGGATAGCAATGACATCCTCTGGTCTGAGTGCAAGACCCAGGAGCTACTGAAATTAGTTAAACCTGCTTCTCTGATCAGCTTTACACATTAACTCGGCTTCATTTAATTGTAGGTAACAACCATATCTCCATGTTGAGCTGTATGTAAGAAGTCCAGCTCCCTGTTCAACTGTATATGATAGACATGCTATGAGCGAGCTTTTCTGTGCTCCTGATTTTGTTATTTCTTCATTCCCTCACCACTCCTGGTGAAGATTCTGGAACCCAAGCCATACATTCCCTGACATGGGTTGGCTAAAAGAATTTTAATTTTGTGTTTCCATGACCATGTAGCTTCATATCATGAAGAAGTCACATGATGTGTCAAATTCAGTGCTGATATACATGGCAGGTGTCTAGAAGCTGGATACGTACACACTAACTTTCATGACATATAGCTTAAATCCCTGTGGTTGAAAGACACAGCAACTGGCACTAGGAAACATTTTTCTCCCCCTTTAAGAACATTTCCACAGGAAAGGTAGGGTAGAATACATAGAAATAATTATTTTGTCTCAAGTTTTGAGAAGTGAACATGTTTATTTGTGTTTTATTCTGCCAGGGTTTGAAAGTAAATATTCATATTTTACTCCTTCTTACACAAGTCAGCACATACAATGTACAGCACCTTGAATTTTACCTAATAACATAGTTTAAAATTTATATAATCTCAGAATATAAAGAGCATCCTGGATCATTTTAAAGCTCTTATAGCATTTCTGGGGGATGGAGGTTGAGACAGGGTTTCTCTCGCAGCCCTGGCTGGCTTTGAACTCAGAGATTCACCTGTCTCTGCCTCCCCTGTGCTGGGATTGAAAGTGTGTACCTGGAAGGAGGGGACTGGACCTGCCTGTACTGAATCCACCAGGTTGAATTGAGTCTTGGCCCCGGAGGAGATGGGAATGGAGGGGAGAGGCTGGGGGGAAGGTGGGGGTGGTGGCAGGAAGGGGGAGGACAGGGGGAACCCATGGCTGATATGTAAAATTAAAACACAAATATAATAAATAAAAAAGGAGAAAAAAAAGTGTGTACCACCACACCCAGTTTAACACTGCATAGTATTTTTAATGTGTAGTTGTATTATAATTTCTTAGTAACATGCAGTTGATGGACATAGAGTGGCTTCTAAACTTTTACAAAAAAAGTTACAATGAACAAATTTGCATAATTTTACATGTGTACGTGTTTGTGCATGTATAAACTACAGTTTCTGACTTCAAATAACATTGGTATTTTTGATAACTATTAACATTTACTTTCTATTGAAAATGTATCTACATCTGTTTCTTTACAGGGGTAGGTATAGTTTTCAATATACTCAGGCTTTTTAAAAAATTTTTATTTAAATTTTTTTTTCATTTTACATACCAATCCCAGTATCCTCTCCCTCCCATTCTCCCTCTCCTCTCCCCACCTCTCCTAATCCCACCGCAATCCACTCCTCAGAGAGGATAAGGCCTCCCTTGGGGAGTCATCAAAATCTGGCATACTAAATTGAGGCAGGACCAAGCCCCTCCCCCTGCATCAAGGCTAAGCAAGGAATCCCATCCTAGGGAATGTGTTCCAAAAAGCCATTTCAAGCATCCAGGATAAGTTCTGGTCCCACTGCCAGGGGCTCCTCAAACTGATCTAGCCACATAACTGCCACCCACATTCAGAGGGCCTAGTTAGGTCCCATGTATGTTCCCCAGCTGACAGGCCAGAGTCCATGAGCTCCCACCAGCTTGGACCAGTTGTCTCTGTGGTTTTCCCATCATGATCTTGACCTCACTTGCTCCTGTGATCCCTCCTCCCTCTCTTCACCTGAAGTCTAGGAGCTCAGCCCAGTGCTTGGCTGTGGATCACTGCATCTCCTTCCATCAGTTACTGGATGTTGGTTCTATGATGACAATTAAGGTAGTCAGTACTCTGATTATAGGGGAGGGTAATTTTGTACTAAGGCTTTTAAAACAAACAACCTTCCTAACTAAAAATCAATCAAATAGACAATCAAAACCCCCCAATTTGTTTTGTTTTTGTTTTTGTTTTTGTTTTTTTGAGACAGGGTTTCTCTGGGTAGCTTTGGAGCCTGTCCTGGATCTCACTCTGTAGACCAGGCTGGCCTCAAACTCACAAAGATCCACCTGGCTCTGCCTCCCAAGTGCTGGGATTAAAGCATGCGCCACCACCGCCCAGCCAAAACCCCAATTCTTATTCACTCATTGTAGAATCAAGATTTCTTCCCTTCCAACACTCCCCACCCTGTCTGTTGGTCTCCCCTGCCTGAACAATTTCATTCTTACAGTTTGCAAACAAGCTCACCTATGTGTAAATAGCTTTTTGTTAAAACAACAACAACAACAACTATGGTTTTTAAATTAGTACTTTCTGAGAAATGTTTTCTTTGGTTGGTTTCTAGTAAAAGTTCTGCTTAAATAACATATTTCTTTTCAACTATTACTCCTTAAAATTTTGAAATATTTGATCCATCAGGTCAGAGTAGTTGTAAGTTCCAATGGTTAAGTAGACTGATGTCAATATATACTATAAAATCAATTAATTTCTTTACTCAATGAATAAGGGTCTTTAGGCTAACCATCATCTTATTTGCTGTTACTATCAGTAGCTCTCCTCAGCAGGGACACCATGACCATGGCAACTCTTATCAGGAAAACATTTAATTGGGGTGCTTGCTTTCGTTTTCAGAGGTTCATCATGGCAGGGAGCATGGTGGTGTGCAGACAGACAAGGTGCTAGAGAAATAACTGAGAGTTCTGTATCTTATAGACAACAGGAAATGGACTGTGACACTGAGCAAAGTATAAGCAAAAGAGACCTCAAGACCTGTGCTCACAGTGACACACTTCCTTCAACAAGGCCACACCTTCTGACAGTGCCACCCCTGAGCTTATGGGAACTATTACATTGAAACTACCACAAACAGTTATATATTTCATGCCAAAGAAATATTTATTATAAGTATTGTAGTCTGTGTGAAAACATAACACATAATAAAAGACGCTGAGTAATCCCAGATTCATATGCCTTTAGAATGGGTTAACTAGAATTGGATATAATAAGATATATACATCCAGAGGATGTTTATCTGATTGTTGTCTGGTAAGGAGACAAGGGGGCTTGAAACAGAGCTGACGGGAAAATGTAGGAGGTTCCACTTCAGAGAGTAGTACTATGAATTATAGGGTAATAGGAATAACTGTAACCTAACCTGGGATACTATTAGCAAGGAGAAAGCCATCTTCTCAGGCCACTTACCTTTTAAAAAAGAAACTGATGTTTTAAAAATATTTGCTTAAAAGAGAGTTACAGAGGGTTTCATGGCTCCCCCAAATCAAATATCAGTGCAGACGTTCTGGAGATAATCACAAAAAAAAAAAAAAAAAAAAAAAAAAAAAAAAACAGATATTTTCTGATTATAAAAAAATCACATGCTCACAAACTATTTAGTAAATATAAAAAAGGCTGATAATACAAGACAAAAATCCTAAAATGGTGAAGTCTGGAATCATGGTGCAATGATTACTGATACTCATGTTTATCTCCAAATACATGCACACACACTGGGCTCATACTATAGATACTTTGTCATTTCATTTTTGTTACTTATCAATATGATTTGGGGGATTTTAGATATTGAAAAACCTATTATGGTTGTATAGAATTCCATTCTGAGGACATAATATGTGTGAATGAATTTCCAGTCAGGCAAGCAGAAACCAATTTATAGATTTGAAGTTAGTGATTTGCCACAAAGATATAAAGTCTCAGAAGATTAGACAAGGGTTTATATCAGTTAGTTATTAGCTTGTAACAAACCATCCAAAACTTACTGAGGTGTAACAAACTTACTTAAAACCAACACGTTTATCTAAGAGACAATTCTGCGGTCAGAAGTGTCAGCTGAGCTCTTTTGGACAGTTCTGTCTCCCTTGAGCTCTTTCCTTCATCTGTAGTTGAGGAGATGTTGGTTCTGCTGATGTGAGCTGGGCTCTTTACATATGCGAAGCATCCCCTGCTGCACACAGTTACGTCATTCTCTACAAGGCTATCCTGTACTTATTTTCATAGGCTTGTGAGACAGTGGGCAGAAACGCCTGAGTTCTCCGAAGGCCTTAGCTTGGCAGTCCCACAATGCCACTTTCATTACATTCAGTGATTCAAAATAAGGAACAAAGCCACCCCCGATTCAAAGAGAGAAAAAATAGATCTCACTTTTATGGAAATGGCTTTATCATCACCGTGAAAACACATCATGAAAGTGGGGAGGGGGTAATAATTTGGGAGGCAGAAGGGAACCCATAACCAGAGGTCAAAGGGGATATAGGAGGGCAATGGGGAAGGGGAGTAAATGAGGAAAAAATAAGATGACATATACATATGAAAGCAAAGAATGAAATCCATTATTTTGTGTGCCAACTTGAAAATGTTTTCAATTGACACAGAGAGAAATAATTTTCTAGTTTTGTAAACAATTGAGCACAGTGTATATTGCCGAGAGAGCAGAAAGCTATACCACTACTGTGCTGGGGCCTACTAGGCTATATTAAATACAGCTCTGCAAATGGTGTTGTGGCTACTCATTTTAGAGGCAACTGTTAGCACTGAGTGGGAGCCCCAGGATCTAAAGGCTTCACTGTTGTTAAAACTGCCACAGATGCTGTGGAGAATAAAGAGTTCCCTGTAGTCTTGCTGTTGCTTCTGCTGGAAGGACCCCAGAGATGGGAGAAGAGGCGTCTCTTTTTTCCCCATACTATAGTCTGTCTACCAGTGTTTCTCATTGGCAAACCTAACAGGAAGCTAGTTGGGAAGGGAGCCAGAAAAATGTACTGTGTAGGTTTATTTCTGTAATACCAAAAAGAGTATCAAAACTAATAGTTGAGAGACAAGTGAGATTCGACTATGAAATAATATCATTTTTAAACTGATCTTCTATTGCTAGATATTTAGATGGCTTCTTTAGAGATAAACACAGACAGCAAATGCACTGAACAATGACACCTCGGTTCCAAGAAATGCATAGTCATGTCCTCCTTGACCATAACAAGACATGGATAATGGAAAAAGCAGGGTAGCCCTAGAGCTGGCTGCTCTGCCCCACCACCTGGCTTAGTGCTCATTTTCAAGGCCAAAGCACTGGCGTCCTGCCTATTTGGGGTTCCAAAGGCTCAGAGTTTACCTCAGAAACTCTATCCACACTTCCTTTGTCCCATAAGCCATGCTTGAAATAAAAGACATCTATAACAATTTCTCAAGAAAGAAAATAATTTTATTAAAAATGGAATGCAACTTAAAAATAGCAAATGAGTATTTTACACAGGTAAAATTTCCTCCTAAGAACATTGACTTATGCACACTAATAAATTTCATGACTGTAGTCACTGAAGTTCAGTTTATATTTTTCTACTCTAACATCTGTAGAAATTATTTATGGTATATTTTATTTTAATAAGCCTTTATATACAGTTAAATGTATATAATAATTAGTCCTTGCATTATACATTCTATAGTGTGTATACATTAAAATTTACTCCTCTGTTTTTCTTCCCAAGTAGAGGGCAAGCTCCCCAAGGATAGGGATTTTGTTTGTTTGGCTCATAGTTAGTTAATTTCTCACAGTAGTTAGTTTCTCACAGATAGTGCATACTTTTGCAGAATGAATAAATGTACCTAAAATCATTATTGATGGATATTTTTTAAAGATGGGGTCTGCTTATGTAGCCCTAGCTGGTTCAAACTCAAAATCCCCATCTCTGCCTCCTGAGTCCTGGGATTATGGGTATACATCACAACACTTGGCTTTATGGGTTGTTAGTTCCAGTATTCCAATAATGAATCCTGCAATTGGGATTCTTATAAATACATTTTGTACATGTGTTTACTTTTGTACCACAAAATCATAGAAGAAGAGTTGATGGATCAAAAATCAAAAACAAGAGCTGGAGAGAAGGCTGAGCAGTTGTTCTCTTCCAGAGGACCAAGATTTGATTCCCAGCATATAACTGGTGGCTCACAACCATCTGTAACTCCAGTTCCAGGTAGTCCAACACTCTCTTCTGACCTCTAAGGTCACTTGTCACATACATGTCTTTGGGCAAAACACTTCCATATATAAAATAAATTAAATTTAAGACCCCAAAAGTTACACACACACACGAATTAGAAACAAAACTGAAGAATTTCTCTCTCAAATTCCTTCCCAAGTATCAGGAAGTCCCTGGTCTGCAGAGAGGTGACACTTGTATTTCCAATCCTGTTTCCCTAGCTATCAGTGACTACTCTCATTCTGAGTCTCAAGATTAGAGCCCTCTCAGTGCTGTTGGCCTTGTACTTCTGTTAGGTTTGTTCAGTTTTGAGGAAGTTGAGTCTCTTACCTTCGGAGCCATTCTGATCTGTCATTCTGATCAAATGAGAACAGTACCTTCTGTCATGCTGTTTTGTTGTTAAGCAGGCTGTATTCGGTACAACCCTTTTTGTGCTTTCAGAACCTTCATGATTTTTTTTTAATGTAGGCTTTAAAATACTTCCTTTCTTCTCAAAGCTCATGCGAAGCCTGTGGAGGAAAAGTGATGGCCTGCATTCCATGTCTATCTGTGTCAAGCTATTGTCTGTACAACCATACCTTCTGATATACTTACCATGTCCCCTTGAACCAAGTTTCCCAAGCTTCATCTCCCATGCTCTTTGGTTGAATGCTTTCCTGGGTGCTTTGTGCAAGAAGACCCAGTGTGTCCTGAAGACATTTCTGAATTCCAGGGTAAAAGTCATTTGGGAAGCTCAGGTAGGGACCCTGGGACACACAGATACAGTAATATAGAAATGTAGATAAATGAACATATATTGGTAGGGTGTGTGGGGGGGGCACTTGACACATCCTAGAGTCAGCTTGGAAGGGGGGTCTCAGTTTAGAAAATGCTACCACCAGGTTAGCCTGTAGGCTATTCTCTGGGGCATTTTCTTGATTAATGGTTAATGTGGGAGGACCCAACCCACTGCAGGCAGTGCTACTTCAGGGCAAGTGTTGTTTGGGGATGTATAAGGAAAAGAGTGGACGTCTAACCCAGTAAGCAGTGTTCCTCCATGCCCTCTGCTTCAGTTCCTGCCTTGAGTTCCCTCAGTAAAGGATTCTAACCTGTAAGATAAAATCAACTCCCTCCTCCCTAAGTTGGTTTTGGCCAACATCTTATCACAGCAAATAGAAAGCAAACTAAGAAAGAAAATATGTTTAAATTTCATATAAGAAACTTTGCAAAGCAGTTCAAAGATTTCTCCCTTTAAGTCCTGAAACTATAATACTGTTGAGCAGTGGCTTCTTTTATAAAATATTAGTTTCTGATGACCAATAAAAAAATTGGGAAACTAGAAGAAACATTTCAAAGTAACTATAACCTCAACTCTGAAATATATACTTTGTTTTAGGTACAAAGTTTTTCTACATAGCCTAGGATTACCTCACACTTACTTTGTAGTCCAGGCTGGCCTCAAATTTGGGGCATTACTTCTGCCTCAACATCTCAAGAACTGAGATTAATAGGCATGCACCAGCATGCTTAGCTCATATATGCACTTTCTTCTAGTATGCTTCCAACAAGTCTTTATACAGATAGTTGAGATGATATTTTATATACTTTATTGTTGTTTCTCAATAGTATACCAACAATTTCCCTTTAGGACTAAAAAAGTTGACTTGTCTATTTCCAAATGACTGTTTGCTAGTTAATTATTGGCATCTATAATATGCTATGGTTGCATGTGCTAAAATCTGACCTCCAAGTTTATTCAGACTAGAGGTCAATCATATTTTCTTCCATCATCCAGATATTCTCAATTCTCAGAGATATCTATTGGATGTCAGGACAGTATCTTGCTAGCCCCAAGGGTTTCAATCCTACTAAAAAGCAACTGGGGAGCTTTCTAAAATAATGGCCAATACCCATCCCCAAAACAAAATGATCAGAATCTCTGAGAGAGGAAGTCCATGCTTCATAAATCCCTGAGTTCCCAGTGAAGTCTAATGGAGTTGGATTTTTTTTTTCTTACTTGTTGCATGCCTGACACACAGCTCCCAAACAAACACATGGGTACTTATTCTTACTTATGAATGCCTGGCCTTAGCTTGGCTTGTTTCTAGCCAGCTTTTATAACTCAAATTATACTGTTTCTCTTTAACTATGCTTTGCCTCTGGGCTTTTTACCCTCAATCTTCTCTTCCCAGATTTATTTTTTCTGGCTGACAGGCCCGCCTATCTTCTCTCCTGCCTTGGAGCAATCAGATGTTTTAGACAGCCAAAGCAACACAGCTTTACAGACTTAAACAAATACAACATAAAAGAATGCAACACATCTTTGTTTCATTAAACAAATATTCCACAGCCTAAACAATTGTGAGACATCTTAATCTAATATTCCACAACAGTCTAATGCAGGCAGAACTGAGAAAATGCTCCAACCTGTTCGTCCCAGCCCTGCTGCCATTTCCTTAGGTCCAGACCTTTTCTGCTTTCAGTCAGACTGGTTTTTTTGTTGTTGTTGTTTGTTTGTTTTTTCGAGACAGTGTTTCTCTGTGTAGCTTTGCGCTTTTCCTGGAATTCACTCTGTAGCCTTGAACTCGCAGAGATCCTCCTACCTCTGCCTCCTGAATGCTGGGATTAAAAACATGCGCGCCACCACTGCCCGGCCAGTCAAGCTGTTATAATTACCTCCCTACTCCTCTCCCGCTTCTTTTTTAAAATTTTTATAAACTTAATTAATTAATTATTTTTTTCTATTATCAGCTTGATACAGTATAAATTATTATCTTAATAGTGAAATGTTTCATTGAAGCTTGCTCAGTAATTGAGTAAAACCAAAACTTATTATAAACCACAGTCATCCTAGGGTTCCCCCCTGCTATATAGTCTCCATGGTTCTGTGGGTTGCAGTCTGATTGTTCTTTGTTTATATCTAGAATCCACTATGAGTTAGTACATACCATGTTTGTCCTTCTGGGTTTGGGTTACCTCACTCAGGATGATATTTTCTAGTTCCATCCATTTGCCTGCAAATTTCATGCTGTCATTGTTTTTCTCTGCTGAGTAGTAAGTACTCCATTGTGTAGATGTACCACATTTTCTTAATCCATTCTTCAGTTGATGGGCAACTAGGTTGTTTCCAGGTTCTGGCTATTACAAATAGTGCTGCTATGAACATAGTTGAGCATGTATCTTTGTGGTATGATTGAGCATTCCTTGGGTATATGCCCAAGAGTGGTATGGCTGGGTCTTGATGTAGTTTGATTCCCAATTTTCTGAGAAGAATCATAAATAGCTGAAAGACATTTAAAGAAATGCTCAACATCCTTAATCATCAGAGAAATGCAAATCAAAACGACTCTGAGATACCACTTTACACTTGTAAAGACTTGTAATTGGATTCCAAGTGCAGTGACAGAAAGCCTTTGGAGGCTTTTAGAAGGCAAGAGAGTGACATGCTAAGGTTTGTGCTTGAAGGTTCTGCTGCTCTGTTACCTAGTCAACAGATAGAAGAGATGGAGGTAGGAGCAGGGACCAGAAAGGGGCCTTGGTGGTGGTAGTGCTCTTCACCTTCAAGTACTTGCCCAGTTTTGACATAACAAAAAGTGAGAGCTTCCGTCACTTTTAGATAAACAGACAACATTCTTATTATCGCTTTACAAGGCCTAGAGAAACGGACTCTTCTAGCCTCCTACACTCCTCTTTGCTTGCAGAAGGTCTTTCTGTTCCCCAAACACACCCTTTGTTCAGGTGGCAGAACCTTTGGACTCGCTGTGGTTATATATTATTTCTGTATATGGTAAAGTAAATACAACGTAAATGTTACCACTTTACCTATATTAAAGTACAATTTAGGGTAGCTCATATGAATGGAATAATGTCTAGTTTCTTTCACTTACATAAAGTTTTCAAGGTTCACCCACGTTTTCACATATAATAGGTTATCTATTTCTCTTTATGAGTGAATAACCTTCCGTTGCATCCATATGCTACATTTTGTTTATCCATTCATGATCTGATGAAACACTTGGGCTATTGTGAATAGTGCTAATGTGAATGTTCATATGCAACTGTTTATTTAAATGCCTGGTTTCAATTCTTTTTAATGTGTACTGTACATAAGGGTAGGTTATATTTTCTGTGGCTGCCTCCAGAAAGCATAACAAACTGGGTATCTTTTTTAAAAGATTATATTAAGTTTAATTATGTGTATGTGAATGTGAGTGTAGGTGCCCAGAAGAGGGCATTGATACCTTGGAGCTAGAGTTACAACAAGTTGTGAACTACCCAATGTAGGTACTGGGAATTGAACTTCCTTCCTCTGCCAGAGCAGTAGGCACTCTCAATCACTGAGCCATCTCTGCACTGGGTGCCTTAAAGCAATAGAAATACTTTCTCTCACAGGTGTGAAGGCTAGAAGCATGAGACCTATCAGCTCTTGCTGATACTCTGGGATGAATCCTTACTGTCCTCCTCATAGATTATGTAGATGACCGTTGGTCCCCAATGTTCTTTGTCTGGAAGTTGCATTACTCTGATGTCTGCTTCTGTTGCCATATGACCTTTTCTGTGTGTGACTCAGCCTTTACATGGACTTACCTATTTATCATTGTTTTCAAGGACCCAGTCATTGTTGATTAAAGGCCCCCAATAGTCTAATATGACCCCATATTGACTTAATAATCATATTTGCAACCAAGTTATTTGAAATGAAGTCACAGTCTGAGGTCATGGAGTTAGAACTTGAATATGCCTTTTGGAAGTATACAGTTCATCAGTTGCGCCCTGCCAGACACTTCTGTGTAGCTAAATCCTGGCAATTTTACCACAGAATTGCAATGTTGCCTTGAGGTTTCACATTTTGAACAGACCCTCCTAATGGTGCCAATGCTACTAGTTTAGGGATAGGATTGACACCCAGATGGCAGGATCTGACATTGGGCCATAGTTTGCAAAGCTTTATTAGGACACAGGTCCAACATCCCCTGGAACTGTAGGGAGACCACAATGATCAAGAGGACAAACAAAAGCAGCAACTTTCATATATTTGGTGGGGGATGGACTAGAAATTGGTAATTGTCTATGAGTCATGGGCACAGTTTCAAGAGATATTTCCTGTTTGGGGCATTGACATCCTAGATTTGTACTTGGTGGGTTAAGGGTCAGGAAGAACTGAGCTGCTAGTGCTGTCATCATGCCACATAAATATTCTTGCTTTATGACAGAAGTGAAGGCTTCCCAGCACTTGAACTGCTGAGAAATCACAAGAGCAGAACAAGAGTCAATAGGCTGAGTTAACTCTGTATTACAGTCTTGGACAAAAAGCTTCTCAATTAGTAAACATGTCTACATGCAGAACTGAGCAGAGTCTGATGCACAGGCTGAGGCAGCAAAGGTAAGAGAATGATATGGAGACAGAATTACCAAGCTTATCATCCCACTCCCATGGGATATATGTGGGCTCTTTTAAGGAATCAGTTGTTTAGCAAAGTGTGAGTTGACCTAGCCAACTGTTATAATTCACATTCCAGATGTGTTATCTCCAACAAGTCAGTGGAAGCTTTCATATTAAAAACATGTATTCAACCTCTGAAATCAGTGCTATTTAGATCAACTAAGAAAATGAAACCACAGGGCTTAGATTTGTCTTCAGTGACAGTTCCTTCTTATCTATTTTTTTAAATTTGTGTTGCTATCTCAGACCACACTAATTTTAGCTTGGTTCAGTCTTAAGGGGCTCCTAGTCTGTAAACATTCTGGCCTTCTGGCCTCTGACAGAACAGCTGTTGACAAAGTAGGAAGAAACAGGCAGAAGAGAATAGACAATAAGTTAATGGCCCTCAGGCTGTTTGTCCTCTTTTGGGCAAGACTTTTCTGGATTTAGCAATGAAACTTGTGGATGCAAGGAAATTCCTTGTAAAACTAGAATGACCTTTTTAACCCCAAATCACAAATCTCAATTTTTAGCAAGGCTGGCTACAAAATATTTTAATTTACTTATTAGTTATGTTACTTATTAGATACCTCTACATTTAAATAGTTTATTTGGTGTAGAATAATCTAAGTTTTCAAGAAATTAGATTTAATTAGACATTCCAAAATAAAGCTCCAAATTGAAATGATGAGTTAGTTTAAGCTGATGTTTTTCATCCATAAATATCCTCTAGTCTGTATAAACTCATCAAATTATCCTTAAGGGGATGTTAAGATTTTTGGCTTTTCAGAGTCACTTATACATGGCCAAGGTACTTTTCAGTTATGAACTTGAAGTCATTAGAAGCTTTTTTTCTGTTCCTCCAGAGAGTTGTAGGAATCACCTCTCAAGGTGAAGAAGAAATCTCTTTTGTCAAGATGAGTTTAATTTCATCACAGCAAGAACAACAGCCTTCAACTCTTGCTTAGTATTAAAACCAAATGAAGAGCTTTAAAGACTCTGAGCCTCCAATTCATACCAAATCATTCAGACTAGCTAGGACTGGGCTCGGGCATTTGCTGTCTCTTTTAAGCTCTGCAGGTGGTACAAATGAACAGCAATCATTGAGAATTGCTGCAAACTCTCCCGGAAAGAACGGTGTTTCTTATGAATTGGCCATTTTCTTCACCAAGTCTTCTTTCTCATATTTGTTTCTTGTTTGTACAACGACCTTTACTGGCCTACAACCATGTATAATTGATTACAGGTAGTAATTATACTAGCCACATCTGTTCTTGAAAGGCTTTGCCAAGCTTTATTGACTCTATTATTTTACTCTTTCACAGAATGTATTCTTAACAATGTCCACATGGAGTTTGCCTGTGATGATGTTGCTTCCTATTGTTACTGTCTCTGGGGAATAATATTAAATCTCTAGCAGAATCTATACTATGTGTTCCTCTTTGAACTAGCCTCAGGAAATCTAGGTATAGTGTATATTATTTTCTGTTCTGAAATAAGTCACACGCCATAAGGGCCATTCATTGGTTTTTACTATTCTCGCTAAAACCATTATGTAATTTCACAACACTTTCGTCACTCCAAAAATCAAAGCAACCCCTCAACCCATCAATAGTTCCTCCTTATGGAGTGAGATTATCTGTGCTCACTAGGTGAGGCAAATGATTTTCTGGTAGTTTAAGTGATTTTTGTTGTTATCTGTTAAGCATGTGTATAAATGTTGCTACATCTTGTGATTTAGTTTTGTCATTTCCAAATGACTATGGAGTTCAAAGTAGCAAGGATTTGGGGGGGGGGGGTCTCTTGAGCTCTCTGGTTCCTTACTATCTTTCCGCTGTCTCTCTGGGTGTCACAGTCTGTTCCTGGCACAGACAAGGTGTGCTTATCGCCAAGGACATGACTCCTGAGTGTCCAAACGCAGCAATACAGTACACAATCTTTATGTAGCCAGGGGCAGGCCCTGCTTTGTATAAAGCCGAAATCTTAGTGCTGGGGTGGTCTGAAAAAACGTTGCCCTCACTTTCGACCCGGCTTCTAGGCTCTCAGGTTCCTTCGGTCCAGGAACCACTACAGCCTCCACCTCAGCTGGGGGTCTGGGCCTGCTCAGGAGTGCAGGCTTGGGCTGCATTCTCAACAGGCAGGCAGTCACCAGCCGGCCTGCTCCTTCTGCTCAAGCCCCGCAGGGCGCGCGCTAACGCACGCGCGTCTCCCAGCCTGCGCGCGCACGGGAAGCTCGGGCAGCACGCGCCCCCCCCGCCCCGCCTCCCTTGGCCCCGCCTATTCCCCCTCCCGCGCGCCCGCCCCGCCGCCCGCCGCCACTGCCGCCGCCGGAGCTCTGTAGTATGGCATCGAGGAGAATGGAGACCAAACCTGTGATAACCTGTCTCAAAACCCTCCTCATCATCTACTCCTTCGTCTTCTGGGTGAGTGCCTACGCCTGGCTGCTGGCCGGACCACGGTCCATCAGACCGTGTAATGATGCTCTTAGAAAGAAAGGTGGAAGGAAAACCCCAAACCCAAACCCAGTCTTAGCCAGTGGATAAGGAGACAGGCTCAGGGTGCTAAGTCGGGGCTGCGGGATGGTAGGGTGCAGGTCTGGGCTGCTGTGACCCTCGATTTTGCCTGACGAAAGCTGTAGTGATCTACGTGGTGGCGGTGGTTGCAGATTTTTGACCCTTCCTATATATATATATATATATTAATGCATTGATTTCTTAAGCTCCCAGGACAGGATCAGCCCCTGGGGAAAGTTGTGGATTCGTCTGTTTTCTCTTCTGGACTCCTCTCTCTACCTTACCAGCCAGTTTTGGGGGCCTGTTGGATCTAACCTGTGGCGGGCTGGGAGCGGGCACAGGACGGCGGGTCTGATCCCATATTCTGAGTTAGTCCCAACCCTGTGGGGCTTCGGGAGAGAGTTGCTGTGAGCCTGCTTGGACAAGGACGATCAGTCTCCCAAACGCACTAATGCGGGACAGGCGCCGCCACCGCGTGGAGGCGCATGGAGAGGGTCTTACATAAGCCAGGGGTATCTCTGAGCTTACTCAGCAACTGGGTCTTACGACCCCTTTTTGGTTCCTTTCCACCCTTTTCTGTTTCCATCTGGTCATTGTGTTTACTGTGTGAACCCAAACTGCAGTGCCTAAGAGGAGGACCCCTACCACCTGGTGGCTGCGGTAGCGCCCCAACTCTCTTCCCCACCTAATAGGTACTGCTAGTAGTCCTTGAGCTCAATGCAGAAAGGTGACGTCAGCCCTTCAGCCCGGACCGGCGATGGTGCACCTCGCTGAGGGATGCGCCCTTCTGTGCGCAGGAGGAGGGAAAAAAGGGGAGGAGGGGGCTCTGGGCTTATGCCTTACCTCATCCTGTTTGGCAATTCATGGAATCAATGCAGGGCTGACACTGCAGTGATTCATTTGCAGAGGTGGGTGGTACCTAAAGACCATTCCCAGTTCTTTCTCTCACCACATAGATGCCCCCCACCACCGCCAGATCCCTCTTCCCACCTCAAGCCACAGCCACCCTGCAAAGGAATGAATACCTGCCCACCCCACTCCCTACCCCCCATAATCTGGGTCATTCCAGCTTCCAGCAGTCATTTTGAAATGACTCTGTTGAAAAAAAAACCTTGCCTTTGGTTTTTTTTTTTTTCTTGCCTGTTTTTGATTCAAATGTGGAACACAATATTGAAAGGGGTACCTATATTCAGACTGATGGTAAACTGGATTGTTTGTAATAACCAAGACAGGAGCTGAGATTTATTATGTATTGAAAAATATCCCTAATGTGTCTAGGTTTTTCTTTGCCACCGACATTGGTGATGCTTCAGGTCTGGAAAACCATGGAGTGTGGCGACAACACATACCAGGGGCTCTGCAATGAGATAAGGGTAGCATGGTCGAGACAGCACCATATAAGAGAAACATAGGAGCTGACGTTTTATGGATTGGAAATGACACAGGTTGAATCATCTCAGTAGTGGAATTGTGGGCTAGCTATACATTCAAGGGTCTTGTGTGTGCCTGGAAAAAGCAGTAATGCTTGGTGACAGTCCAACTTCGCAGTAGCCATTGCTGGGAACTGGTTTAGCTCTTTATGTATCTCCTTCAATCTGTTTTTGTTTTGCCTTTTGTTGTACACACTTCGTATTTGTTTCTGGAGTAAATCCATGGATGACTATCTTAGGCTCCTGAAAAAGGTTTATGGTGCATGGGAAGTAAGGAAGGTTGTCTTCTGAGCATCTCTGAAGCCTGGTAAAGAAGGGGTTGTTCCAGGCTTCCACTTTTCATCTTGATTATTTAACTCTTTTTGTTTCACACCACCACCACCACCACCACCTCCACCACCACACACACACACCTCACTACCCTCCCAATATCCCCCCCTCCATGAACCCAATTGCTTACTACCTTTGAAAACGTCTTAAATGATCACTGTGTTGTATGCCTTCTGAGAGTTCTTCATGCTGGCATTTAATTTTATATTTTGTACTTTCAAGATTTTCATATTCTTCAGTATTTACCCAGAGTATTTTCAGTAGTTTAAATAGGATTTAATGGTTATTTTGTACTTTACAATAAAAAGAATGAGCTCTCTTCAGATCAGATAATAGGTCATTTTAAAGTTGTTTTTCTTAATAAGCCGTAGTCCAAATGCTGAGTTTTTTTTTAACTGTACCTTGAATGCTATTTTAAACAAAGCAGCTTTATTCAAACGTAATTCATATGATATATGTTACCCATTTAAAGTATGCTGTATAAATATGTTATTAACATGTAAATGGTTTGCATCTTAGTGTGTGTTATCATTTTAGTGTATTCCCGGATACAGCCATTACTACAGTTAATGTTCGATTGTCTCATCATTGAAATGATGAGAAGAAACCTGTTCTGTCCCTTAGCTTCCATTTTCTCTCCCACTTGTCCCTCTCCTGGTGACAGCCCTAGGCAACCACGAATCTACTTTCAATTGCTATAGATTTTACTATTCTCGACATTTCATATATGTGAGCTCATGTTTCCCCTTCTGTGACTGATAGGTTTCAATTAGCATGAGATCTTCACGATTCATCCATGTTGTTTGTGTGTATCAGTACTTCTTTCAGTTTTATGGTCAAATAAATTTCATTTTGTGAATATACTATATTTTGTTTATTCATTGATGAATATTTGGGCCATTTGACTCTTATGGATGATGAGGTTATAGTGATTTATGTGCCATTTGTTTGTGTGTGTGTGCCTATATTTTCATTTTTCTTGGTTATGTACTTGGGAATCTGTATGAAATTACTAGGTCATATAACTCTGTGGTTAATTGTTTGAAGAATGGCCATACTGTCTTTCAGAGCAAGTGTTCCATTTTATATTTTATATTCCCTTCAACAGTTAGGGTTCCAGTTTCTCCATATGCTTGCCAGCATTTATTACTCTCTGGCTATTTAATTGTTACCATCCTTGTACTTGTGGATGTCTATATCTTACTGTGATTCTGCTTTGAATTTCCTTAATGCTAATGTTGAATATTTTAAAATGCTTAATGGTCATTGCTCATCTTTTTGTGTGCTCATATTCTTTGATCATTTTATTTGGGCTATTTATCTTTTTATCACTACATTATTAACTACTCATATATTCTAGGTAAATCTCCTATCAGTATGAAAATTTTGCAAATATTTTTCCCATTTTGTGGCTTCTCTTCTTCTTAGCTGTCTTTTGAACTATGAACATCTATATAAAATATATCTGTGTATATATTAATGAAGTGCAAATGGATTGACTTATTTGTTGCATTGTTCATGCTTTTGATCTCATATGGAAGAATCCTTTGCCAAAGATCACAAGAATAACCAGTTAAAAACTGTTTATAAGAATTATTTCTCAATTCAGTAAATAAAATTGATATATGACTATTTTTTGAATACCAAGTACTATGTCTGGCACATGGTAAGTACTCCATTTTTTTTTACATTTCTGGAATTATGCCATGTAATTTAGAAAAGGATGACCTTGCACTCTTTTAAGAGGAAATGTGGAGAGATGATTACTCACAACTATTTCCATCATGTTCCTGGTGAATTGTTTTAATTAGACTTCTTTTACTTCAATTTAGGTTTAGGAGTAGAAGGTGTTTCATCTTAAAATGGTCATAGGTTAGTAGCATTAAGAAGTCCTTTGGCCTGTACCAAACCAGAAGACTACTGTTATGAAAAAGAGATCAATGTTTTTATTTGTATTTTTTGTTTGCAATCACTCTCTGTGGCTGCCATTTTTGCTAAAGTTCTGATTCTCAAAAGGGGACAATTTCTGCATATTTGGCCATGTCTAAAGACTTTTTTTTGTTACATCTGAGGTGGGTTCCACAGGCATTTAGTGGGTAGAGAACACAGGTGTTGCTAAGCAGCTACCTGATAACTCCTTGTTGTGGTTGATCCCTGCCCAATATCTGGCTCAAAAGGTTAATAGTGCCAGTAACCTTTACTGTATTGGAACTGAGCAGTAGTAAGTGCTGTGAAGAAAAGGAGAGCCTGATGTGAAATTCACTGTATTTACCATACCACAGCATGCTCAACACAATTACCTGTCAGAAGAAAAACATTCTCTATGATGTGCCATAATTGTTTGTTTGAAGATTAAAGGTAAGTGACTCTTTATAGATCGTGTTCTAATGGATAGGATGGTGTTCCTTCCAGTTCAATGACGTCACCTGAGTGTTAATAACACATTCTTATTTCCCTTGATTTGAATGTTTTATTTTCAGGTTTGGAGTTAGAGGGGAATAAACACCTAAGAGTAAGTTCTCCTGTGTGTGCTTTAAAGACTAGAAACAGTATTCCATGGTAGTTTACTTGGGAAATATTTATATTCTTAATAAATGAATGAAAACTGCAATTTAGCAACTACTCCTGGCTTAGGTATTTAACACAGCACAGAGGAGTAGAGCTCTCAGAGGTACTATTTTCAGTCTACCTGTGGTGGATTAAATGTGTTCTTCCTATTCACATGTTGGTAGATGACCAGAGGTCTTAAAAACAACTGGCTTACAATAAAGACTGTTTAAATCATTGTATCTTTGTGATTTCTTTTGTCAGATATTTTAGTGAATTATAATTTATCTTAGATTTGCATAAAATCTCTCTCTTGCTCTATATAAAACGAAGGTTCTAATTTTCATGAGAAATGTAATTCAGAAGCAAACAAGAAAACCTTCTAAATATGTTACTTACCAGAAAACTGTTTTGTTTTATAAATTTTTATGGACTTTAAGTACTCATCTGCATTTCAAGGTAAGATCTAAGTTGACTAATTCTGAACAGTATTTTGTAGAGAAACATCCTTTGCTTCATTCTAGTGAATATTGGATTTGATTATTTTATTGTATAAGAATGTAATTAGCTTACTAATAGTATTGTTAAATCTTTTTGTGGTGAAATACCAGTGATTTCTCTTTTCCTTTGTAAAGCATCATTAATCATTTGGGGGTAGTTAAAAAATAACATTTTTCTCTCTTTTCAACTAGTAACTTTCAGTGATTAGGTTTAATAAAGAGGAGAAAATCTAATATTTACAGTGTTTGAGAAGGGCACATACTCCTGACAAATTTTTTCACATGTCAGTTCAGTTCAACAAACATTTATTGAATATCTGTCTTATCATTTATTCTGTAACATATTATCTGTTCACTTCATGCTGCATTTGACATTTTAGTTGTATTTATCAGTCATAGTCACTTCCAAATTGTTCATTTTTAGGTATTATCTAATTGTTGTCATACTATAGAAAATGAAAAAATGTGGTTTCTTTTTTTTCAAGACAGGGTTTCTCTGTGTAGCTTTAGAGCCTGTCTTGGAACTCATTTTGTAGACCAGGCTGGCTTCGAACTCACAGAGATCCGCCTGCCCCTGTCTCCTGTGTGCTAAGATTAAAGGCGTACGCCACCACGGCCCGGCAGAAATGTGGTTTCTTTGAAATCTTCTTTTTCTCTCAGTTTATCACACATCATTTTTGTTTAAGCAGTGGGCTGTAATGAGCTGACTAGGAAAGTCTTTTTATAGTGGAGCCATGTAGTATGGATAATTATGAATACTTATTCAAATTTTTGTTTTCCCTGTAGGTAGCAACCACCTTGCTTTTTCCTTTGCTTTTAGTATATTTACTAAAATTCATTTCTATATTCTTCTCAAGAATTATATGTCTTTGTTCAGTGTATTAAATCACTGCATGTATTGTTTGTGTGGCCCAGTATTAGAGACATTTGTCTTACATCATTTTGGCTTTCAACTTGGACTAATGTTCTCTGGCCTTCTGCTATGCTGAATCCTCAAAGTTCCTAGATGTTTGTTTGTTCTCTTTCCTGATTTTTTTTCTCTTCATTTTGGTAGAGCAAACTTTCAAGTAGTTTTCCTTCTGGAAAAAGGTATATGGGAAGTCATATAGTGAAGCCTTTACAAACTCAGAACTCTGATTTGATGATTAGCTTGATAGTTTGGCTGAATATATAATTGTAGTTTAGAAAGCATTTGCCCTCAAATTTTTACTATCTACTTTCTACCAAAGTCTTCTTGTTATTAATGTTGAAAAATTAGATATTGCTATGATTCTTCTTGAATCCTGTTTTCTCCCCTCTGGGAGTTTTTTTCCTTGCATATTTACAATGCTCTGAAATTTTTCTCTGAAGATATTAGAATTTTTTGTAGGTTTTTCTTTATTTCTTCATTATTTCTTCCAAACTGTTTTGTTTTGGACCATGTTATAATCACAGATCTCTGGGGGTTTTCTGCTAATTGTTTTACATATATTTAAGAGGGGGTCATTTAAACAGATTTGGCAGCTGTTAGCATGAATCTATTCCTATGTTTGTTGGTTGTAAGTTGTGTGGCTTTGTTGGGCTAGATGAGCTTTAGAACCAAGATCAAGATTTTTATGCCTTTGATTTTTCTATTGGTCTGATCATATGACTTACAGAAAAATCCTTTCATTTCTCTCTGAACAAGAGACACCACATGAAGTATACAATATCCATTGCGCTCCTGTCCTGCTTCCGAGATGTTCTGTTTTACTCTCTAGAGAATTACATCTCTGAACCTATGGTAGGATGAGAGAAAAACCAGAGACAGGAAGTTGGTGGTTTCCTAAGTGCTCTTCAAAACGTGTTTTACTAGCTTCTTATTTCATCCTCCTCTAACTTCAGCTGTCTATGTCTTCTGGAGGTGCTTGAGTGTAAATACTTTCCAAAGCTACTGCCATAGTTTTTGTTAGCCTTCAGGATATTAATATGGCTGTCTTTTCCACTCTCTTTATTATTGTGGCTTTCAAAAAGATGTAGCATGAATCTCAAAGAGTTCTTATTAATAAGAACAAACCTGAGGCCAGTTATTGGGGTGATTGCTGGAAGATCAGAGAAGCAGAACAAGCCACAGCTATCTCACCTTGCTAGTTCCTCAGGTGATCCTGTTTCCTCAGACTGGAAGCTTCTGAGTCCTCCTCCACATGAATCTCAGCTGAACTGTGTTGCTCCAAAGCTTAACTAACTACATGCTTTTTCCTCCTTAGTTCCTGGTCCTCATGCCTTATATACCTTTTTCTTTCTGCCCCCACTCCCTGGGATTAAAGGCGTGGGTCACCATGCTTAGCTGTTTCTAAAGTGGCCTTGAACTCAGAGATCTGGCTAGCTCTGCCTCCCAAGTGCTGGGATTAAAGGTGTGTACCATCACCGCCCAACTTCTGTTATGGCTTACTCTTCCCATTTTCTAGCCACCATTTCTGGCTCTGTTCTAGTGGCTGTCTGTTCTCTGACCCCAGATATGTTTATTTTGGGGAACACACAATATTTCAGGGAACACAATACCCACCACACTTTTAGTGTCATGTCAGTGGAATTTTGGGAGTTAGCCAAGATAAATGGATGTGTTCAATCTATCATCTTTAACTAGAAGTCCTTTCTATCTATATCTCTACTTTGCATGCTATTAAATAAGTGGTTGATTCTGAATGATTGTATAGAAACTCTAAACTGGTAATAGTTGAATTATCATAGTAAGTATTGGTATAAACACACACACACAGAGAGAGAGAGAGAGAGAGAGAGAGAGAGAGAGAGAGAGAGAGAGAGAGAGAGAGAGAGAGAGAGTTAAAGTGAACCTAGAGTTTTAGGCATGCTAGGCAAGCACTTTATCCTATTAATGTATTTTGAAAAAAACAAAACAAAACCCTTTGGATGACAAGGAAAATATCATGTGTTGGGATAGGCTTACTAAAGTATATCCTCTAAAAGGTCATCTGGTTATCAGGGATGAATCCCTGAAGGTCTCTGGTATTTTGTCTTCACGTCTCGTTTCTTCCCACTAGGAAATGACTCAATGTGGTATTTTCTGAGTTAATTCAGACTCTACTTGACTAAATTAATGTGCTTGCATAAGAGCTTAGCATGTGATCACTATTTTTATGCTATTATGTTTATGGGGCATGCATATGATAATCTGGAATCTTCTCTCTTTTAGTTAACTTATTTCCCATATACAATGTTAAGTTAGGACATGCGTATTATCTTCTATACCATTTGGGGAACATTAAGCCATTTTTACCTAGTAGTTGCTTAAAAACTAGCTGAATTTTTTTTATCAAAACCAAATGAAATTCATTTCATTTTAATCCCAGCAAGAGTTATTGATTTGACCTCACTGTGTGATACATTATGATGACTCATTGGCTCTTCAGCATTATATCCTGTTTTAAGTAAGTATCCCAGAAGGTGCTGAGAACTGGAAGTCATTTGTGACTGTTTCTTTGTTTAAACACATTAAACCCTTGAGATCTATTAGTAATGTACTGCCAAACCAACTGGAAATACACTTTAAAAATATATTCTTAAATTTTTCTCCTTTGATTCCATTACAGTAGTTTCTGATATGAGTTATCATCTCATGGTAGAAAGCAGATCATTGGACTGATGAGTCAATTCCTGCTGTGACAGAATGCTTTTCATTCTTGGCAGAGCATTTTATTCTCTTTTATATAGTGCTTTAATATTCATCAAGAAAAGGATGAAAGGGAGGAGAAATAGAAGAGGAGTTTTTCCTTTTTATTGTTCCCCATTTGGTTTTTTGATCAGTTGAATATGTAAACATTTTAAAGAATCTAATGATAAAAATCAAGGATCCTATCCTGCCTTGAAATATTTTCTGTAACGATTTTAGAAGGTGAGTATTTCCCGTCATCATCTATTTTATTTTAGGAGAAGTTTGTAGGTGTCCATATTGAGATGATTGGTTGGGTTTGGAATAAATACTAATTGAACAAACTTAAATTGGTGACTCTTAACACATTTTGTCAACCAGAAGACTTACCTTAAGTTTCCCTAAAATAAATGTCTAAACTACATCCTAAGACACCATGATTCGGTTGGTCCAGATGGGGTTCCACCATTAATAGTTTAAAAATAAGTGTCTAGAGATCCATCTGTGCAGTTGGGATTGGATTGTAGACCCCTGATCCTGAGAACACATAGTAGCTAACAGCACGCCATTTCATCTTAAGTCTCCTGGATTTGGAGGTAGCTAGGAAGCATCCAGAATGGATTCACTAGTTGAATCTTCTTTGTCTGAGGCAAGATCTACAGTGCCTCCCCCAAAACTAAAATAGCTTTTTCATCCTTAAGAGACTATGTTTACCATTGCTAAATAAATCAATGCTTAGCTAATCATCAAGGGTCTTCTTTTTGGCATTTGTTTATTTATTGGGGGTAGGGGTGCATCACAGTTTGTAAATGGAAGTAACAAGACAACTTGCACAGGTGACGTCTCTTCCAAAAGTCGTCGTTTTCTTCTTCTTCTTCTTCTTCTTCTTCTTCTTCTTCTTCTTCTTCTTCTTCTTCTTCTTCTTCTTCTTCTTCTTCTTCCTCCTCCTCTTCCTCTTCTTCCTCTTCCTCTTCCTCTCCTTCTCCTTCTCCTCCTCCTCCTTTCTCCTTCTCCTTTCTCCTTCTCCTTTCTCCTCCTCCTCCTCCTCCTCCTTCTCCTTCTTTGTTTTGTTTTTCGAGACAGGGTTTCTCTGTGTAGTTTTGGTGCCTGTCCTGGATCTTACTCTGCAGACCAGGCTGGCCTCAAACTCACAGAGATCCTCCTATCTCTGCCTCCTGAGTGCTGGGATTAAAGGCATGTGCCACCACTGCTCAGCTCTAGATATTACATTTTCTTTTACAAGTTCATGAATATCATATGATCACAAACACTTGACAATGGTGTGTAAGCACAGATATTCTATTCAAAGAGATTATGTGATTCACTTAATGTTATAAAGCACATGTCCAAATCAAGACTTCACATAAATACAGTTTGAAATCCCCTTCAATAGAAGGTAAAGTCAAATGAATTACAAATGAGTGATAAGTAGAATATGAAAAGGAAATTAGGAGGAATGGGGAATGCTTAAAAAAACTTCATCTGAGCTGGAACTTGAACCCAAGCAGAGATGGAGAATATAGATTCCCATTCAGTCTCAGTTTTAGGAAATGTTGGGTTCACTTTCAACCCAAAGGAAGTCATTGTCTAATCTCTGGAAACAATAAACTCAGAAATGGTGTCTGTGGGCAAAGTTCTAGCTCTGTATTCTTGAGGATGGAGAACCAACTATTATTTTTAACAAATGATTTTCATTCACACAAATATACTAACAGTAAAATGCTAACATGATTTTTAGTGAATCAGGAATTAGAAAATAATTTTTGATTACATGTATTTATTTACTTACTTTGGACTGGGAAGACATGGTTTCACTGTCCTGAAAACCCACTGGTCTGGCTTCAAACTTGTGTCTCCAAAGTGCTGGATTACAGAAGCAAGTCACCATGTACCACTATTATTTATGATTTATCTTTCAAATGCAGAAGTACAAAACATTAAGATAGAAAAATACAAAATTAACTTTTTATGGCTATACTTGTTATATACCAAAACTTCCTGAGAGTTTAGTAAAAAGCTAAGAATTTGATATGCTGGCTAGATTAAGGTAAGGATAAAATATTAGCGGCCTTTCATTAGTACATCATACAAGCCTTAAAAGAGGAAAATAGTTCATTTACAATACCATCAAGAATCATGACTGTTGCAGAATAAAGTTAATAGGAAATGCAAAGAAGTCTCTGATATGATGGGATGGAACAGAAATTTCACTGAAAATAAGACCTGAACAGATTGAAAGACACTTACCTATATATTCTTGAGTTGGGAGATGTAGTATCATAAAATTACCAGTTTTCTGAAGATTTGTTTGATATATATTTTATATAGAATCCTGGTAGAATTTGGGAATAGAGGTGTAGTGCTTGATTAAATTATATTGTTTTTGTAGGAAACAAATAACTGAGAAATTTAGAAGAAATTGGGAAGTGTGTCCCTCACATGCTAACAGAATATACTGTTTGGGGGGTACAAAGACAGACCTATATAATCCTCAATTCCTGGCATTCATGCCTTGTGCCACTCCTGTTTCAGTGTCAGGAAGATGGGAATCTATGAGTAGCTTCTCATAGAATATAATAAAGGTGATCAAATGTGCCATATAATTACATTATGTGGATTTTTTCAGTCAGTCTTCCTGAGAGGCTCTGTCTCTTTCTGGCTTGGAAAATTTGGCTGCCCTGTTGAGAGCTACCTTCTGGAGAGGGCACTCTGCCTTGACAACCAACAAGAAAAGGAAGCCTCCAGTTCAGGAACATGTGAGCAACTGCCAACAACTGTGTGACCTTAGAAAGAGATTCTTTCACCCACTTAAGCCTCCCATGAGATTGCAGCCCGACCTGAGGCTTTAATGGTGAAGCCAAAGGCAGATGGTATCACTTAGACTAAAGACCCCACAAACTCTGTGGAATAATAAATGTATTTTGTTTCCAGCATCTATATTTTGGCATTATTATGAAATTAATATTATTATGACACAAGCAGAAAGTCACTAATCAATTCAGTGACGTGTTGGTTTAGAGAAAGGTAAATAAATTAATAGGATACTGAGGAGTCCAGAAATAAGGACTTGTGTATATTACTTAATAAATGAAACAGTATGTTCTTACTAGTAGGAGAAAGCTAGTTTTAAATACTGCTGGTGCTACTAGGTTGGGAAAATAATTGAAGCTTTTGCTTAAATTACACAAAAATTTTCAGTTAGTTAAAGTATTCAAATATAAAATAAATATATTTTTATATGGAAGTAATAGGTAGAGCCAGGCTTGTTGGCACACGCCTTTAATGCAGCACTCAGGAGGCAGAGGCAGGTGAATCTCTGAGTTTGAGATCAGCCTGGTCTACAGAGTGAGTTCTAGCACAGTTAGGGCTCCACAGAGAAACCCTGTCTTGAAAAATAAATAAGCAAGTAAGTCATAGGTATACTATAGATGTGAGAGAGATCGCTTACTAAATTAGGCTCTCAGAAGCTCATAAAATATTGCTTTATCTGGTTACCAATTTTAAAAGTATGGAACAAAAGTTGTAATAAAGTTAACTAAATTGTGGTGAGGAAAAAAACTGGTGTCAAGCTGTTAGCATACTGCTTTCTTCATTTAGACCTCTATACAAAAGCTCTAATTTACCTTCTAATTGAAGTTTTTTTCCATGTAGACCAATGACTAAGTTTTCTGACCAGCACTACTTTAGAGAAACCGTTGCCACAGCTTCTCTGTCCAGGGCCAACAGTAAATATTTTTGGTTTCATGAGCCATGCATCTAATTAGCACCAGCAATGTTAAATGAGGCCTGTGCAGCATAGATGATAGTGTAGATAAGTGAGTAAGGCTCCATCCCAACCGAATTGTGTTTACTGAACTAGATAGCCAGCCAGACTTGACTGAAATTGATTGACTCCTGCTCTAGAAGATGCAGATATAAGGGTGGTCCAATCCTTATCTTCAATAATTATAATGTAAATTTTACTGTGGGCCTGTGGGAGTGGGAATGAAGCAAGCCTCACATTTTTTTACCTTGAAAAGGTACTTATTCCTTGTCCAACCAAGTAACTACTAAATTACTTTGGATATGAATATTCCAAAGTAAAATTCTTTGTAAAAAAAAAAAAGTGCTAGAAGTGTAAAATTCACATCAGATTTTGAAGATTTAGTATAAAATGCAAAGCATCTCATTTTGTATTAATTGCATATAGAATTGGTAATATTTTAGATATATTGGCTTAACAAATTTATTACTATGATTAATTTCATATGTTTCTTTTTTACTTGAGTGTCATTCAAATATTTAAAGGTATAAATATGAGCTGGGTGTGGTGGTTTGTATCTATAATCCGTGCATTCATGAGATCAAAGCAGGATTGCTATGAATACAAGGCCAGGCTAGGCTACATAGGGAGTTCCAGGCCAACATGGGCTACAATGTGAGACCCTGTCACTGAGCTAGAAGTGGTATAAGGTGTTCTCCCCTTTGGTGAAACAAGAATGAATTTGGTTGTACTAAAGAAAAAGGTGTGTGGTAGATCAGTTAGGCGCAGGCTTTATTATTGGTCAACTAGGACTGTTTGGCTGGCACAAGGGAGACTCAGCCATAGTTTGGAACACGTAGATGAGAGCTACCCTTTACAGGTCTAGCCTGGAAGGAGTAAGTTATAATACAAAGGCAAGAGGTGAAACCAGGTTACCTAACTCAGAACTGAGGTCTAGCGTAGGGTGATAAGAACAAGCAGTGGAAGACTGAAGGTGGCTTCTTTAGGATATGGCAAGGACAGTGTAAGAATGAATGCCAATGTTCTGTGCTTAATGAACCTGGCTGATGTTGATACCCTCATGACAGTGCAGACCCTAAGGGGCTGTTTTGAGATTGACAGGCTGTGCTACATTTTGTCTATGTTTAGTTTGAGAGAGCAGTAACTTTGAAGGCAGGTTGAGTCTCAGAAATTTGCTGTTTTTTTTTCTGGCTGATACTGGCGAAGTTTGTTGTTTTGGCCGTTTCTGTACTGTGTGGCACTACTTACCTCCCACTCTCCATGGTCACAGTTTGTTGACTATTTATACGTTGGTTGGTCAGTGGAACGTTTGATTGGGCAAGCAGAACAGAACAGCTCTTTTTATGCTTTTGAATGTGCAATAGAATAGAGAAAGCTTTGCTGATGTTGGGCAAGAGGCAGAAACCCAGGGCAAAGGAATAGCAGACATATGCATGCTGTAGAGCTAGAATGGACCCCATGAAGTCCCAATCTGTAACCCATGTAGGTTCCTAGACAGCTCAGACATTTTCCTTCCAGCCTGGAAATGGCTTTTCACTTTTCTGGGGAGGCCTGTCCAACTTGGTTGGGAGTGACTTTTAGGCTCCTCAGCTCCTCTTGTCTTCAATTTCTTGTCTGACCAGGAAAGGTGGTGAGGTAGATGCTTGAAGTGGTTAGAAAGACAGGGGTGGAATTACAAGAGTGACGTGAGGTTGTCAGACAAGGTTGGGGAAAGCCCATAAGGTCATTTAAGAGCCATGAGATAGTAAAGTTATCCTTTTCAAATGTGTGGTACGCCCAGAATTCGAAGCACAGCTAATGCTACGTTGCTCGCTGATAATAGGTGTAGCAAAGTATTGCGCCACCAGTGCTAAAGGAAGCCTGTGTTTCCAGTAAGTCCTGTCTAAGGGATAAAGGTCCTCCTTCATGTAGCAAATTATTTGAACAAGTTACTTATTAAGCTTCTTAATAGCAGCTGCTCTTTTTGAGAATTGAGCTTTGCAGCTCTTTGAGTTTGTATTCTTCAAAGATGTTTCAAGGACAAACAAGTGACTGCTTTATGTGGTGTATTTTTTAAAATATAAAGGCCTAGAATGCAGTAGGATTGCCCACACTGGTGGGTTTATAAACGGTTTCAAAAGGGCAACTTTGAGTGGTGTCTCCAAGGCTCCTTGCACTTGAGGGTGGTCAGTGGTAGAGGGGACCTCCTTAAAGTCTATATGACCAATGGACAAGAAATGCACTTCTCCATGCTTTCAGGAACACAGGTCAGAGATGTGGGAAGTGACTCTAAATGAGGAGCATCTCAAATATCTTTTAGACAAATATAGAAAAAGAGGGGTTTGTAAACGAATACTCTGTTTAAGAAGCTATTCAAATGAGGTGTCTAAACAAACAGCATGTGATATGATTTGCCAATGTAATAAAGAAAAGTAAGTGCATGGAACAATTACTGAAGAGGTCTCGACATAGGGTTAAGAGCAGAAGAATTTGTGTTCCTTTTGGTGTATTTTCCAAGGATTTAACCCTCACTGCATGTACAATATGTTTCTTTTATAATGAGGAAAGCAGGAAATGCTTTAAAAAGACACTCTATACATTGTGTAGTATATGACTTTATTTCCCAAATATGGAATGATTTTTAAATATATATCATCTTATTTATCATGGAGCAGTTCATCAATCCAGTCTGCTTTTGTTTTTGGTTAAGTTAATGCAGATCAAAACCAAATTTAACTTGAATATTTAATACTTCTTCAAAATAAATGCAAATGTCTGTTCCTATTGGGCCTTAACTTTTTGTGTTAGAAATAATATAATTGCTTGTTTGTCTACCAACTAGCTGTATCAAATCTTATCATTATGCTGTTTTGGGCTTAAGCAATTAGTTCTTAAAGAATATGAAAAAATTTACAGTTGATGTTCTATTCTGTCTTAAATACATTTCATCAGTTGAGTCCATTTTTGCATATTTCATCATATTTATATCCATAATTACTATAAAGTATTATTTTTATATCTTTTAAACTCCACATGAGTGAATCATTCTAAGCATATCATCCTGAAACTTGTCATTTTCTGGTGTGGCTCAACCGTAGGGATTTTTAAACTATGCCTCATGGGCCAAATCTACAGCCTTCTCTTTTTGGAAACAATCTTTGTGTATTGTCTGAGTCCATTGTGGTATCAATTCCCAATCTCTAGTGATTATGGGTTATTTCTTATCCTGGTATGATACATCCCCCCAAAGGAATCTTTATAATTTGCTACCTATATAAAGAGGCAGACAGTTCTTCTGAAGCTACAGTTTCTCAGATGTTTCTAGATTAAAATGATCAGTATAATCAGTGGGCATCTTTGGGATGGTACAGTCTCTACTCCTTCACTGTGTGCTATAGAAAACCTAAAATATTTACTATCTGTCCCTTTACAGAAGTCTGCCAAGCCCTAGTTCTTTCTTTGTGTAGATATGCCACTGTTTATTAATTCTTCTCTCCATTATTTATAAGAAGTCATGTTTTGGTGAAATTTTAGATACACACATACACAAACACACATGTATGTGTATACTGTGTATCTCCTTATTGTGTGAGTTGAGGATCTCCAAAATAATATATTGAGCATTAACATTAACCAACTCAACTTTTATGAATCTTGATACTATTTTTCACAGTTAGAAATAGTGAATCCAAGATAGATACTGCCCTGTTAGCTTCTAGGTATTTAGCCATTTGGAAGGACACAGTATCTTATTGTTATTTCGATTGTTTTTGTCACCAAGTACAGTTACCACTTGAAGGAAAGAGAGGGCTATTTTGTCCATAAAGAGTAAACAGAAGAATCATGACTGGTCCTGGCAGCAACAAGGAAATATCTGCTGTATGCAGTTCACTGGATTAGATCAAGGTGATATTATTGGTCTGAATCAACGTTACTACCGTATGATTATTGAGCATTTAGGAATGTCAAGGATAGGGTTGACCATCACACATGTATTATCTTGTTTACTCCTCATACCAACCTGCTGAGGTGGTAATTACTGCTACTCATTTTGAGAGGAGCCCCCTGAGGTCCAGAGTGTGGCCCATAGTTATGTCTGAAATGGGGTTTTGGTGTATACTTTTTCACCCCAACTGGGCCTAGTGCCCTGTGCCCAGGAGCACATTTCTACAGGGAAAGCCTTTGGAGGTGGCTAGAGGGTACTCAGAGAATCCTTACTACTCACCAGTTCTTAGTCACCAGTTCCCTGCTGCCTTGGCTCCTATGAGCTGCCCACAGCCTCCTGCAGAAGAGAAGATCCTCCGATTTCCAGAATGGTCCAAGTTTATAGTTCTAGTGACTCTAATTATTTTGATTTATGTTTCATATAAATATTCATATCTTTTTCTGTCGTTTTAGCTCTGAACTTTAGTTTTCCTAATAAGAATAATAATGCAATACAGATTAGGGATACAGGCTAAGGGACTCTAATACCAGCAACTGAAAACAGTTACTGGTTCTCTTTCAAAACTTTGGATCTACAATGAACCTTTCTTTTTCCTTTTTAGTTCATGGCTGATGTAGGTAGGTAAGACGTAAAAAGTCCTGAGAATTTCTGTGGGGCTAGATGATAGTTTCACTCTGTCATTTAAGATAAAATTATCTTATGCCTAAAAGATTCTAAATTGTTGTCCCAAAGTATATGAATATTATTTATCCTGCTGCTATGAAATATGGTACACATGTGAACTTGATTACTATGGCAATAAGCCCCAGACCACTTTGAACAAGCCAGAAGCCAAAACATTAAAAACTGCTAGAGATGCAACTTTTCCCTCTGTCTTTGCCCTGAAGAATGCTAAAAGCATTGGGAACCACCAGACGTTTTTCTTTGGGGCTGACACTAGCTAACCGCTTATCTATTCCGCACATGGACACATAGATAAAGCTCATTTGCACAGTTGCCAACTCAGGGTTTGTCAGTTTATGTGATCTTGTTTCCTCTCCCTGCATTTGCTTTTAGGGGAAAAAAATCTGGCCATTCATAACTTCTGTGACTATTGATGGGAATTTTTACCTGTATAAAGTTAATTAGCTGTGTTATCTCTAGTGAGAAGAATGTAAGGCACTACAGAACATTGAAGAAAGTCTAGTTCAAAAACAGAAATTTCCCAAGGCTGTTGAAGTCCAGCTTAAAAAAAAAAGACATTTGTGGATAGACCTTTCCATTTTCTGCTTTTAAGAGCAACTCTACAGTAGCAACAATGATAATAATTCATGACGCTTTATAAACACAAAGCTTGATAGTATGAATTATTATTTAAAATATTAGTAATGTAAATATGTTCACCACAGAAAACTGGGACACCACCTTCCTTCTCCAGTTCCCACTTCATAGATGGTAAAAGGAACTTCTGAAGACTTTAGGGCTTGACAGCTGGGGCCTAGCTTCAACAGATCTGCTTGAGTCAAAAGTTCCTGTGCAACCATCCTTTGTGCTTGGATCCCCTGACTTCCCTCTACATCAAGTCTCTATAATTGTAATATGGATTTTGGAATATTTGTATTTTTTTTAAAAAAAATCTATCTAAAATTAAAACACAAATATAATAATAATTTAAAAAAAAAGAAAATAATCTATCTGTAGGGCCAGCTGAATGGCTCATCTGGTAAATGAATCTGAGGTCGATTTCCATGACCCATAACGTAAAAGAGAGCTCACTCTCAAAAGTTGTCCTCTGACTTCCACACTCATGCTTGGCATGTCCCCACCTCCACACCAAATAAATACCTGTAAATTAAAGTATTAAAAACTATTTGTAGACTGGGCTCTTGGCTAGAGACAGAATGCTACATTCAAAGTAAGCCTGAATTGAACAGAGTATAGAGTTGTTTTGTTTTTTTATGTAAAGTAGGTCCCTATGCTTATTTCCAGCAATAAAAAGAAGTGGAGTTTGTCTTTATTTCCTCCCCCATCTCATTTCTAGCTTCATCAAATCTCTCTTGTGTCTGTTGTATCCAGTTGCCTTAAACCAGCAGTCATGACCCCTTTGGAGGTCGCATAGCAGGTATCCTGCATATCAGCTATTTATATTATGATTTGTAACAGTAGCAAAATTGATGGGTATGAAGTAGCAACAAAATAAATTTATTGTTGGGGGTCACCATAACATGAGGAACTATACTAAGGGTCACAGCATCAGGAAGGTTGAAAGCTACTGCCCTAAACCCTAAAATTTGTTTCGCTGTCCCCTCATTCATTCTCATTCTCTCTCTCTCTCTCTCTCTCTCTCTCTCTCTCTCTCTCTCTCTCTCTCTCTCTCTCTCTCCTTCTCTCCTCCCTCTCTCTCTCCATCTGTGTCTGTCTGTCTGTCTCTCTCTCGCGCTCTCAAGATTTGAGAAATTTTAATTAATAGAAATGGCTGTGCCTAGTCTTTATTTCTGTCCAAAGTAAATGGACTGAAAGCTTTTTAATCCTTCAGAATTTTATCTGGCAGTGATCTCAGAAAATCTTTTCATCCCACCCCTTCTCTCCATCTCATTGTCACTGGCTTTAATTTTTTATTATTCATTTTCATTTATATTGTATAAAGAACATGATATATTGTATACAAATAAAATAAAATCAGTGCTACCAACTTTTCTCTTGGACTATTATAGCAACTTGTGTTCCCTACCCCAGCTATCTATTCTGTTGTGATTTTTATTCTAAACAAAGCATCTGATTTTTTAAAAAGCCAAAAGAAAAAGCTACTATTTTTATCTTATCTATAAAGTCCAAATATTTGTTAGCCTCCATTCCAGTCACTGTCCCCAGTTCTCTGGCTGCTAACTCTTACTAGTCTTCAAGATTTCCCGGTCCGCAGGAAGCCATTTTGTAACCTTTTCCTCCCCTGTGGAAGCAGTCTGTTCCTTTGACCTTTGCCCAGCTATTATATTGCTCTTGTTGTATAGTAATCATTCGTTTGCTTACCTGTCAGCCTTCCTCATTCACTCTCTGCTTTTATGCAGGAGATTTGCTCAGTGCCCGCTAAATGCTAAGTGCTGGGATTCAACTGAACCAAATGAGCAAGATGATCCCTTGCAAAGGGGAGAAATAGACAATAAACAAGCAAGTGAAGAAGATAATTTCAAGCAGTGATGAGTGCTGTAAATGAATAGTTCAAGAAGTGATGGTATAGTGCTCTACTTAATACAGATATCATGAAAGGTCTCTTTGAGGAGATGCCATTTAAGATGAGGGCTGAGAAAGCTCCGAATGGAGATTTAGAAGTTTCAGAATCCTATGTGATTTTTGTTATTTGCTGCCCATTGTTAAGCTGATTACTCCAGTTATCTGCACTGAAGCAAGTAATTTAGAAGTCAATTTATGGTTTGAATTGCTATTACTTGACTCCTATTGACAGCTGGGCTAGATTTGCCCTCCAAAAGATTAATTCTTGTAACATGGAAAACAAAACAGAACACATGAAACTAATTTTGGGTAATTGATATCTTGCTTTGTAATAGCAAGAAAAACATTTTGCCATGAAATAGATTTGTCACTCAATGATTGTTTATGGCTAAAGTTTTTCATTTGTAGATCTGGCCCACATGGAGGCTTATGTACACAGTCTTAAGTCTCTCAAATCCACCTTGCCTGTTTGCCATCTGAAATTGCCTATTAAGCATCAGTTCAGGCTTTAATTATTCTAAACCCATTGTCAATTGAATCTTTTTCTGTATATTGATTTTTTTAATACTACCAGCTCTAGAGTTAATCTGTTATGTGACACCGATCAAATTGCTTTGAAATTATGAACTTGTGCAGGAAAAGCACATTGTGAACTTGACCACCAAAAGCACTTCCAATTCTTTTGTGGTCTTTGTTCTCATACCTTCCTAGTAGTGTAGTTAGAATCATCCTGAACACAAGGAATTCTGCTTTTCTAGTGAGTGCTATTCGGCTGTGCATCTTGTTTTGTGTCTGAGATGAAGTCTTTATTTTGTGGGAGAAATGTAAAATATTTATGCCTACTTTTAAAACAATTAAAAATCAAGTAATAATGTAGTTAACTTATTAGTACGTCCAGAAGCCATCTAAGTTCCTGCGATATATCCTTCTCTTTCTTCTATCTGGTGTTCTAGGAGATTCTATAAAGATGTTTTACCTTCTTCTTGACTTCCTCTAGAATTAGACCTTTTGTGGGATCAGAAAGCATGGAAGACTGTTTAGTTTTCATAATGTTCAAATATACACCAAAGAGGAAGGAAGAACAAAGACAGAATCAAGAAAAGAGAAACGTGAAAACCCCTGATTTTGAAATATATATCAGAGGTATTTGTAGTTCTTCACCTGTTCTAGTGGTCTTCCAGTCTAGCAGATGTAATAGTATTGTAGTGCTGCTGTTGTCTGTCTTATGATGGTTGATAATGAAGTTTACTTTTCATATCTTTGCTACCCATTCTTATATCAATTTAGGTCCATATTTCATTTTCCCCATAAGTATTATGATTTGAAAGGTTTTCAATAAGAAGTTACATTTTTAAGAAAGAATGTTTGAACTGGGCATGGAGGCACACAGCTGTGATTCCAGCTGAGCTGAAAGGATCATAATTTAAAGGCTAGTTTATCAAAACAAACAAACAAACAATCCCCAAACCAAAAAGGGCCAGTGGTTCCATTATTCTGTGTATACACTGTTTGCTTAAATGCAGCTGTGGTCTGTGTAAACTGCAGTCAGTGTCTGCATGGATAGACAACTGTTCATTAGGTCATCTGACTGTGCTTATTTCCCTGGAGCTGAACCTCATTACCTGGAGTGTTGGCCTGTGCATTTCTGTGTAAAGTGCTAAAAGTGCCAAATGCATTGCCTTCTTCAGATCTGCTCAGTGGTACAGAGACCTATCATGGGATTACATGCTTTGTTCAAATGATTTTCAACCACCATTTTGTGTTGCCTTGTCTCTACCTGCAGAATTGGGAGTTGTAGAATATTTGATAAGCAGTAATGCTTTGAATATTTTTGGTCTTGGTTTGAGGGAAGGTTATTTCCTTAAATAAATTTCTTTAAAACTGGTACATAACATATGTTTAAAAAATAAAAAGATCAGATTAGCTATTTACACAGAGTCTGTCTCACATGAGGCCTTATTTAGTAGGCGTGTTCATGGCACAATTAGTTGTTAAGAGTACTATGGATTTTTCTTAATTGGACTGAGCATTGAAATTAAAGGCTAAAAATTTAAAAAGTCAATTTCATGAAAGTATATTCATTAAAAGTCTAATATATACTATCATTCTCTCATCAGTGTAGGGGAGAGGATCAATCTTTGAATTCCTCTGTGTTCTGCTGGAACAAATGACCAATCTATGAGCTACTTGGGAGAGGTAGTCAATGAGAGTGATTAATGGTTATAAAATTTATCACATGAGCTGTTGGAACAGTGTACTTGAGGTGTTTCCAAACTTGTATGTTCACATTAGCTGGAGAAGAAGCATTCATTGACTTCATCCGTTTCCTGTATTTGAAGGTGTCCCAAGTGACAGTTAAGCCATCATTCTTCATTCATCATTCTCTGAAACACTAACATAAACATGTACTTTTGTAACTAATGAAAACAACCACTGGATGATTAGCAGAGAAGATGAGGTTTCACATTATAAAATAAAAACTTTACATTTAGCATATCTCAGAAAGTGCCAAGTTTCATGGCCACAAGTTTCTGGGTTTCCATTGTATTTTCTAGAGTCAAATGTTTTTCCTGCAAGTATAAAACAGAACTATGTATCTGATGCAAAAAGCAGAGTGAATAATTCTTTCCTAAAGGATAATTTCTGGAACATTGGCTGTTTGGGAGGCTGAATTTGGCTTTGATACATAGTGGCAGCTAGTTGTCTGTTGTGAAGCAGATGGGAGCTCATATTTCCATGGCTGAACTGCTTTCTTAGAGTGAGGTTTTCCTTGACCACTAAGCACCGTAAATACAGTTGGGGAGGTGATATTACATGAATCTTGAAATGGTAAGTGAGTCTGCTTGCTTGACAAGTGTTTTCTCATCCCCTTTAAGTCCTTTTCTAGTTAATGTGGACTTTTCTTACATGGTTCCAGGATAAGCTTGCTAATGTATCTCTAGAGGAAAATACAATTTAGAAGAAAGGCAGCTGGCAGTTATTCTTGATTTATGTTCTTCTATTTGTGTTATAATGAGAATACACCAAATCTCATATGGTGGGAAAAAGTGAAGTGCACTTCACCAGAGCACCGAGACTCTTAGAGGTATTTAACTACATGCTAACACTGTTAGCTATAGCTTTCAGTAACCATGGTAATGTTTCTGGTTTTATTTGGGTGGCTTATTGTAGGCCAACTATTAACAGTACTAAAATGATACTCTCTGAAAAAAAATGTGCATACAAATTGAAAATGTTGTGCTTGCTGGCTTTTTACCCCTCTTAAACTTACCTAGCAATCAAGAACTGCTGGAGAAAGAAATCATACTGGAATAATCCTGCCAAATCCACTATGTAATCTTGGGATTATTTATGTGGCTCTACATGGTAACTTGAGTATTTCAGAGCATTCCTGATGAAAATAGCCTTCTAACTTGACAAAACCAGGGCTATTGTGGTACAGTGTTTCAAATGGTAAGAAAAGACTTTTGAGGCAGGGCCTGGAAAGATAGCTCAGTGGTTAAGAGCATTAGTTAACCTTTCAAAGGACCCAGGTTTATATCTGAGTGCCCACACGGTGCTTCCCAGTCATTTGTATGCAATTCCAATTGCAGGGGATCCAATACCGTGACTTCCATGGTGCACATACATATACGCTAGAAAACACTTAAACATAAAATCAAATGAATAAACTTCATAATTTTTTTTTAAAGAACAGACTTTGGGGACTAATGTTTGCCCTTAGGCCCTTTGTCCTTGGTCTCCAAGCCCCAAGTGTCATCTTTTCCTAGGCAGTTGAATTCCAAGAATGACTATCTTATTCAGAGGAAGTGATCATTTGAAATGACCTTCTTAAAAAAATAAACTCCCGGTCCTACAGCCTGGGTGCCTCCCAAACAGATCAAGCTATTCAATTGTCTCAATTATCCAGAGGGCCTGATCCAGCTGGGGGTTCCACAGCCTTTGGTTCCTAATTCATGTGCTTCCATTCGTTTGGCTATTTGTCCCTGTGCTTTTCCAATCTTGGTCTCAATAATTCACACTCTTGCATGAGCTGGCTGTTTGGAACCTTGGGCTTAGGCAGGGACACTTTGCTCAGCCTGGAAGGAGGGGACTGGACCTGCCTGTACTGAATCCACCAGATTGAATTGAATCCCCAGGGGAGTCTTGGCCCTGGAGGAGATGGGAATGGAGGGGAGGGGCTGGGGGGAAGGTGGGGATGGGGGCGGGAGGGGGAGGACAGGGGAACTCATGACTGATGTGTATAATTAAAACACAAATATAATAATAAAAAAATCACACACACACACAAAAATAAACTCCAAACAAAATGATTCCAATTGCTTTCCTGATAAGAGGAAGTGGACACAAAGTCCCATACCTAACCGAGAAACAATTTGTAATAGATAGCTACCAAGAGATGGAAAAATCAACTTTCTTCAATGGAGTGACACTCCAGGACAGGCCTCATGCTCAGTTGTTGTCCAATACAAAATGGACTTCATGTTTGGGATTTCTTTTGTTATGGCTTGGTGGATTTTTGCCTTTTGGGGATTTTGTTTGTTTTGTTTTCTTGTTGGATTTTTTTTTTGGTAGGAGTAGAGAGAAAGAACATGAAGTTGGGTCATGGAGGGATTTGAGTGGAGTTGGAGGAGGAGACAAATATGGTCAAAATATATTGTATGAATTTTTAAAAATTAAAGAAATATCATTAAGTTATCATCCATTTTTCTATACTTGAAGTTCACTTAGCAATTTCCCTGCTCTTTCATATATATGCAATATATATGTATATAGTATGTGTGTGTGCACATGTGCACACAATCTTTAGAATTATGCCTAGTTAGATCTCTATAGAAAGATTAAAGGACATTATGTTTAAAGTCCTCTGTAACGTTAGATCTGTTTATTAATTTATTTTTTGGTTTTTTTCAAACTCACAATTTACATAAAGTGTGTGTGTTGTTTCTAATTTTTGGTAAGATTGTGAGTGGTAGCACTTAAATTGATCCCTTCACATTTCATTATTTGCATTTCCTTGAGGTAGAAAGAAGTATGTTTTCAGATGTTGAAAGCTTTAATTGCAGGAGACTTCCGAAAGGATGCTTACTAGTATCTTTCTATTAAGTGCATAAGGATATACCAAGTATAATATTGTCTCCCTATTGACCAAAGTCTTTAAAACTTTCTAATTCACAGATTTTTTTTGTTTGTTTTTTGAGCTGAGGACCGAACCCAGGGCCTTGCGCTTGCTAGGCAAGCGTTCTATACCACTGAGCTAAATCCCCAACCCATTCACAGATTTTAAAAGTGATAAATTATGTATGACTTCTTAATTATAAGGTGAAGTTAGACAATCTTTGCTATTATAGGTTGCCTATTATGTAGCTCTCAGTAATGGTATTTGATTCTTTTTCAGACTGTGTATATAAATTAAAGTTAATTATCTAATGTTTTATTGCAGATTAGTAATTTTTCCATTTCTCTTATAGTTTACAATATAGATGCTGTTTAAACTGCATTGGATGGACAAGGGCATACATACATACATACATATGTACATACATACATACGTTCATATATATCTGCAATATTAAAGATTACTTAGCAATTAACGATCATTAACCTTCATATAAAGCCTGAACTAGGCATACTATTAAGACATCATGGCTAGGAATTGTGGTCTGCTTTTGATTCTGCTTTACTCAAAATTTTTGTGATTCTTTTTTCTACTGAATTCCTGGAAAAAGAAAAACTACTTCATTACGATGTTTTCCTTTCTACATATTGTGGGATTCAACTCCCTAAAAACTGTGATTAAAATGTATACAACCAGGATATGGCCATACCACCCTGAACTCAGCTGGGTTTGTGTAATCTTGGAAGGTGCACAAGGTTGGGCTTGCTTAGTACTTGGCTGGGAGGATTTATACATCCTTGTCTCTGAGGGTTCTTGTCAAGTAAGTTCCTATAGTCTATCTTTGTGCTGTCCTTATAAACTGAGTTGGTAAGCATTTCTTTTTATACTATTTTATGGATGTGATTTGTAGCATTGGTATTCATTCTTCTATAAATGATAAGTAGATTTCCCAAGTAAAGCTATTTAGGCCTAGAGTTTGCTTTGTGAAAAAGTTATTAACTATAAATATAATCTCTTTAATAGAGCAATTCATGGTATCTACATTTTTGTCAGTATGGTATGGTCATTTCCATCTTTCAAGGAATTAGTTCATTTTATTTATAATAGGTTATTAGATTTATGAGCATAAAGTGTTGACTAACCTAATATTTTGTGATTATGATTTCAACATCTGTAGAATCTATTGTAAATTGCCTTTCTTAATCCTCATATTGGTAATTTGTATCCTTTCTTACAAATTATGCTGAGGACATTTCAAATGCACACTTTGCTATTTTCATTTAACAATTTCTCCTGTAAATTATAAATTATCCCATATTGCAGCTAAAGATAGATCTTCATTATTTTTATACAAGCATCTCTCCATCATGTGGCTGTATTATAATAACTATTATCCAATGACTATTATTCATTTTATGAACAATTTTGGTAGTTTCCAATATTTTATCATTTCAAATGAATTTTCAATGAATAATTTTGCATATCTACATTTCGTATTGAGGATATTTCCTTAATATAGCTACTTTCTAAAACACAGTTTGTTCATCGTGTGTGTGTGTGTGTGTGTGTGTGCATGTGGTGCAGTTGCCTGCAGAGACCAGAAGAGGGCATGAGATTCCCTGGAGCTGAAGTTTCAGGTGGTTTTGAGTCAACGTGTGGGTGTTGGGAACTCAACTCTGGTCCCCTAAAGAGCAGTACAGGCTCTTAATCACTGAGGCATCTCTCCAGCTCCTTGTATGAAGATTCCTGAGAGAAACATCTCTTTATGTCCCTTAGATTCCTTGAAGAATTTTTTATTGTATCAGAAAATAGAAGGTTCCTCCCATAATTCCGAGTAAAGCAAAACCAAGTTTGTATGGCGCTATAAATAGGATTCTTGTAGTACGCTTCCTAATATCTATCATTTTCCCTTTGAGTATTAGCTTTTTAAATTATTTTCTCCTCCTTTTAATCATCATTTTTCATATAATTCTCTTGCTTTCTGAAATGTTCTCAGTTGTAGCTTGACCTGAGATTTGCTTACAGTTAGCGACATTTTGTTTTTTCTTATCTTGTCAAATAAAAAAAAAATATAACAGCAGCAATGTTACATTATTGAGATATTGGCAAGTGCAGACTGTTACTTTGTGGAACCACATGCGCAGAAAGAAACTCGATGTAAGGGAAAAAAGATGGCTGTGGAGAGTTCTCCAGTAGGGTGGAAAATCAAACTGGCTCAAATGGTGGAGAAGCCTTATGTTTAATCTCTAATTGAACTTGGAGTTTCTCAATTATTAAACACAAACTATCAAGTTGGATTTGGTGATCTGAAAGGATGAGTGTTAAGCCTTTCTTAACCTCAGCCTCCCTCAGATGTCTACCCATTTAAAGTTCCCGTGAACACATTCTTCTTGTCATCTGCTTTGTGTTTGTTTTTGTAACTCTGCAAATCTTTGTGTTCTTCTGAATTTTATCTTATAGATCAAATTTCCACTGGGGTGTTTGCTTCCAACTGCCCTTCTCCCAGGCTCTTTGGTGCCAGACTTCCTTGAAAAATGACAGGTCGCCTGATCTACACTTGACTGCACTTATTTCCCAAAGTTGTCTTTGATTTACTGTGTGTATCTCAGTGGAAGAGCAGGGAGGCAGTGAGAAGCAATGTCTTCTTCTGCAGATAACGGCTTCCTAATCACCCCAACCCTTATCTGTATGTTAAAACAGACAAGGGATGTTTTTGCCTGTTAGTGTCAGCTGCTTGCAAACTAAGCATTCTGTGACATTCAGATGGTTGTGCCTTGGCTTTCTTAATGATGGTAATGGTCTGTTGGAAGAAGAAGAAAACTCCACATGGAGGGACCTATTTGGAAAGCAATGGTGAAATCCTACTATACATTGTTTTATCTTCTTTACAACATTGATAGCTATAGACAGATATCATTGTCTGTTATAGAATATTTTAGTTGGTTATCTGTTGATATTCTAAAAGCTTATTTTCAAAGTATGTACTATGTAGTCATGAGCAGAAGAGACTTTTGTGTCCCCTAAGCAGTTAGCGTCAGTGGGACATATGCCCATGCTGGCACTGGTAATTTCTTGAGGGAGCTTGTGATCTACACCCTTATTACTCAAAGCATGTGCACCATCAGCATTTACTGGGAGCTGAGTAGAAAGGCAGGATCCTCAAACATCACTTCAGTTTGAGAAAAGCTACTAGTGGAGATGGAAAACCTGCTTAGGAATTAGTGAGTCTACAGTCTCTCTCTCTCTCTCTCTCTCTCTCTCTCTCTCTCTCTCTCTCTCTCTCTCTGACTACAATAGCAGTATGTTTCACAATTTTCTAGAGTTTGATTTTTCTCATTTAAATTGTCAGCTAATTTTTTTTTCAGGCACATGGAAAATGAGTGGAGGGGCATGAGGTCTAGAGATCCATTGTGAACTTGCTCAAGGAGAGCATATACCTAAAGAACTGATGTTGTTGTTACTTTGCTTGGCACGTCTATTAAAGCACATTTTGATGCCTCAAGGCAGGTCATGATTTCTTGAAATGGAATCAATCCTTGCTGTTCACAGATTGTGTATTTGAGAAGTTGCCTACTTGCTAGAATTTATTTGTATCCTCAAATCAATATTTGCAATGTAATTTTAGTCACTCACAGGTATACATAGAGGTGAACAAAAATTGGATCACCTAATAAACTCATATTTGAGTAAGGTCAAATAAGGCAGTACTCTGTCTTATTGTTCTGCCTCTCATTATATAACACATACTCTTTTCACAGCCTGTGGAGTACCACGGTCTCCATAGTTTTGTTTCTGGCTTTTGCTATTTACAGTAGCCTCCAAGCCTAATGTTAAAGAGCTGTTTATTGTTTCTAAGTCTAAAAGGGTGGTGATATACTTTACAGGGAAAATATGTGTGTTGCATAAGCTTCCTTCAGGCATAAGTGGTAATAATAGTGTCTGTGAGGCAATGCCAAGGAACTAACAATATAAATAACATATATTAAATAAAGTATGTTTCAACAGAAGCATACATGCAGGAAGGGTTGTTTACTGATCACTTAATGTGGTGACCCTAATTCAGCATTTCCCCAAGGAACAATGTTTTCATAGACACTTCAGTATTTGAAGTGACTTTGGAGAACCTAAGTGCTGCAGACGATGACATGGAACTTTATAGAAAGCAACTGGAGTAGAATTTCAGCTCACAATCTTTTCCTCTTTGGTGTTTGACATTGAGATGTGCTAGAAGGTTTTGCTTTTATTCTGAGCACAATGACAAATAAATAAACTTTGTAATTTACAGAAGCACATTTTAGTATTTGTGGATGTTGTTGTGATAAAGCAATGTTTCAGGGAGGGTCTGATTGTCCTGTGGATGAAATGAGATTCTTACAGGCATGGTATTCGAGACAATTATATTGCTATTGTACTAGAACAACTAGTTTCTATGTTAAGCCCATTTTGTAAAACTAGGGATTCATGTTTAGAAGGTTATACGTCAGCTCTTACTATGATCCACTCTGCACTGCCACCCATTTTCTGGTACATATTGTTTTACCCCTCCTCTATGTGAAATCTGAGTGCCCCTGTGGGATAATATTACCTTGGAATACAGTTCCAGATGATCTGAGATTTGAACCCAGGCTTGCTGCTATGCTCGATGGCCTCTGACTGCTTAATACATCTCCCAACGGTGTAATTTTGTACAATCTGTCTCTCCACTTGGTACATCATTTCTTTTTCATGTGTCTGGAGGTGGCCTCATAGGCTAAGACTGTCGGTTTCTTATTGCAGTCCTGCATTAGTCCGTGAGGGCATTGAGGGACAGGAATGGTTTTTTGTTCAGCTTGGTTTCAACAGTCCCCTTTACCTTGTGTAGGAGTGTCTGATTATGACATTATTGCAGCTGCTTCTAAATTACAATTTAGGGGTAAAGCTAACTTGAGTAGTGATGAACTTCCTGTATTAGCAGCTTTGCGTATGTTCCATGGTAAAGAGCATATAAGCATTTACTATTGGACATTGTAAAAACAGCCGAGGTTGAAGACATTAGCTGTGAAGGCCAGATAAAATAGGGGTAACTTGTTTTCTGTGGCCAATTATTTTCCAGCTAATGATGAGGAGTGTACCAATTATTAAGACACCAAGAACACGGAGTAAACCAGTGCAGTAAAATCTTAGTCTGCTAATATTCCTCTCTTATGTTTGTTTGTTTATTTCAAGACAGGTTCTCAGTATGTAGCTCTGGCTGTCCCAAAACCATTACAATATGCAAAACTGTAGATGAATGCCAATAAACCATCAGGGTTATGTGACTGGAATTATGAAAGACACACACATGATTCCTGATAGTGGTGTCTTAGGATGAAGGTAGGGTGATGAGATGGAGGGGATTACATAAAGGAAGATGAGGTATTGTCCATGATCTAGTCTCTGTTGAACACTGGATTTGTGTATATGTGTATGTCAACATAATAAATACAAGTAAACAAGGTCATTGTGGATGGATTATGCATCAGAGATTTAAGTTTAATATGATTTATTCAGTTCTCACCGCATTTCCTAAGCTCCCTCTCAGGGACTATTAAGGGAGCCTCCACCTTTTACCCTATTGAGATAATGACTTAATAACATCCATAAGAATTTTGTGTGTTTTGTGTGTGCAGTGGGGAAGAAACAAAATGACCAAATATAAAATGTAATATTAGTGGTGAATTCAAGGACAAAGGGCTTTATGAAAATAAGAGCTGGCCTTTTGAGTCAATCGGAGACTGGGGATAGGGAGATGAATTGCAATCAACTGTAATGGAGTCCCATTTTCTGGTGCTTGTATTAGCTTGTCCTACATTTTCTTGGCAGCAGGGAGGAAGCAAAGAGCACTATTCAAAGAAAAGCAACTGTGCAAGGCTTATAAGGAAAATGCTCATCCTATTCTACATTCCACATCACAGAAAGAAACCCTTGCCTTCTAGTTGTATGAGAAATATCCTTTATTGGGAAGTCATTCTCCTTTCTATTCCTGTTCTCTCTTTTTTCAGTTTCCTGTCAATCATACATTCTCTTTTCTATTTGAATCCTTGAAATTGCTTTTTAGTATCAGTTGGTACAAGACAATGTGCGTTTATTTTGGTGACAGCTTTTTCTAGTTACCATGCCAGAATGTCTGCCTTCACAATGAGCTGGTTTTAAGGCACTTCAGATTTCTGCTGGTTCCTAGCATCAGCTGTGAACAGACAAAATTCTGTCTGGGAATAAACTTTCTCATTGTGGATCAGGCACTTTAGTTAACCTCTTGACAGAACCAGAGAACCAGAGAGAAGAACTGGGTATTGTTTGGAGTCCCAGGTCATTAAAGACTATCATAGGGCTCTTCCTGTCTCCGTGGAGATGTGCAGCCATTTTCTTCATAGAACAGCTAACCCATGTATTTTTAGTAGCAGCAGGGGAGGATGGCTATTTGGGTGAGCTATCTACACAGCTGGAAAACCTAAACATACAAAGGGTCTTAAGTTTCCCTTGATCTTGTTTTCCCCAAATCCTCTACTCCCCCTGCCCTGGAGAAGCACACAAGGGGATGGATGGCGCACTTGTAAGCGTCGCCCTCCAGCCTTACTGGCTACAGTTTCTTCTGTCAGTGGAAGAAGCACATAAGCTCTGCCAGCTGTTTGTCACTTTCAGAGCTATTATGCTGTTTCTGTCACGTCTGTCTGGCCAAGCAAAGAGGAGAGTCTTATGATTTGACCAGCTATAAATAGTCTGATCAGGGGATAATTTCACTTGGCTTTTATGTTTTCCAAACCCCTTCCTTCTTGCTTAGTTGGAATAATTTCTAACTAAATGCGGTGGGTTTTTTTTCTTCTTCTTCTGATAAATATGAAAGCCAGTTTATACTCTTTCTAATTGCACTTGGGCATGATGTCTCCAGATCACATGCAGGATTTGGAGTAAACTTGATTTATTTGTTTGTTTGGGTTGGGGGGGGGTTTATGGGGGGGGTTGTTGTGTTTTGTTTAGTTTTTGTTGTTGCTTTAATTTAAAGATGTTAGTAATGGTGTTTTTGTTAAAGATATCTTCCTGATGTAGGTTAACTTGTCCATTTGGAGCCAACTTGAACACCATCATCCATGGATTCAGCATCAAGTTGTGCTTTTTGAATTTCCATTCATTGGAGACATGGAGAAGTGCCCTGAGTAGATCTTTGGTTTATTATTCCCTTATCTCTTTAGCAGAAGGTGACTTCCATGAACACCCTAGGAACTGGGCCAGGAATAGTGAGTAGAAAATGCAGAACCTGCTATTCTGAAGCGGATTTGGAAACTGGAAGTAAATAACCTATGTCGTTGTTAATTACTAAGGCAAAGATATTTCTCTTTCTGGAAGTGAATGCTGTACAGGATGTGTCATGTAAATGAACTCACTTCACTTTGGGCATTTCTAAGAATAAAAACCTGATTAAATAAGAGTGGCAGGATTCATTCCTGAGGATACGTTGATAGAGATGATGGCCCATGCCATAAAATAAGGTGCAGTTATAGGAGAAGCCATAGATTACAAACACTGCAAATCTATCTTAAAGTGGTTTCTCTAAAAGAATTTCAGTTTACAAACTGCAGGAGCATTTTATACAAATTGTCCTAAGTATATAGCCTGGTCAGGGCTGTGTATTCTTTACAAGACAAGGCACCAAAAGTGGTGAATACATTTAAAAATAGACAGACATGCTAATGAGGAAATGTTATAAAGCAAACACCATGACTTGAATAAACAAGGAAAACACAAACTGGAAAAATTATTGATGTCAGACAAATAAGCAATATTCTCAAAAATTAATGCCAGTGAGAAGGCAAAGGATATGAACAGATAATGTACTGAAATGTGTCTGCAAATGCCAATGAAGACATGAATAGTACTTAGTATTATTATATTATTAATCATTAGGAAAATGCAAATCAAAACTACATGATTCTAATGTCTATAATAAACAAAGTGTTTCTAGCAAGGATACGAAAAAATTGGAACCCTTATACATTGCTGGTGGGAACTTAGAATGGTACAGATGCTTTGGAACACAGTCTGGCATTTCTTTAAATGAATGACACACAGTTTCCCTGTGACAACACTTCTACTGTTAGAGACAGATCCAAAAGAACTGGAAACACTTTTATGGGGCCAGAGAGATGGCTCAGTGATTGAGAGCCTGTGCTGTTCTTCCAGAGGACTGGAGTTCAGTTTCTAGCACCCTTGTTGGGTGGCATACCTATAATTCATGTGATCCAAAGCCCTCTTGTAGCCTCTGTGGGCACCCACACACATGTGAACATGCACACAAACAAACATATACTTATAAGCAAGTCTTTTAAAACACTTTTGCGGGGGAGAAAGGGTTTACTTGGCTTACATGTTCTGATCATAGTTCATCATAAAAGGAAGTCAGGGCAGGAGCATTAGAAGCCTGTTCTTGTCATTTTTTCCTTTTTAATTTTTAAAATTGTATGTGTATGGTTGTTTTGCCTGCATGTATGTCTGAACCACATAGAGGCTAGAAGAAGGCATTAGATCTCCCCGTGACTGGTGTTATGGGTGATTATTAGCCATCATGTGGGTACTGGCAATTGAACCCAGGTCCTCTGCAAGAACAACAAATGCTCTTAACCCCTGGGCCAACTCTCTAGCTCCCAAAGCCTATTCTTTTCTAAGGAGAGACAGAAAGGGAGTGTGGATCCAGAGAGGAGAGGAGGTGGGGAGGAGCTTTTAAAACACTTTTATATAATCACTTGTTATAGAAATGTTTATGGAATCATTATTCACAATAGCCCCAGAGTGGAAACAATCCAAACATTCACCGATCGATTATTAATAAAAGTTACTATATTTAAAGTAAAATGTTATTTGACAATTTAAAAGAATGGAATATTGACCTATACTACAACATGGCTGAACCTTGAAAACATGCTGAGTAAAAACACCAGTCATGAAAGTCCATGCAGTTTATGACTCAGCTAATATAAAATTTTCAAATAGGCTTTGTAGAACCAGCAGTAAGTAATAAGTAACTGCCTTAGAGTGGGGGTATATGGAGGAGTGGGGAACAACAGCTAATAAAGAGAGAGTTGGAAAAGATGCAGGATAAGGCAGTTGATTTGGGCCTTAGGAACTAGAAGAAGCAGAGCTCCTCTCTTCTTGAATTCATTAGGTCATAGTTTCTAGGCCGGAAGCTGGTGGGATGACTATACTCTTTTGGTCTTGGATCCTGAATCTTAAGTCCCATAGTATCATTGCTCTACAACCTGGAGGTTCTGCTTGTAACAGGGTACCTTTCCCCACATCTCTGTCTTATCAAAGTTACTGCTGTGACCCCATACCTAGCATGTCTCCCTGTGTATGTTGTGCCTTATCTGGAGCTTGAACATTTTCCCTAAGAAATGCATTTTTTAATGATTCAGTTTCATTAGCATGACAGTTTATTGCAAATCTAGTGTGATTTCAGATCATCTGTTACAGGTGTAAAGAATGTGTTCAGGCTTCAAATAAATGTCTCACATAGAATCCTTTTGATGAGATGGAACTGCCTGTGTTCAGGGGAGATAATCTACAAAAATAAGATGAAGAACTTAGGTTATTTAGATTAAAATATAGTCACTGTCAAGTTCCCATTCCTAACTTTCTGGGAGTTGATGGAGAGATGTGCACTGTGGCTTGTTAGATATGATTAGTATGCAGCTGACATCCAAGAACATCCATGTGTGATGAATTTCATTAATCCAGTGATTTACAAAAGGAGCTTGAATTAAGCACGTCTTCATGCTCCAGAGACTTCATTGAGCTGCTTGCTATTGGTCACCAGTTTCTTCAAATACAGTGAAGTAACAAAAATCAAAAGACAGCTAGGAATGCAAGATGACTCAGAGGCATATGGGCATGGCATTACAGATCGTGGAATAGGGAAAAGAATTGTAACTTTATTTAGCTGTCCCACTTAGAATAACTGTTTTTCTTATTTAACGTTCATGAGATTAAAAAGTTATACCCCTACTCGGCTTCAGTTTCTTCTTGTCCTGAACTAATAATCATCACAGATGCAGAACCCAACCTCCTGGAGAGCTTGTATACATGTAGATGCATAGACCTAACACCTGGTCCTGTGGTGAGGCCATAATATGGACATTTTAAATAAATGTCCAAGCAATGCTGTGGCTGATCCTCCTGCAGCTGCTAAATCAGTTGCTCATCTATCAATTTTAGAAAATTACTTTCAACTCTAGGGTCCTTTAGTTTGTAATTTCGTGTTTGGATATCTGAGGCACATGCTTACGACTCAAGATGAGCGCTGATCATTTAACTTACTCTGAGGGTTCATTGTCTTTCTGACCCTAGAGACCAAAGCATGACCACGGGTTACTGTATGCAGGAAGGCTGCTCTATGGTCTAATTTCGGCTGTGGGTGGGGAAGAAGTAGGTGGGAACCAGGAGAAGCTGTTTTGAATTGAAATTAAGATTCTCAAGTGAGTTCTAAATATCTTCCAAGGCTCTCATTTTTCTTTTTAGGCATCATCTGGAATCTCCTGAAATGACCCTTCACTTCCTTAGCTGGATCTCGGATAGGAAAGTACCGAAGCCATGAAGAAGTATGGGGAAACAGGGAGAGAAATAAAGCAAACGCTGAGTTTACAGGCAGGGCTGGGAGTTGTCGTCAAGGACACTGGGGCATGCTTTCAAACATGGGTTTCCTTTAGTTTGAATGTGCAGTAGCTTTCTGGAGATAAAAAGAACAAAGGGAGGTAATGGAACTGATAGCTTTGACCTCAGTTATGATCTAGGCAAACTAACATACCAAACAGTGTGTCTGCCCACCAGCACTGCAGCAGAAACCAACCATGGTAGGCACCTGCCCTTTCAGGAGACATGGTTTGTTTGGACATGCTCAACACTGCTGCTTTGCTTTCTTGGCCCTCAGTGGATGAAAGGTAGCATCTCACAGTTGCTACCACTTAAGCTTGTTGCAGGTAATTGCTGACAAACATGGGGAAAGGGCGATGCTTTGTTACCTATCATATCATGCCATGTATTTGTCATAAGTAATTAACACCTTGGTATATTTAACATTTTTGCTGCACACCCATTTTCTTTGGTGCTTACTCAAATCATGTAACCACTCTTTCCTCAAAATAATACTGTATGCTTGCATTTCTTGCATTATTATGGTGACATACATAGAGACTATTGCATAAATACATTGTCCCCTAGGTAATCAATGCTCTATGATAGTCTTGGTCCCATTTCCTTTGTTGGCCATTATGCTATGTTGGAATGGTCCTCCCCAAAAGTGCATTTTTCCACGAGTGTCTCCTTATTTACCCAGGAAAGCACCCTAGAAGCTGAATCTTCAGTTAGAGCTATGCATGCTTTGAAATTGCTTCATTGCCCTGTAGAAGTGAGGCTCCTCTCATAAGCTCTTAGTAGTGTCTGAAGCAGCCTGCATGCTACAAAATGAGCGCCTGTTACTTTTAATAAGGACTGTCACGGCAGTAGAGAACATTGGGGTTGGTTTTTTTTTTTTGAATGGAAGTGTTAAGAAGCAGAATGTGTCTGAAGTGTTTCTGGAGAGTATTATTGGAGCTTTCTGTCGTCATACAACCCCCTTGCAGCATTTCTGCACTGCTGGGATAAGGAACAGGTTCTATTCTTAGTGGAAGCCAGTGTGAGAGACACCAAATGTTTACCATCGGGGTTCCGCTGTGTTTAGAGCTTCATCTATGGAAATAGTTTTCCTTAAATACTATTTTATATTTATCTGTAGTTGAAAAGCTTATGCAGCCAACTATCTGCTCACACATTCAAGACTGCCTTCAGTTTTGATAGCTAACTTTGATATCATTCAGAATTAATTTTTGTGCATTGTGTTTGCCTGCAGGGTTTTTTTTGGGGGGTGGGGTGGGGATGCTTAAGAACAATTACAGTAAGAAAATTCAGGGACCTCTGTTTCTTAAAAGAGTTCAGAGAACCCTTTGAGGGAAAACTGTTCCTTTATTTTCCAAGTGAGGCTATGGCATACACCCTTGAAAATAAGGCTCATAATTCTAAATCTTATGGTCTCGCCAGTCCTTGCAAATACCGTATTCAGATTTTACAGCAAATTTTTAACAAAGACATGGGTGCCTGAAATGAGGAAGAGAAGGGTGGATACAGCAAGAATGTCTCTGTGTAATGTTAAATTCCCATCTTGGATCTCAAACATGCTTCCTTCACCAGAGCTAAATTTCTTTTGTATGAGGCTGTTCAAGAAGTTTCAGAGATTTTTATTCCCCATATATGCATATAGTATCTCTGAGATAATTCTATTTGATTCTATGATTTGTTGTTAATTCAATTGCTGGGAGTTTTGCAGTTTTTTAAAATTTTATGTTATTAGTATCTGCCTGTATGTATAAAAACATGTACATGCCTGATGGCTATGGAGGCCAGAAGAGGGCATTAGATGCCTGGAACTGGAGTTACATATGGTTGTGAACCACCATGTTGATTCTGGGAACTGAACCTGGGTCCTCTGCAAAAACAGCAAGTGCTCTTAGCTGCTGAGCTGTCTTGAGTCCCAAGTTACTTATTTTTAATGGTTTCTCTTTCACAGAAAGTAATGACTAATAGTCACTCATTTAACAAACATTTCTGTGGCATATTCCAGATATTAGTCATTTTTTTTTGAGAATTTTATGAGAATCAACTAAGATAATACTTCCTCATATTAGCGCATCTCTCTTATGAGGAGGCAGAGGGTCCTTGACCAATTATTCAGAATCACCCAGCCAATGAATGACAAAGCTGGTAGTCCAAATTGTGTGGCAGCCTGAACTGCCTGGCATTTATATAGTTTGCTACAACAATGACAGGTTTTTTTTTTCAAAATACTAATTTATATTTTTGAATAATATGTATATATGTCATTTTATTAACATATGTTCATTATATAAAGTACTGAGTTTCATAATGACTTATCATGTACTTTGACCACATTCACCCTACTCCCTCTCACATCTACTACTTGCCTTCCCTCTTCCACATAGTTCACCTTCGACTCTCATGTCTTATACATGACGTATTATCTAGCTTCCACATGGGAAAAAACATATGATATTTGTATTCTAAGTCTGGCTAATTTTGTTTGTTTAATTGCAGCATCTGATTTCTTGCAAATGACATTTTGGTAAGAGGAAAGTGGTTACCCTTATTCTAAAAAAGAATTTTCGTTTTTAGCCTTGACTGGGTATTAGCCTTACCTTTGAAAAACTCAAAAAGGAAGGGAGGGAGGGAGGGAAGGAGGAAGGGAGGAAGGAGGGAAGAAAAACTCATTCTCAGAAGGTCAAATCCAGACACTAGGAGCTTTGAAAGTTCCCTGGATGATTCTAGGGCAGCCAAGATTCAGAAACTATGATCTCAGTAAAGAGACATTTTCTGATGGCCTATACTTTATTAGAAACTTCTGATGAAAATTATCACTGGTTCACTTTACTGTGTCTTCTAGGAGGTGAAAACCCTGTTCTCAAAGGGCCAGTCTTCTTTAAGCACAGGTGCTTGAAGGTTGGGAAAAGCCACTCCTTCTGAAGATTCTGTTTCTGAGAACATTGTAGAAAAGTCAGAATATGGATTCATTTGTGTTAGCATACATCAGCTAGTTCTTTCCATTTATTATTTTGGTGACTGGATTATGTTACTCTTATTGAAATCAGTAGCCAGGTTGGTTTGAATTTTCCACATCTGAACTTGGAGATAAAGCTAAAAAAAAAAAGAGAAGGCCAATGGTGGTAGGATAGATACAGGAACAGTGAGCATCTTCAGCCCTCTGTGAGTGCTGTACAGTTGTCCTTTTTTTGTTTGTTTGTTTGTTTGTTTGACTGGCCAAGCATTCAGTACATGACAATTTGAAAAGAAGAAGTTTTCTATTAGAACAACTTAGTAAAATTAAGCAGCAAAACTCCTCTGAAGACATGTAGCTCTTGGTCAAGATGTGTGCATAACATATAGCATTTAAAGAAACCCATCAAGCATGTCTCAGTAATTAATGCCAAACACTTTTTCTCGGCTTCATCTCAGTCATGCTGGGAAAGTGAATTTGTTGTTCAGGGAATTTATTTTGGAATTACCTTTTGTTCAAACAAGACTAAGTCATGTTGGGGAAAATGGTAAGAGCAGTCCCTTTTGAACAGACACTCGTCTGTTGTTCTTAGAAGCCTGTCAGCTTGCTGGAATCCTCTGGGTTAAAGAGCATGAAGGCATTTTTCTCGTTATAGCTGTACATGAAAGCTAATTACAGAGAACCCTGTTTCTATTTGCTCCTGCCTGAAGTGTCTTCTAGACTTGCATTTTGGTGACTGCTATTTCTGAATTTGTAGTGATAAAAATATACTACCCCTGCTGTTTGTGGGGAGAGCAGAGACAAAAAGCACAGATTGTGACATACTCTCTGACTCGATTTATTTTTAAATTGTGAAATGTATTGGAAATATAAAAAAATTAGTGAAGATGCAGTATAAAGAATAATACAACATTTGTTCTTGCATCCAGCACTCAGTTTAAGAAATGGAATAAGAATAGTTATTTCGAGGTGTCTGTTCTGTGTCCTTGCCCACTTGCATTATCCTCCCTCCCAGCACAGATAATCTCTACCTTGATTTGTGTTACTCATTTTATTGCTTTTTTATTTTAGCTTCTGCTGAACAGTATGTTGTTTGATTTTGAGAACAGCATCCAACATAAATCTAGCTTTGTAATGAAGGGGAGACATTGCTGTATTCAATAAAAATCCCCAAAGGGAAGGGAAAATAAACTCAGTCTCTGAGAGACTCTTAACTTCAGTTTCCATGAGTTTATGTGTGGGAAAACTGCTGTGTGAAACTCTGGGTGAATCTGGGGAAGATGGGGTTCCTCACAATGAGTGAGCTGTATGTCGAGTGTCAGCAAGAATGTGGTCACAGGCATAGGTCATTTCTCATTCCCTCCTCTTAGAGCCCACAGACAAGCCTTTCCAGCTCTCAGGAATAGGTTAAAGCAGAATGCTGCCATGAAGTAAAATGAGGGCCCTTGCTGGTCCAAACAGCACAAAAGAGCAGGAAATCACATCAGCCTATAGCCCCCCAAAAAAGCCAAACAGAAAAATCTGGATCCAGTTTACTTGGTCATTCATTTGTTTTCACTTCAAAGACAGCGACAATGCTTCAATTCCAATTGTCTCCCCTAATTTTGGCTCAGGAGTCCATTCTTTACTTTTATGCATAGCTCCCCTCAACCTCTATCCTATGTTAAAGCTTGTTTTATTGTGTGTTAATTCTTTTTTAAACTTTACTGAAATACATCCTCCAGTAACTTTCTGAGAAAGTATGATGGAAAATATATTTTTTGAGTCATTACTTACTTCAAAATATTTGGAGTTCTATCATTTCATGAGGGGTTAGGAGAATTCTGAAGTAGAAATCTGGGGACCAAGGTTTAGTGATGGAGGATGTCCTTATCCTGTGTGAGCCCTGTGTTCATCCCTAGCATCAAAAATGAAGTAGAAAACAAATTTCTAATGAAAGTTTGCATATTGCCCTCTGTTATTTTCTGGTTTTATTGCTGTTAGTTATAGGGGGCTATAAAGGCATTTAGATTCCTTATGGGCTACATATGACCTGCCTTCTTTTTCTTTGTGTGAGCATGTGAAGTTTTTTGACACCATGGTATGACTTTGTTTTCATCCATCCACTGTCTAGAGCTTTCTATGATCTACTGTGTGTTCTTTCATTCTCACACCTCAATTCCTGAAGGATTAGAAAATTTTCTCAAATTATTTTATTTTTTTCTGCTTTTCTCTTGTCATTCTGAAACTCATATCCAGAAGCTGAAGTCTCCATAGCAATTCTATTTCGCAATCTAGGCTGGTCTTAACCCCGACTCTCTTGGTTCTACTTCCCATATTCTAGGGCTATAAACATGTGCTACCATACTCAGCTTTTTCTCCTTTTTTTTAAAAGCTCTTTATATTTACTCTAGCATTCTCATAAGGGGTAGCTGTAAATATTTCTGTTGTTTTTTTATTTCTCTATATTTTTCATTTCTAAAAATAGTTAGGTTTTTTAATTTTGTTCTTTTTGTTATGTCATGCATACCATAGATTATCTCTTTGAGACTATGATTGATGTATGTTTGTTTGTTTTGTTCTAGCCATTCCATTTAAGTTGTTCTTTTGTGTACTTGTTTTGATCTGTCTTCCTTGGCAGAGGCTTTTCTCACATATCTGATAATCCTGGGTTGCTTGGAAACCAGATAGCCGCTGAAGCTCTTAATAGGTGGGTGGAACTTTGAAAATTTGATCTGGGTTGGGCACTTATTGGGAAACTTGAAGGTTAGTATCTTTAGGTCATTCTCTTACCTTAGGTCACTTACATGCCCCAGAGAAGCTGAGAGAAGTTGGGTCTGCTGTCCAGTCTGGGAGACTCTTGGAGCAAGGGCACTTGGAGACTGTCTCTCCGAGGTTCAGGATTTCACACGCATCTGATCACTTCATGCCCATTGTTCCAGTAGCACACTCATGCTTCTGCCCTCCAGGCGTGGATGCAGTCTTGGGGCGGGGGCAATCCCTCCATGGAATACAATGGGGAAGTAGGTGTAACTGGCTTGCTTTCCAGCCCCTATGCTTTTGTCACATCTTCAGCCCAGTTTCAGAGGCTCATTGTCTGTTTCCCTCACCTCTGCTTTGAGGTCGTCTTTCCGCAGTGCCTGCTGAGCTGCTTATTGTTTACCTTTCAGCTTCTAAAGCATTGTTGCTATTACTACCCACTTCCACCTCCTGAGTTTATCTTGTGAAAAAAAGAAAAAAAGAAAAATATTTCTTTTTGGTGATCTCGGTGTGGTTTCAAGGGAATAAAATTATAAGTATATGTTCTGTCCATCTTGGTAGCTGGGGTTTTGTTTTCCTCTTTGTATTATGTGAATTTAGTTCAGTTTTGATGATTCAAAGTCAAAAGCTTCTGGGCCTTTATGGAATGTCTTTGGGCCAAATACTGTGCAGCTCTTTGTGCGTGTAGAGAGAGGCCTATTGAATGAATACCATCCTTATTTTACAAAAGACAAAATTCAAAATGGAATTTCCAATAAAGCACTGCCCCAAGGGTGGATCTAAATGTAATTCAATGGGCTGGAGAGGTGTCTCAGCTGTTAAGAGCACTGGCTGTTCTTCCAGAGGACCCAGGTTCAATTCCCAGTCACCAACATGGCAGCTCACAATCATCTGTAGCTTTCATCCCAGAGGATCTGATGCCCTATTCTAGCTGCTTTATGTCCCAGGTACCCACTTAGTACACAAGCATACATGTAGGCAAAACACTTATACACACAGAATAAAATAATAATGAAAGTTTTTTAAATGAATATAGAGCTGGGCATGATGGCAGGTAGAGGCAGGCAGATCTCTTGAGTTCGAGGCCAGCCTGGTCTACAAAGCAAGTTCCAGGACAGTCAGTGCTACACAGAGAAACCCTGTCTCATCCCAGCACTCAGGAGGCAGAGGCAGGTGGATCTCTGTGAGTTCGAGGCCAGCCTGGTCTACAGAGCAAGATCCAGGACAGACACCAAAACTACAGAGAGAAACCCTGTCTCAAAAAAAGAAAGAAAGAAAGAAAAAAAAGGAAGGAAGGAAGGAAGGAAGGAAGGAAGGAAGGAAGGAAGGAAGGAAGGAATGTAATCTAAGATGTGGTTCAAAACCCTGTGAAAGCTTTGCACTAGTGTGTTTCCTTTGCTAGGGGCTGAATTATAATCATGCCTGTGAATCCTATAAGTATCAGCATGAGTTAACTAACTAGGTCTTGAAGGAGAAAACCATTCCAATATGTTTTGAGTTGACCAAGCTTACTTCCCCTTTCTGGAAGCAAATGGGGTCCCCAGAAATCATGAGAACTGGCTGCTTTCCCTTCCTGCTAGCTTTCTGTGAGGCTGAAGGTCATAAATGGTCACTGTTAGGCTATCAGTGCAGAGAACAAAATACACATGATGTTCTGGCCCACCCAGTGGAATATATATCCTATAAGTGAGATTGTGCTGTCGTGAAGGCCTTGTTTTCTATATGAGTACAAGACTCAGTATCTCATTATCCATTCAGTGCTGTGGGCATCAGCATCTCAATTCCCTGTTGAAGCTTTTGCTTTTGTGCAGCAGTAGGAAGCCATTGATCCATAAACTGAATACCGCTATTAATGTGATCTTCAGAGCCTTTGCAGAGTTGATTACTTGCTATTAGGTATTTTCTGCAGACCTTTGTCAAACCAACCAAATTATGTATCAAAAATACTTCAGCATTGAAGAGCTTTAAGTGGGGACAGATAAGTTTTATGTCAGAGTATTAGAACTATTGACAAATACATTTTCTGAGTACCGAGGATTTAATTCTTAGTTTTCAACAGAGAACTTTCTATGTATGGCTGCTTAGTTATTAACAGTAAGTTTCTGTCTGTATTCTTTCCCATACCTATAGATAGTCTTTTGCTTAGAATAATATAGTGTAAAATATGGTATAAAATACTTATAAATAGCTGAAAATATAAACTATTATCACCCTGCTGCTGCCTGTGAACCCTGGGACATTAGCTGGACTTCCACTTCAAAACCAAATCTTAAGACAAGTTATTTTTAGTACCTATAGAGAGAACTCTTTCCAGTTAAAAGGACTAAACAAGTGTTGGACCAGTTTGAACTATTCTAAGATACACATTTGGGTCAAGTTCTAGCAAAAACATTATAAGGACACGTGGTCTGCTGCACTCTCTTTAACTAGACCTTTTACCTTGGAGAGACAATGATGGAGTACATATGTCTTGAGTATTTCACTTGATAGCTATTACTTGAGGTTGTATTTTAGTTTGTTGTTATTGTTATAGGGATGTTCTCTACCATTGTTACCCAAAAGAAAAAAAATAAGTCTTTCAAACTAGAAAAATTTGCTATCTCAAAAGCAGATTCTGAATTCCAAAGAACTTTAGAAGACTCGTGTCTATAAACATGGGGTTTTTGAAGATGATTACTTCAAATCTCTCATGAGAGAGTGTACATTGGACATAGGATTTAGACTTAGGTTTTGAGTCGGCCTCCATTTTATATTCTAAAGAAAAGTTCTTTGACCTCTATAGACTTATTCTGTATCAAGAAATGAGGGTAACTGGAAGTTTGAATGGTTAATGTGAAGTTTAAAAAAAAGACATACCTGATGGGTATAGTCGAACAACTATAGTGTAATTGGGGGCTCTAACCATAGTCATGGCATTGATTACCAGTACATTGCGCCTGTTAACCTGTGTTGTAAGAACTCTGTATATTATGAACTTACCAGACCATCTCTGTTGTAGGCACTATGTTAATATTCCCACTCTACAGAGGAGAAAGCCGAAGCACCAAAAGTGTAGGTCACACTGCCTGTAAGTAGGAGAGTTGGTCTTTCCACTCAGATGTCTGCCTCCAGAGCCTGTCTTTACTACTACACACGAAGTGGGTAATAATGATGTGCTCGTTTGTGTTCATCAGTAGGACAGTGTCCCTGCCTTGTTCATTTGCCTATTCTTGGTGCTAATAGGTCCTCCACAAGTATGTAATGGATAAGTGGGTGAAGACATTTCCAGAACCTACTGAGGCCACTCTGGGTTCCCCAAACCTGACATGCTGGGTTCAACTTCTACACACCTTCACAAACATCCTCTCACCTCTGAGTGCTGTGTCAAACATTGCGTTGATATTTTTACTAAGCATTTCAACCTGGCCATAACCACCTTTAAAAGCTATTTCCTAAGAGCATAGGGTAGCCAATTTCGTCTAGAAAGTACCAGATAGTAAACATTTTAGGCTTGGCAAGACATAAAGTCTCTGGTACTACTCCACTATAGTTGCAAAACAGCCGCAGACAGTGTTTGTGGCTTTGTGCCAAGAAAACTTTATTTACAAAGAGCCTGGCTGGCTGCCATCTTCCTGAGAGCTGTCTTTTGCTGACCCTGCCTTACAGTGCTGGCTTTCCCACTTTGTATTGCTGAAGAATCATCTTTTAAAAATAGAGTTTCCTGGACTTGTCCCTGTTCAAAGATAATATTCATAAAAAAGCAAAGTCATTACTTTCATACAGATAAAATTAAACTTGAGTTAAATATTTCATTTTATTCCTGTGAGGAAATCTGGCTGATGCTACTACAAGCAGTTCAAAGGGGGAGAAGTCAGAATGCACAAATTTATAGAGTAAAAGAACTGAATTGCAAATGAAGGCAAAACTGATTTTTTTTCTCCTTGCAGGGGGAAAATGGCACTTTTTGTATCTGTTGGTGGCCTATAACTTATAAAGATGCAAGGAAGGCTTAGAACTTAGAAACATGAGTGTATTCCTTGTAGTGTCCAGGTTTTTCTTTGAAGAAGTGGTTTAGAGAGCCTAGTTTTTAACACATCGAGAAAGCAAGGCTTGGTGAAGCAGGATGGCCCCATGCCACACTTGCAGCAGCATTGTGTACATCTCCCTTGCTTACAGGGTCTTCTCCATCCTGTGTGCCCTGAAAACTTCTCCTCTGACTTAGGGAGATCAGCTCTTCATTGTGAAGCTCACCCTTCCATTTGACCAAATGGATGATACATGGTTTGCTCTTTTTCTTCTTCTTTTTTTTTTGGTAGGGGTAATGGAGACAGAGGAAGATTGGGTATTAGAGGAAATCTCATCCTTTTATTTTCCCATTTGCTTGGTGTCAAAGATAAGGACCAAAGAGATGCAAATTGTATTGATCATAAAAATATTTTAGATAGAGTAAGAAAAAGACATTTGCCCTGGAGAGAAACTAAACCTGGAAGTTCTTGGTGCAGTTATAAGAAGGAGAAGAAATGGAAATGGGGAGAAACAGATGACCTCTGAGCAGGACTGTCATGTTGCATAGGGATAGGAACAATCAGGAATTTGTAAATAGGCCAGAAGAGAGAGACTTTGGTAAATATGTCATCAAGGAACCAAAACTCCTTGGCTTGTCAGCCCCGTATACATGTGTGTTCCTGGAGAACTTTGATTGCAACAGCTGTCCCATTATGTTGAATACTATTCCTCCCTGGATAGAATAGCCAACCTGACTTGTGCATTTTTAAACAGAGGATGTTCCCAGAGCTCCTTCCTACCCACATTTTTCTTTACACACATTGCCTAGTGTGAAAATGCAATGGAATAAACAGATGGATGACTAGCTGTGTATGATATAATATTTGTAAATTTTTGGTTAAGTTAGGGTAGAGGGAGCAAAATTTGCACCTCTGATGTTATTTCCAGTAGAAACAGTCATGACATGTGGAAATGTTGGCAGAATGGTAGGGAAAGTTCAGTTCCCCCACAAATCTTTTGCTAAAGTACTTTGCCTTCTCCAAGTCTACACACTGTCATGGAGCTGTCTTGAGAATGGTGCCATTTCATACTAGGCCAAGAACCTTTATGTGAATCTCCTTGCTTGATGAGCTTACAAGCTTTTAAGGCAGATATTTTCCCATCCTGTTCTGAAAGAGGTCATGCCGTGTCCAAGAGATCCAACAAACCATTGACACAGATGACAGGTGTGCAGGCTTGGGAGTGTAGTGTCTCTGTGGAGAGACATAAGAGGGAAGGTATGCCAGGGTGGCATAGACTGTGGGCCAAAGCAATTGAGGGTTTACTGAAAGTTGGAGTGGGAAAGGGGGCTTTTCTCTCCGGAAGTGAAACTGACTTGAGTTCATTGTGCTTCTGTGCACCCATGACTTGCTAAGGATTCCATCCCAACTGGGTCTTTTCCCTGATGTGTGATCTTAGGTTCTGCCAATTTTCCTGAAAATATCAATTCATTATTCATTTTGAGATGTTAGACAGGTCAGACGTGCAATTTTTTGGCTAGGGTTAAGATCCTAAAGATCTCAAGCCTCTTGCTCAGCGAGGCAGAGAAAGCAGCAGTTGTAGCAGCTGTTTGCACGTCTTGGGCCACCAGGAATGGACACTGGAATCTGGCCTGCTGGGATTTCGTATGCAACCCTGCTGCTGGCTTCAACCAGCTCACAGTACTTGGTGTTTCCTAAAAGAGCACAGCAAATGTGCTATATTCTGTTTCTGCACGCAGCATGCTTTCTCTTTGTTTAAACGCCAAAGTCTGTCCCCAGCAAAGGGTGCTTGCTCATGAGTATTACTTAGCTAAGGCACAGGCTTGTCCTTCAGTCCCTCTCTGAGCACTACAGGAAAGGCCTTCTTCTTGTCTCTGAAACAGTCATTTGCTGCAGGTTTTTAGAGTTGTGGCCACAGAACTCGTAAGGGAGCTTGGAGCTGCATGCAAGACAGGAACCTGTTTTCAGGTGGCACTTGTTGCCATCTTGGATTCATAACACTATGTTCCTAATTTAGACTGTGACTGCCATAGCATTGACATTCTTAGTTTCATGTCCATGTGTTGCCCGCGCAGAGCACGATGAAAGCAAATTGAATCTCTCTTTCGCTCTCTGTTTTTTAAATTTTATTTTTTGTTTTGTTTTGTTTTAACAGATAATTTTGTGTGTGTGTGCGTGCATGCGTGTGTTAGATTGTGATGCTTTGCTATGTGTGCATATTGTGGAATCATCAAACCAGGTCAGTTGGCATATCTATCACCTGGAGTATTTGTTGTTTGTGACAAGGGCAGATAAAAATCCTCTTGACTCTTTTGAGATATGCAATGCATTTTGTTAGCAATAGTCTGCTGTGTGCAATAGGGCACTGGAACTTACTCCTTTTATCTAGTGGAACTTTGTCCCATTGACCAGTATGTCTCTCCCTGTGCTGTCTATTCTCAGTCTCTAGGAACCTCCATTTTATTCTCAACTGATATAAATATGACTTTTTGATTCTACATCTGAGTAAAAACATAACGTATCTCTGTCTTTCTTTACATACCTTATGTCTTCTAGGTTTATCCATGTTGCCATAAGTAACAGCATTTTTGGTTTTATAGCTGAATGATACTATTCCATTTGTGTGTGTGTGTGTGTGTGTGTGTGTGTGTGTGTGTGTGTGCTTACATGTGATATTTTTAACCTATATTTCCATTGATAGACACTATGTCTTAGCTATTATGAATAATGCTGCAATTAATGTGGGGTTTAAGCTGCAAATCTTTATCTAATATAAAAGTGAATCTTTAGGACTGATGGGGCTTTATAATATCACACAAATTATTTTTTATTTTATAGGTAGAGATAATAATAGCAAAAATTTTTAAAACCTTATATTGGGAATTGGCATGATGGCTCACACCAGTAAACCAGCACTTGGGAGTCTGAAGCAGTAGGATTGCTATTGAGTTTGAGGCCAGCCTGGGCACTTAGTGAGTTACTGCCACCAGCCGGAAGTACAGTGTGGGCCTGTCTAAATGTAAGACCAACAAGAACAACAGCAAAACCATATGTTGGGAGATGAAATTTTAAAAAAATTCACTAAATCCAAACCAGTGATACCTGATATAGCTACTCAGATCTCTCTCTCTTCTCTCCACACCTCGTCTGTCTGTCTGTCTGTCTCTGCCTCTGTCTCTGTCTCTCTGTCTCTGTCTCTGTCTCTCTCTCTCTCTCTCTCTGTGTGTGTGTGTGTGTGTGTGTGTGTGTGTGTGTGTGTGTGTGTATTCATGCTCACTCATCCTTTTTTCCTGGTGCAAATACCCATGATATAAGGAAACCCACCAACAGGCAGAGCTTAGTCTAGGGCAGGGGGATTGACTGCATTTGGTAAAAAATAATGAATGTGGGAATATGTGTGGCTAGTATCTGTCCAACACAATACCTGCCACACAAAAAAGCTCAATAAATATGTACTTGGAGCCTGAGAGAATTAGGGATGCTTTCCCATCTAAATAGATTGGATCATATGGATCCTCTTGACAGGCATGATATAAGCAATGACAATATACTACTTCACTTTTTTTTTAAAGGCAAGACCTGCCCATGCTACAGAATTTTGTTTTTTAATCTTATGGACAGTGTTCTTTTTTGTGTGAGTTCTTTTATATATTTGTTTGGCATGGTAGTTAATAATAAATTGTGTCTCAGCTTTTGAATAAGATGTTGTCTATCTTTGTAGGTATGTAAGAACATAGCTAGTCATGGTTCTTTTTAATAAAATATTTGAAATTATCAATGTAACAAAAATGCTGCAAGGAAAAGAGGAGAGGACCAGAGGAGTTCTCCTCTGAACATAAGCTGGTGGTGGAGTTTAACCTAAGGGAATAGTGAGAATTCAGGGCACTGGATGGAAGGCAGATTCTCTCCAATACCTATCTCCTTGTGTCTTTTATGTGTTACATTGCATTTATTTCTGATCTTTCAGAAATAAATGAATTAATAGCAACCCTCCTATGACTTCTTGATAAAAAGACAGAGCAGTTTCTGTGTCACTTTGCCAATTGCTGGTGGCTGTGCTGAGCCACCTCACCTGGCTTTACTGATGTGGATTCTGTCAGTAAGGCTGGACCTAGAAACAGATGTAGATATAGAATTTTGACTCAGTATATGCTTGAAGAGATAAGAAACTTCTTCCTTTACAACCCACCATTTACCTTCCTATAGCTAACAGTCTCCAAGGTAAACTAACTTATTAAGCCAAGAAGAACCCATTTAATGTAGTACATACATTAATTCCAGAACCCTGAAGAGGGTCAGAAAATGTTCAGGTTTCTAGATCTTTGCCATGCAAATTATTGGCATGGAATTTAGTTCTTTATGACAACATGAAACTGTTGATGATTTGTTATAGAATATAACATTCTTTGGTTTGTCTAGGCTTGAAAAGCTCAGAAGAACTGAATTTCTTGCCTCTAAGTATGTTTCCATGCCTTTGATAAGAGTCTGACTGACTGGCATGTGCCATTTTGATCATGATTGGGCCCTGTTAAGAGTGGATTGATTACAAGGTTAGCTGTTCCCCCTTAACTGAGAGTAAATTAAGACCATGAAAGGGCAAAAAACAGTGCTAGGTCTTATGTCCATCATTAATTTTAGTTCTCCAAATTTGCTCAGTTCAAACCTAGTTTTCCCCCCATCCCTGATATTGGCCATGCAACTACTATGATCTGAAAGAGCATATGCAAATATTCCTTGTGTCCAGCCTTGGTGGCACGTATAATTACAGCATCTAGGAAACTGAGGCAGAAGGACCATAAGCTTGTGGCCAGTCTGGGAATCATGCTGAAACTCTTATCTCTTAGACAAAACAGAACAACAGATTTTAGTTGTGTGCTTATTTCTGTGTTTGAGATTTTCTTAATTATTAAGGCTAATAAGCTGAGTTTTCATCATTTGTATAACAACTCTTAAGGTGTGAGAGGCAGGACCAAAGATCTAAGGTCAGAAGATCCAAATGCTAGTCCATCTTTTCACCAGTCTATGCTTGCTCTTAACTCTGTTGAGTTGTAGGTGATAAAGAGTTTTTCCTCTTCATAGTTGAAGCCAACCTTTCTCCACCATGGGGACATTATGGAGATCCAAGGGAAGCTCTGTGAGGCAGCCCTTTGTCTACACTGACGTGTGAGCATTGTCAGTTTTATTTACTCTGATTCATGAGCTCCGCCAGCAGAGCAGGCCCTTTGGTTTCAGACATGGGTTTGATGGCAATAATGAGATAGGCTGCTGATGCTAATGTTATTATTGCGTGGTAAGATCAAAGGTTCCAGTCTTCCAAATAAGCCAGAAGAGGATGCAGTTTCATCCCTGAAGCTTGTATGTGTCACCCTACATTGTGGAGCTTTCTATTCTTGATCTTCCAGAGTATGCTGCCCACTTAGTTTTCTTACATCATTTGTTGTTCTTTCTCAACCTCCTTTACTAGCTCTTCCCCTTTGCCCTAATTTCTCACTGTAGGGCAGGTCCCAGGCCTCAGCTCCTTGATGACCTCATCCAGCCTTATGGTTTTAAATATCATCTCAATCTTAAAAACTGACTTTCTCTTGCTATCGAGGCTTGCAGCCCATGCTTTCCCTGCTTTGATATCTGAAACTCAGTGTGTTCCCGAGCTCAAATGGTCTTTTTCCCTCAAAACCAAACCAAATGTGTCTCTACCTACAGCTGTACCCTTCCTTACACCTCCACTTCTTTCTCTCCAAAATTATATTCTGCATCCTTCTTCTTCTCACACTCTCATGCAGTGCCAAGGGCAAGAAAAGCATCAGAACTGAAACACAATACATGTTGTTGCCTATTCCTCAGATTTTAAGGAGGAGGAAACAGACCCAAGGTCAGATAGCCAGATTATGTAGATTCTTCTTCTCTCGGAAAAGAACTCTTCGATGATTTGGAGGATGATTTTGTGTTTCCAGAGCCAGACAGAATGATCCTTTATAAAGATGGGATATCCCAGGCTGAATTCAAGCAAGAGAGATAACCAATGATATATAGCTATAATTTTCTTTTCAGCATTTTTCTTTCTACCTGCTAAGTTATAACTTCCAGCCCACAAAATTCTATTATTAAAACACTGAATCATAGAGTTTAATCAAGCCAACCTATTGGAAAAATGCTGCCAGATTGGCTCTGAGGCCTTTGAGTCATGAGGAGAGGTGCTTACATTTAGGTCATCAAGTTATTCTCTGCTTTTTGGCCAATAAATATTGAAGTCTCTTTGTAGGGTCTTTAGTGCTTAGTAATCTTACAGGGCACATAGAAATGGGATTCAGTTATTGATGTTTACTAAGCACAGAAGTATTATTTATAAATAATTCCTAGAGCCTAAAAGATTAAGAAACAAATATTAAGGTAGGATCAACCAAATCTGGTCATAAGTACCATGTTTGATTTTCTGCATGTTGCTCACTTGAATTAAAAGGCAAACATATGAGATTGAATGCACTTATCTCTGAGATTGTGATTATCTATATTGGCTGTGCGTTTGCATCCCTGGAGTGCTGATGCCTAGGGCTCACAACCAAAGTGTCTGCTTTCATTGTCTGTCAGTGTTTCCCCCACCAAAATTGTGAAAGTTCCTCGGGTGACGCTAATATGGAAGCAATGGTAGAGAATTTTATAAGAATGGGACTGAAAAAGAGACACAAAGCAGACAGTAGCTGGTGGTCAGTGCCAGTGGTCTAGTCTATTGGAGATAGGATTCACATGACTTTGTCACTGCAAAGACGATCTTGCTCCATGCTGTTTCTCTAGTGCTTTGTATGATGCCACGTCAGGAGTCAATGGTTGGTTAACTGATTAGTAAATATAGTGGCACTGAAGAAATTAGAGCTGGAACAAAGTGAGGAGGGAAATGAGCACAAGTTGTGATTAGTAATTGACTATTCTAGAAGTAAATTTTTCCCAGGCGCTAACAAACCGTATGTTGTGGACATGGGGCTAGCTGCCAGGTATGGAGTGGAGGGAAAGATCATTGCCATTGGAGGTAAAAAAACAAAAGTTACCTGGATGATAAGGCATGGGACGGAAGAGCACAATAAACCAGCTGTCAGCGCTTATAAAGTCATAAAGAGATTGGTAGTTGAAGCTAATAGAAAAGGATAGGCTGTGATAGATGGTATAGCCAGATGGTCTGAGCTATATCAAGGGAGAAGGCTGGCTGTTAGGGAGTGGAAAGTCAGGAAGTTGTACCAGGGCACCAGAAAGAAGCCAGCTGTGATGGCAATGAGTATGCTGAGGGTAAGAGAAATAGCACAGAAGACACAGAGGAGAACTGACTGTGTTCTAGAAAGTGCCAGGAAGTGAGGGACACTTTCAGAAGACAGGAGCTTCATCCTCAACAAAGGAACTGATTTCTACTAGAAATGGCTTTGGATGGGGGTTTCGGTAGGTACCAGTATTCCTTGCCAGATTACTCCTGCACAACAAGAAACCATAAAACCCCAGGGGCATACAACAGTTAGTGTGTATTGCATATTTATTGTGTCAAGATTTGGAGTTCAATGGGAGTCACTTTAAGTGGCTGTGGTGATGTTTTGGCTGGGCTTAATCACATGCCTGGGAGTTAACTAGCTGTCAGATGATCTCTACTGGAGGCACTTGAATGTACTCTGTGTGTATCTCATCCACCCCTTGGGATCTGTGAACTTGTCTGGACATGGCCTTATCAGAGTGAAGATGAGGGCAAGGTTAAGAACGAGTTCAGCTACTCAATTTCTTTCAACTCTCTGTGTGGGTTACATTTGCTACCATCGTGTTGTCTAAAATTGTAGTTAGGCTCTGAGTAAATGATATGGCTGTATGGCAAAGGGTAGGAACGTTCAGCAAGGTTGAGAATTGAGACCATTTTTGCCATCTGACACATGTTGGGAAAGTAGACAAGGAGAGACGTTGAAGACTATAACTGAGAAAGTTCCCACTTATGGATGAGTAGCAACTTGTATGTGAAGCAGAATATTGGATCTACTTATACTCTTTGCCTTTGTTCTTCTGTGGTAAATAAGGATTTTGACATTTTCCCCCAAATTGTTGAGTTACACCAAGATAATAATTTTGTGTATTATGAACTGAATACCGGGAATAGAACATACCTCTCCCTCTTTTCCCATATAGATCAACTGAGAATTGGCTGACATCCAGGTATATAAGTCTGGCCAAGATAAGCAGAGCCACTTTAAAGAATGCTGTGGCCAAATTACTGCCTAATTTTCTCTCTAGTGGTAACAAAGTCCTACTAATACTGCAGTCTTGAGAAAAATCCTTGTTTTTAGGCCATCAAATTGAGTAGATTTTGTCCTTGGGATGAATTACATTAATGATTCTATATTAGTTTGTTCTGTTTTACTGTAACAAAAATACTTGATGCTGAGGGTTTTTTTTTTTCAGAATAGAGGTTTAATTGGATCATAGTTTTGGAGGGTGAAAGGCCTGAGCTGCTTGTCCTCTGGTGAGGAGGCACTTAAGGTTCTGACACAGCATGACTGATGGCATCATAGGAGCATGTGTAGGGGAGAGTAGGGAACATGGGGAATAATTTATATAATAAGAATCAAGACACTGGAGATGGACCAGGTTAACTCTTTCATAACAACTCACTCTCATTGGGCTAACCTGGCCCTGTAAGAACTACATTAATACCTTCTGAACTTGATATCTCTAGAACCAAATCACCTTCTTGTACAGCCCCACATATTCTTTTTTATTTTAGCTTTTATTTTGTATTCATTGGTGTTTTGCCTGCATATATGTCTATGTGAAGGTGTCAGATCCCCTGGAACTGAAGTGACAGATGGTTGTGAGCTGCCATGTGGGTGCTGGGAATTGAACCCAGGTCATCTGGAAGAGAAGCCAGTGTTCTTAACCACTGAGTCATCTCTCCACCTTGAGACCACCTCTTAAACATCTGCTGCTTTTCAAAATCATTACATTGGTTTGTAATTACATGAACTTCTGAGGGACACACTCAAACTTGTATCCATCACATAGATTTTGCAGAGTAATACTGATTCTAAACCTATAGTAACCTCTGTTTCCTCTAGAGGGCAGTGTTCTCTATACAGCCTCTGGGGGCCCATGGGCCTCTACTCAATTTTCTTCAGAGAACCTGCTCTGGACTTGAATATGGGTTATAAATATATCTAACTCCCAGAATGCTTTGCTAGGCTGGCTTTCTAACTTCCTATGGCTCAAGAACTATTTCCTTGCTGTCTAGACAAAATTTTCAAATGCAGGAATCCTGAGAGTTGTCCCAGATCAGGGTTCCGTTGGCATTCATATTAAGTGCTCTTCCTATACCTCATGTCATTGCCCACCATGGTGAGCCAGATGTTCAGGTGACTGGAGTCACTGCAGTTACATCTCTGAACAAGGACAAGCTTGTGACTATGAAGCACTGTGCCAAATATGTTTTTGTTTTTGTTTTTGTTTTTTTTAACCTGGGATACACTTATGGTGGCCATTCTGACAGTTTGGTGTTAGCATCTATCGTCTTTTGTCCAACAGGGAAAGAGACCTTTGTTGTGTGCTGTGAAGTTTTGTGCATGATGTCCACTTGTGCAAGCTTGCCAATGAATGTCATGCATTTTGCTTAACTGGCATAGTAAAAATTGCACATGCTCACTTGTACTGGGAGTCATTTCAGGTCAGGATTAGAGTTGGATGTTAAAGCTACTTGTTTTCTATTCAGCTGGCAGCCAGATGTTCTCGTAGTTCTTAACACCTCTGATTTCTTGGCCATTTGTTGGTGGATTTTGAAAACTGGGCTACTTCAAATATTCATATTTATCAAGTTATTGACTTGATTTTCCTTCATGATTACTAAACATTTCTTTTCTGAGGTTTTATGATATCATCTTAAAGAGGAGCTCCATGAACTAGCTAGTATGTGTTTAGATTTGCTTTATGAATCTGACATATGGAGTGTACATAAAAACTGATATCTATAAAGTGAAATTGCTGCCACTTATTTTAGAAATAAATATGCAACTTAATATTGGCCTCAAGTTGATAATGTGAATTCCTACTGTGAGGCTTTATATTTTGACTACAATCCAACCCATTTACAGAGACACTAGAACACAAACATAGAAATCTGGCAAACAGTTCAGAAACTCAAAGGATATTCAGCTTATTCGCTACTTGTACGTTTAAGAAAAAGTATCTGCCATTGAGCAGGATTTATGAGAATTAGGGCAGGGAGTAGAGTGCTCTCCCCTCCAGAGGCACTAAAGTATGCTCGCAGCTTTCATGGTTAGAGGTCTACGGCCCCGGGAGGAGTGGTTAGTCCTGGGCTTCTTCATTGTCTGCTAAGGTTCATGGCTCTAGTGTAACCTGATTTGGGCTGGGCCATTTTCTTCACAAATTATGTAATGCGCTCTATTTCTGCCAGTCCTTTATTTTTATACCACTTCTCTAGTTGTTTTCATATCATAATGAGTTATATTGAGAGTGTTTCCCTTACTTATAAGGAAAATGGAGAAACTCTAACATCAGGATAGTGCAATGGGTGGGGGGGGGGGGCTTTGCATTTTGACAGCTACTTATAGTGGCCAGTAAGTTTAGACCTTAAATAGGATTTGAGCTTGTACTAAGTAACAGGTATATGTATGGTCAAGAATCATAGTATAAATTTCAGATGTATCTCTTTTATATTTCTGTTTTCTTTTTAAAGAAATCTGAAGTTTTATTCAATAGGAATGTAATATATGTCTCCTGTTAAATGTTCTAGTACTCACATTCAAAATAAAAAAGTAGATAAGGTGGATTAGGTGTTTTTACTCTTATTTTTCATTTGCTGAAATCCAAGGTATCTTTTTACACTTACAGTACATGTCAGTTTTCACTAACCACATCTGACGTGCTCAGTAGCCCCTGTGGTGAATGGTAGTGTCATGGGTAGTACCATGTTATGAAACTGAGAAGGTATGTATGTCAGGAGCATTGGCACACATCTCAGGAGGCACGGACAGAAGAAATTTTGGTTTCAAGGTCATCTTGGGCCACAGAGTGAGATCCTGTCTTAAAAAAAAATTCTGTGATACAATGTGGAGATACTTTTGCCACAGTTCTTGTGGAGTATTATGCTATTGTTTTCTCACATTTTGTCATTAGTAGCAGCATCTTGGTTAAATTTGGGGGAGTTCACCTGAAGTACTTCAACTGCACCCTCAAGCATCTCACCCCTCACCCTTCAGCACCATCTTGCTTCTTGAATAACAATTGAGAAAAAATGAGAACTAGTGAGATCCCTAACAAGGCTTTTTTAATTAATATTTTATTAACATGCAAAATAATGGATTTGATTATGGCACAGTCATCCTTTGCTCTTAGCACTCACCATTGCCCTCTCTGCACCCTCCTGATCATCCCTTTCTTCTCTTTCCACTTTCATGTCATTTTTTTAAAATCTAAATTGCACATGAGAAAATACATCAGCAATTGATCTGAAAATGTCTCCTAATGGAAAAGCTAGGCTGAAATTTTAAGGATAGCTGTAATGTGGGATAGCACTCATGTAAATACAGAGGAGATGAGAAGAGGGCACATTAGAGCTGGTTCAATGTAATGCCACTTTGACTTGCGGCCCTCCAGCGACCTGAGGCATGGCTCCCACCACACATGTAAATAGGAGCATATGAGACTTCCAGACATTTATGCCATCTTCTGACGTCTATTCTACTCCAGATTTGTTTCATCTGAGGTCTGTTCAGTTTGGTATTTGCCGTTCTTCAATGGCAAAGTGGCCTTCAGAGCCTTGTGTGTCAACTCTGGAGACTAGTTCCTTCTCGCCTCAGTACACTGGTTCCTCTAGAACGGACAGTTGGATATTTATGACTAAAATGTTCAGCTTCTAACAATCTTATACTACGGAAGATTTAGGACTCTTGTCATTATCCTTGAAAAGGGACATTTTCAATATTTAGAATGTTATTGGGTGAAAGGGGACAAATAATGATAATTTATGACTTTAGTTTATTTTTATGTTAAGACATATTCCAAAACATTTTAGGACATGATTGTATCCTTCATGTAGACTATAGAGTGCTGTCACGCACTGCTCACTATGATTTGTTGTTTTGATTTACTGCCAAATATGTAACTGTTGAGAGTAGGTGATGTCTCTTTTCTAGTTATCTCTATATTAATGCTTTTTGAAAGTCAACAACCCATGGGCTTAAAGTAATAGAGACCACAGAGGCTTCTCCTAACAGTGACTAATCTGACAGATTTATATTTTAAAATTTAAATTTAAATATTCCATAGTACAACTGACTTTATCTCCATCTAGATTCATTGTTGGGCCTAGTCTGGAGGTGACTAGTTTGGGAGATTGTAGCATCCTTACTATAAAGACATTTGAAAAATACATGCAAATATGGACTGATATAGTGTACCACTTTTGTATATTCTGCTATTGTTAATGCTTTATTTACTGTATACCATCAGGTAATTTAGGGAGCTAGCATGCCCTTTTTCCTCTTCCTCCTATTTTTCTTCCACCTTTAGCAATTTCTTTTTGTTGTTTCTCTGTTTATTGGTTTGGGGTTGTTGTTTTGTCTACTTGGTTTTTTTGTTTGTTTGTTTGTTTTGTTTTGTTTTTTGTTCTGGAGACCAGAACACTGATGTAGCCCAGGTTTTCTTCAAACTCCCTACCTTTCCTAGTGCTGAGTGGGATTATAGATGTGCACCACCATTCCCACCCAGGGCTTTCCAGATGATATCCTTTTGTGTGTGAAATGCCTAGAGAAGACTCCTGTGACAGAGCAACAGACTGGTATAGCAATGTCCCATCTGCAATGACAAATGCGTACAGATGATGTTTACATCTGCGCAGTGGGAGAACAGAAACAGCACCAAGAGCAGAAAGAAAATCCAGGGCTTCTTGCCACTTTACACACTTCTTTGGGAGAATAGACGATTTTCCTCTTATATTAGACAGTAAAAGATCAATTCGCCAAAATTTTCCATTAACTAGAGATATCATTTTTAAAAATATGAACTACGTTTGCTCTAAAAGTTTTATTCTATCAACCTTGAAATACATATGTTTCCACTTGAATCCTTTGTTTGCCTATCAGCCATCTAGATCTCTATTTTATTTCTTTATCTTCTTTATTAGCCCAAAGACACTATAGGAAGAATGGGCTTCAACATAGCATACATGCATACATGATACATAAGTAACATGTACTTTGATCAGATGTACCTCCCCATTTGCCTCTCTTGACCCCCAATACCCTTTTCTCCTTTTCTTCCCCCTTGTACTTTTAAAACACACACACACACACACACACACACACACACACACACACACACACATTTTAAATCTTGAAAACACGTATGAATAAAACATTGATACTTGTCTTTCAGAATCTGCCTAATGGCCCTTAACATGGTGATCAAAAATGACACAATGTCAGCTGGGCAGTGGTGGCGCACACCTTTAATCCCAGCTTCTCTCTATCTCTTCCAGGTGCCCTCTGGTATTCTATGATTTCTTTCTGTCAACTAGTTGTTAACTCAGCCTCCTGACCCAAGGTTAATTTATTTAATTACCACAAATGCAAACTCAGAGTTCACAATGTGATCAAATATTCCCCAACAACCTGATCCAGTCATTAACTGTAAAAGTCTCTTTTACCATTTCCTATTATCCAACCTCCAAAGATGGAGGGCACACCATCTGCTTTATAGTTTTAAGGCAGTGTCACAGATTTATTTACTGGGATCTATTCTTTACTATGTCTTGAAATGGCAATCTTTTCAGTCTTGGTTTTGCATAGAAGAACAAAGCACGATGTGTATAATCGCAATTACATCATAAACCTTTGAGAATATTTAAAGAAGTTGAAGTCCTGTTAAAGTATTTGTCAGAGAAAATATTTACATTTGTTTTTAGGGCCTTACTATTCATCCACCATGTAGTAATTGAGTCCAAACTTTGATAAGGTCTTAGAAACTTAAGCAATGCCTGAATTTAGCTTTAAGAAAACTTGGCTAATAGAAGCTATAAGCACAAAATATGATTTAAAAAGACCACAAAACAAACATTCTTACAGAGGTTTTATTATAAGTAATTTTTGATGACATCTGTATTTCTTTCAGCAAAGTACTTGTTACCTGAAAATGTCACATTAACTATCATGTTTGCAGTATTGACTGCGGTTGTGATAGCTACTTCAGGGAAGTCTAACATGCTGACTAAATCACGAACATTTTCTTCAGTGGTAGACATCCACAAAGCAGCACTTGCTTTGACCTTCAGTTGTTACAGAATTGAAATTTTGAATCTTTGTCTATAGCTACAAGAACTTTTTATGAAACTTATGATTTCTTAAATTGTATTCACATGTTAAATTTCCAAGAGTTTCCTCAATTTGGATGAAATAGACCATAATTGTAGATCATATTTATTTTTTAAAAGATTTATCTTTATTTTGTGTATATGGGTATTTTTCCTGCCGATATGCCTGTTCACCATGTGCATGCAGTACCTGCAGAGGCCAAAAGAGGGCATTGGATCTCCTGGGAATGGAGTTACAGATTGTTGTTAGCAGCCATGCGCGTGCTGTGAACTGAACTCAGGTGTCTGCAAGAAAAACAAGTGTTTTTAACTGCTGAGCCATCTCTCAGGTCCCTAATGTTTCTTTATGTTGATTCTCTGACCTCCTATACTATGTTCCTCAATATGCACTCATCTGCTAATTTGGTTTTCTTATTGTATTATTTTAGTGAATATTTTATTACAGTTAACATATTAATAGTGCTGATTAATGGATTTCACTGTGATGTTCCCATACATGTATGGTTTGTGCATTGATCATGCCCCATCTTTCCCTTCTTGCAAGTAACTTCCCCTTTGCACAGTTCACTGCAGCCTCCAGTGGTTCCTCTCCAGACCTCCTTCCCAGCTACAGTTCAGAGGTACAAGAACGAGGGCTCACTGATAAGAAGCCACACTCAAGTGGGAACCAGGAAGCGAGCTCTCTGCAAAGCAAAAAGCAAGCGAGGACATTTCTCTAGGGCAAAAGCCACAGGGAAGCAGGATGAGACACTCCAGGGAGAGGCCAAAGGTCTGGTTCCCAATCCATGCTGAACTTCCAGGCAGTGGCCTTGAGTGCTGCTGCTTCAGATTCTCCTTCCTGTCCATGTCCTTTCACAGCTGTGGATTGGAGGGGGCACTTCTGTGACTTATGACTTCCCTTAGCAGAAATAGATTACCTCTTCAAATGAAATTCTGAAGACTGTACACAAGAAGGGCCAATCCATCCATTCTGGGATTAGTTTTTATTATTATTATTATTATTATTATTATTATTATTATTATTATTATTATTATTATTATATTTGTGTTTTAATTTTACATATCTGCCATGGGTTCCCCTGTCCTCCCCCCTCCTGCCCCCACCCCCACCTTCCTCCCATCCCCTCCCCTCCATTCCCATCTCCTCCAGGGCCAAGACTCCCCTGGGGATTCATTTAAACCTGGTGGATTCAGTACAGGCAGGTCCAGTCCCCTCCTTCCAGGCTGAGCAAAGTATCCCTGTGTAAGCCCAAGATTCCAAACAGCAAGCTCATGCACTAAGGACAGCTCCAGGTCCCACAGCCTGGGTGCCTCCCAAACAGATCAAGCTATTCAATTGTCTCACTTATCCAGAGGACCTGATCCAGCTGGGGGCTCCACAGCCTTTGGTTCACAATTCATGTGCTTCTGTTCATCTGGCCTTTCGTCCCCATGCTTTTTCCAATACTGGGCTCAACAATTCACACTCCCACAGTCCCTCCTCCTTCTCGACAACTGGACACACAGAGCTCCACCTAGGGCCTGGCTGAGGATCTCTGCATCCACTTCCATCAGTTATTGGATGAGAGTTCCAGCATGACCGTTAGGGTGTTTGGCCATCTGATCACCAGACTAGGTCAGATCAGGCTTTCTCTCCACCACTGGGATTAGTTTTAAATAAAATAAAGGCTAGAGAAAACACACACCATGATTGAGTTTGCATTTTCCACATTAGCTTGGGAGCAAGGGGTTCTAGAAGAGGCCAAGAAACCTTCAAAAGAAGAAAATGTTATGAAATGTCTCTTCTGTTAAATGTTGGTAAGACTTAGGGGAACAGAGGTGGTGTCATAAAGGGATCTTCGGTAATAGTTTCATTTCCTGAGGAAGATTATGTAGACTTTGGGTGACATTTCTTAAAAAATAGATACTATTTCCCATATCTGTTGGTGAGTACTAATATTTTGTTTTAGGAAAGATGGAAATAAAGTTCACTCTAATAATCTAAAGTGATAATGACAATACTATCTCTTGAATGTTTACCACATGTCTCAAAGGACATGGACATTGACCATGGAGTGAGAACCTCAGTTGTCAGTACATCTTTCTGGAGATCACAGTCATGGTAGTAATGTTGTTGCCATTTAATAGATGAGAACACTGAGGCGAAGAATAAGTCATTTGGCCTATTTTCCACAATAGCAAGCTATGAAGTGAGACTGTACTGCAGCTCTGTCTGCACAGCTGTATAGGCTCCTTTGGTTGAGGTGGCTGTGGGTCAGCATGGATGAAGTTCACTTGGAACTTCAGAGATAAAATGCAAGCCTCCTTTCATGAAGACCACACTGTAAAGTTCATTGCAAGCATCTCTTTTCTACCAAAGGACTTAATGATCTTAATGATTCATGTTTAGACAGTACTTTTGAAATTCATAATGGCAGGATCAGTAAATTTATTTATGCTTACTAATTAGAACTGACTGACCTTCCTTCCTTCCTTCCTCCCTCCCTCTCTCCCTTCCTTCCTTCCTTCCTTCCTTCCTTCCTTCCTTCCTTCTTTTTTTCTTTCTCCTTTTCTTTCTGGAAATTTAAGTGGGTGGGTTTGTCCCCTATAACTTCTCCAATAAAGCTATAGTCCTATTGAAAAAATGCAGGGCAGCTAGCCAAGAAACTACAAATCCTGTGGCTGTGAGAAATAACTCCTTCCTAATCCCGGCTCATTGTTTCATCCTGACTTTCTGGAAGGTGTTTCCTTACCCTGCCACACTGGAAGTTCCTGTGTCTGGCTAGGATTTCAGCTTACTGCTGCATTTTGGTATCTTGAAAACTGGCCTTTGGGTGTTCTGATGGGCCAGTCTCCTTCCTGTAAAATTCCAGAAGTGTTATTGCAATTTCTTGTGACATGTGTATTCTTATGAATACAGTTACTCAAAAGTCACTTTAATCTTGTGACCCTTGGCAATGTTTGCTTACTTTAAGATTCCTTCCAGGGTTTGTGTCTGGTTTATGTGCTCAAAGCTGGTCTATTCTAAGCGATGTATAATCTGATGTCCTTGGTCTAAGACTTGGAAATGCCCCACCAATTGTTGCTGTAGTTCACTACCAGATTCCCTGGTAGAGGTCCAGTCCACAGGGCTTTTCTTCCTTCATGTGTTCCTTAGTTATTGGTGAGGATGCTGAAGTCAGTTTTTCCTTCCCGCTGCCTCTTGAAACACAGCCATCTTTCCTCACAGGACAGAAGGCCCCTGCTGACAGGAAATCTTTCTGTGTGCACATGCACACAGCAGTTTGCCAGCATGGGTGGCCGCCAACAGTTTTCTCCTAGTTGCAATGACTTTATTTTCTCTGGACAGCAGTGCTGTGCAACCCAAGTGGCCAGCAACACAGTAGACTCCCGATGATAGAAGCTTCTTTATGGCCAAGTGCCTGAGATATACCCGGGGTTCCCACAGACATGGTGGCACTTGAGTGATAAAAAATGTTTTCACAATGCAGTGATTTGGGGTTTTGTTTGTTTGTTTTATTTATTTTTTGCTTATTCTGAGGCAAAGGGTGTGTCAGTGTTACAATATGCTGCAGGTCTCTCAAGAGGGAATGGGTTGCCCCAGATCCAAGAAGGTTGTCTAGCTCTTAAAACAGACTTGGAGCCACTAGAGAGGCCCCAGTACCTATGACAGATCTAGTGAGTGGTGCTGGTAAGAATTTGCCATTCCTACCGTGGAGGGCATTGCTTGGCCAAATCTGTGAAGGGGAAAGAAGGAGCAAGCCTAAACTCTCTCTTCTTCCTTATGAACTCTGCAATTTGGGAAAACATTGCAGCTTTTAATCTCCCTGTCATTTTTTTCCTTTGAAGTACCTCTTCTTAAGTAGCTCAGGATAGCCTAGAGCTCCTTATGTAGCTCTAACTGGCTTGGATTTGGGGATCGACCACCTTGAACCTCCCTAGTGCTTTAGTATCAGGTGTGTGACTACACCTGGCTCCTGGCTCTTCTTGTTTCTCTTAAGCGAACTTGTAGTGACTTACCTTCTTTGCCTCTAGAATTACAGGTAGGCCCCCGATGGTCCAATCCAGGTGGTAACTCTAAGAAGGTTTATCAGGTTCTGGGATACTAAGAGGGATTTAGTAAACTATAACCAGCCATTGAAGACTGAAATACATAAAGTAGAAAATGCATGTTCACTGTCAAGCTAAGTATAGGTTTAAGAAGCCCTTCAGTATGTGTGTGTATATTAAGGGATTCAGTATAAGTCTTTATTGTTTCTTTTTGCTGTTTTTTCCAAGTCAGGTTCTCATACTCTACCCCAGGCTGGCCTGGAGTTGGCTAGTATCCCAGGCTCATCTGAAAACTCAGTGATCCTCCTGCTTTAGTCTCACAGACACATGACAACATACCCAGCTAAGCCTTATTTCTTATGTGGTTCATAGTCAAGTCTGACAGCCTGACTTCAAGGGCCCTGGCTTCTTCCTTTGTCTCAAACTGTGCCCTTCGCCCAGCAGTTCGTTTCTGCAGGTGGTCCGGATCTTGATCTTCAAAGTGTCAATTATGTGGAACCTTCCTTAATTATCTGGACTAGCATTGCTAAATCATCACAGACAGATGAAATTATAGCCGCTTTGCATATTATAAAGAAATAAGTATACACATTGACTTAAGGGATTTTTGACTTAAGACAAATTGGTTTTATATTAATTCTTGGCTACTGAGATAACTCAGTGAAGCCCCTGTAAATATTTTTTTCCTCATTTTTAGCTTCTCTCTAGAATACAAGACTTTAAAGCCAAGGTCTTACTGGAAAATGGCTTGGTGCCTTTTGTTTCCATGGTTAGTGGATAGAAGCTACCTAGGGCACATAGAGAAATAGCTTCAGCTGTCTATAAAGAACATCTGCTGGAAACTAATGGCATGGGTCAGAGAATTATTGTAGCATGTGTGTGTGTGTGTGTGTGTGTGTGTGTGTGTGTGTGTGTGTGTGTTTTGTGTACATGTATATAATCATGCAGGGGGCCACACTTGCCTGGTGCATACATGTAGAGGCAGGTATTGAAATGTCTTCCTTAATACCTTCTCCACCTTCTTTTTCTGAAACAAGATCCCTCACTGAATGTGGAGCTCATGGCTTTGGCTAGACTGTGTGGTCATTGTACACATGGGATCTACCTGTCTCCATCCTCCAGAACTAAGGTTATATAGATCCTCTTAGTTCGGGTGCTTATGAGATATAGGTTATTTTTAATAGGCACATTAAGTGAAGAAGGTTTTCCCTAAGATCACATGTGAGGGATTCATGGGAGATGGGCTTTGTAGCTCCCAGTACTTGGTCTTTCTCTGAGGAAATTTGCTTGTAAATTTATTTTGGGGACTAGTGCACAACCTCCCAGTGGAAGACCTGAGATGTGTCTGTAGTGTAACTGATGCTAACTGAGTAGAGTACCCCAAGTGAAAGTTTGTCCTTTCTGATGGTTGGTTGTAGTTGAGGAACACAGAAAATTGTGTGGCATGAGTAATGCCAGTTTCCTTGCCAGTTAACCTGCTGAACCCAAAGTCTGTCTTATCTGTACCTTCAAAGTGATGGTTCCAGAGTTAGCTGAAGGAATGAGTCCAAAAGCCCGCCACCACCACCACCCAAAGCAGCAGCTGTCCTCTGAACAGCTCCATGCAGAAGCAGGGGTCTGGTCTTTGTGTTTTCCAGTGCTCTACTAGAAAAGGAAGAAACCATCTGCCATCCACCATTCCTTTTGTTTTTCCCTCTTACTTCACCTTTTGGTCCTTTCTTCCTATTTCTTTCACAGACTTCTTCAAGCCGCTATGAACAGCAAGTTTTGAATTTTGATAAACTTCAGGATGCTCCCCCCATGTTGTTCCTCACTAAGCAAGTAGTCTCTTCATTTGACAGATTGAAGGTTGAGTCAGCAATGTTAGCCAGAATCACAGCAAGGAAGTGACCAAGGTCAGATGAAAGGGGAAACAGTAGATAGGAGCCAAAAAGGAAGAAAGGCCTTTCTCCCTGACCTCTTCCTCTAGGAAGTTCTTGTCAGCTCATCTCCAGAGTGTGAACCATCTCCACTCTTCAGCCTCATGCTGCCACTGCCACCTTAGTTTCCATTACAAGCTGTGAGCTAGTGGCCTCTCAGGTAGGGAAAGTGCCCCTTTTCATTTCCATTGAAAAAATTTATGCATTATATTCTGATCACTGTTTCCTCTTTCTCAACTCCTCTCTATCTCCCAACCCACTCAAACCCATGCTCTTTCTTCTCTCTCTCCCTCTCTCCCTCTCTCTCTCTCCCTCCCTCCCTCACTCCCTCCCTCTCTCCCTCCCTCCCTCCTTCCCTCCCCACTCTCTGGCAAACAAACAAGAATTTTAAAAAAACAAAGAAGAAACACATACTATAAAAACACAAAATCGGAAAACATAATATACAAGCAAAAGACCATTTTTATCATGCTTCCCTGGAAGCCATTAGCGGTTTCTGTTGTCTGTTTATGAGGTGTGTTGGGTGTGGATGTATTTTGAGAACAGATCTGCCGTTTATCTATAACTCTCTTGGTTATGATTCCCCAGGTTAAAAGGTACACATGTTGAATTTGCAAGTGCCATTATATAAGATAACTATGGCTAGGGCATGTCAAAACTAAGTGTAGCATTCATGGTGACTGTAATCAACTGGGAAACTCAGAAAATAGATTTTGAATAAGGGAAAGTGGATAATATTATCATGGCAGGGTAAACACCATCCCATCTTCCAATGGGTGTTCATAAAATAATTGGCTTCTCACTGTGATTAGTGAGAATAGTCCTATGATGGGGACTGGTAGGAAGTTATTTCTACCTGCCACTTCTTAATGTCTAGGCCAACAAAGAAGGAGGCCCAGAATGACATGATGGGCTGGAGAGGAATCTACAACTGTTTGGATATTGTTGTGCTATCAGATTTCAGTGTAGGACATTTAAATCCTGGGGAAAATGTGACCCTTGTTAGACTTTAAAATATTAGTAGAATAATTATTATTTAAGATTTGGGAGACTATATAAGCAAATATATAGTCAAATAATTATAAAAGAGTTTATCCATATAACAAAAAATGTCAAGAAGGGTTATGTGTTTCTGCACTCTTTGATTGCTAAGACTCAGAGAAAATATTTAATACTGCAACATGAAATTTGACCCATAATAAACTAAAACTTCCTCTGTTCTGCTAAGGGAAGCAAAATTACTGCCTAGGAAGCTACATATGAAAGGAAAGGGATTGTTTACAAGGGGACAAAGCCAAAATTAAGATATTTAAAGCAAATTGGGGATTTATACCCATTTTCCTATGGTGGTAAGGAATGAGAGATGATGGGAATGAAGAGCCCAGGGTCTTATGTATATTGTACAACTGGCTACCACTGAGTGACATGCTCACCCTAAGAATGCTATCTTGGCTGTGAAAGACCAATAGGTAACTCTGCGGTTCGTGGGAGCCTAGCAACAGGATCCTGTGCTTCTCTGGATCTGATGTGGTAAGTGTTGCTCTTGGAATGGGACAGTTAGTTCCACTGGATGTGAAAATTTAGCAGAACCCAACTCCCACCCCTCAAGCCACACACTTTTCAGACTCTGCTGACCTCTGTAAACTATGCTTCAGAGAGGGGGTTTAATTCCAAAGAGTGATCTATAGGCTAAAATTATTTCCAGCTGTCTGTTTGGAGGAACATTTTGCTGACAAGAACTGATGCTTCTGACCTCATGTTTAAGAAATACCAGCACTATTGTTCTGATGGTATTTCCTGATATTAATTCTTATCTCAACCTTGTATGACCACCAGAGAGTGATTGAGAGTAGAAGGCACACTACTATGAAAATAAATATTAAAGCAACATACTCTAGTTTTTCAACTACTTTATATATTTTTTTGATTTCTATTTTTTGCATTTCCTTAATAAAGTGAATCTCAGATTATTTTCACATAATATTATAAATATTATCACTACAAATAGTCCTGATAACTCTATTCAGGCAACCCAGAGACTTTATAATACAAGGCACCTAAAAACTTAAAGGCAACATTTTGATAGCATCTATATAGATTCCTGAAAGGCTTGGGTTCTAGTTTTGGCAATGTCTCTAACTCACTGTGTGTTCTTGGGCAAGTACTTTCTTTCTCTGGACCCCAATCTTCTCATGTGTGAAATCATAAAGATTCAGCTAGATGCTGATGTTGACAAAAATGGTGACTGACGTCAGTCAAAGGCTGCCGATGCACAAAGTATTGAGTATTTGAGATGTAGCAATCCATTTAATACCCCCACCAACACTATCAGGTAGATGCTTGATCCTAAGGTTAACCTGCAGATGAAGCTGCCGATAAACTCCATTCCCTTTCTTAGAGTTCATTTTTAAAATAGCTAACTATCACTGATTAAAAATGAACAGTGGCAAGCTTTCTCTGGGGGCAGTGAGCTAGAAATGCCTGTGCAGAAAATGGGGCCCTCAGTATCCTCTAGCTGCAAAACAGGAAGGATTGTTTTCCCTGAAATCTAAAACAGACCTCTGGATGCATAACTCTCTGGATATCTAACTAACTAAAGACTTTTCTCAAGAAACAATAAAATAGAAAGGGATTCTAGGTAGTACAGGTTCTCAGTAGTAGGCATAGCTATGAAAATATTCAGAAGTGCTCAATAATGTTAGTAGGATAACAGGAAAATGACAATAGGAAAACTCAGCTTCCATTAAAAATTTCCTGCTTCCCAAGCCTGAGAGCCTGCTGAGTTGGGCAGCAGTTCTATCTAGCTAAACTGCACAGCAATCATGAGAAATATAAAGTCGAACTAGTTTGTACATGTGAAATTTGAACTAATAGGGATATGGGGAATTTTCTAGGTTGGTTTTGGCTTCTGCCTAACTTATATTTAAGTTGGTATACTTCTTGCCAATCCCTGGTAATGAGTTACTGACCTGGAAAATTCCTGACTTCCGTTGGCCAAGCAGACTTCAGATTCTGTTTTTCATTAGTAACAGTTGCTGTGCTTTCTAACAATGAAGCAATGGGGAAAGGCACCTCACAATGAGTACAGAGGCAATGGCTGCAATCCTGCTAGTTTTACTTAGTTGCCTAAGGAAGCAAAAGCTGCAAGACTGTGTGGCAGGTGGGATGTGGCAGTGCCTTTGTTTAACATTTCATGTGGAAGCTTGCCTCACGTACATAATATGTATAGCCCTGGGGTCTTCTAGTGATGGTTTGTTTTGCACTTTCCTGGGTATCAGTGTAATCAAATAGAAGGATGGATAGGGATGAAGAGCTGTGAAAACAGGAGATGTCCAAAAGCACAGGGGAGAGGTGGAGAGTCCTTGTGTCATTTCTTGGAAAAACTTCTCAAGTCTAATTGATCTTCATGGTGGACTGGAGCTATGATGTGTCTGCCAAAAGGAGAAGCTTGGAACTTAGAAGCTATAGTTGTTTCTACGTTCAAGGGCATACTGTATGAATTAGATGCTACAAATATATGCATTTCCAGGAGATGAATTGATTCTGAATTTCCACTTTTACATTAAGGTGATGGGATTTGGAGGTGTGCTTCAACTTTTAAAATTCAGCTTTTAAGAGAGAGAACAAGAGCTGAGGTAGCCTTTTCCATTGACTTCTGGGATTTTTGCGTCTTCCTGGTGGCCACAGGAGAGCAGGTTGTTTTCTTTGTTCCCTCACTGAGCTCAGTGTTCAAATTCCCTAGTGTTCTACTTAGGAGGAAGAGTGCTCACAAGCCTTTTTGAGGTAACTCAACCTGAAAGCCCTCTGTGCTGCGATGAGAACATCATAGCTGAGCGCCTCCACCCCGCCTATGGACACCCTTGTTATGACATTCAGTAGGAAATGTGGCCATTTAAAAACCCTTCCTTCCTACTGTGCTTCAATACATTTCTAAAAGTTGTTTTTGCTAATTGCACCACTTTAGTTAAGCAGCTCTGTACATGATTCCCTCCTTGGATTAAAGGAGATGAGCCTATGCAGTGAACATACAACCACTATAATAACATTGCCCTGACTTTTATTGAAATTCTTTGGTGCCGGAGAACTGTCTTCTTGACACTTGTACTGGAAGGTACCAAAACAAGCATTCATTGAGTATGTCCTATATGGAAGACACCATGCTGCATGCTCCTGGAAGTATAATATGATTCAGTCTCTAACTTCAACTGATCACATGCTATTAAGAGGACCAGATCGACATTCATGAAGCTGTAACAAGTTGAAACTACAGTTTACAAAGAGGCCTAGCAGTGGTTTAATTTAATAGAATTTGTTTTAACCCAGTGAATATCAGCTTTTAATACTGTAGTTTAATTACTGGATAGCCTGTAGTACTGAATGTTAGACCCAATGGAATGCAGTAGTTTGTGGACTTGATCCATGTATATTTAGGTAATGATGATGTTAATAAACTCATTGCTCCAGGGACCTAACCACTTAGAGAGAGGCGGATCAGTGGAAATCAAATATACAAAATGCAGTGAGTTAAAGCAAGTAAGCAAACTGAATTTATAAATATTTCCACCAGAGTGTAGTCCAAAAGACTAAGAGGCAGAGTATTAACTTTTTATTCTTCGTCCCTTAGAGACTTGAAGTAACATTTAATTTTCTCTGAGCTTGCTTCCTTGTATTACAACCAGGCATGCCAATAATTTGGGCTTCATGGAGTGTTGTTGTGAGAAGTGAAATTTCCTGAGTGAAAATAATATAAAATTGTAGAGCACCTTGCAAATGCTCCAGGATGGTTTAAATTGTCAAGAATCTAAGCCATTTGCTTTCTCCAGCAGTCAGTGATCATGTATTAACATTTTTGCACTCACTTTTTCTGCATGTATTGAAACCCCACTTAAGCAGACTTTTTGCTTTGTCATTATTTCATGAACATAATAGCTATTTACACAGCATTTGCTTTACATTAACTAGTACAAATAATTTATGGATGTTTCAAGGTATTCAGAACAAGGTGTGGGGATTGTAAGGGAAAACTACACCTATTGTATAAGAAACTGGAACTTAGGAAACTTTTGGTTTCTACTGAGGTTCTAAGAACCAAGACCCTAAGTAACAACTGTATCTGCTTCTGCTTGGTAGTTAGGCCTTTTGACTTCTCAAGTGAATACAGTAGCAAATTGTGCATAATGTGGCATCTTTCTATATACTATGTTCTTTGTGTGTGTGTGTGTGTGTGTGTGTGTGTGTGTGTGTGTGTGTGTGGTTATTTTGCTGACATGTAGGTAGGTCTATGAACCATGCTGAGTGCCAGGTGCCAATGGAGACCAGAAAAGGGTGTAAGATCCCCTGGAACTAGAGTTACAGGTAGTTGTGCATCACCTGACATGAGTGCTAGGATCAGAACCCAAATCCTCTGCAAGAATGTCTTTAGCTCCTATACTATATATCCCTACCTCTCCTATTAGCCAAGCTCTTATTCCTATGTGCTCCAGTAGTGGCAGTGACTGTGGGCTAAACTTGCAAGTTAGAAATGGGTCATATCTAACCAGCTATGAGAGGGTTGCTATGAGTTAGAGAATGTCCTTAGAATCCCACTAATGATGATTGGATCATTTAAGAGAGACTGTCTGTAAATGGTACATAGAGTATGGTGAGTTTGGCAACAGACCAGTTATTTTAATGTGTCTTGATTTATTTGTGAACATTTGACATAGAGCCTCATATAGATAGTCAAGGGTCCAAGCCACGCTTTGGAAGAGGCTGAGTGAAGGGAGTGGGAAGGGAGTTTTTTAGGAGTTGCCTGTGCTGCATCTTCACTCACTCAATCTGGTTAACAAGCCCAGGTTCCCACTCCTGCAGACTGATCCTAGCTACCTGGCTGGGGGATCCCTAGAGTCTTTTCTGACCAAAGACTTCTTCCAATAATTGGTCTGACACTGGAATTTTCAAGTTGTACATAGACTGCAGATTGTTTCAAGTCAAACTGAACACCTACCTGTATTGCTTCATGGTCTTTGTACTCTGTCCCAGGAGGGAATCTCATGTAGCAGGCATTCATGAGTTGCCTTGATCACAGCATGTTCTGGGCCACTGTTTTCCCAGCACTTATAGATATGATGGTGTCTTGGGACAAGGTTCTTCCTGTGGCACCAAAGAGGTCACCTGACTTGAGATCCCTCAGTGACTCTCTTCCCTGGATTTGAAATTACTGTCCAACGTCCCTCATTGGTCACTGTTGTATGTTTGGATTGGGAGGTAATCTAATAAGAAGTTTTTGATACTGTATATAGAAAGATATCTGTACATATAGGGAAGAAGATGTCAAATATATAAAAACAGGAAATATGCGAAAGGTGCTTGCTATAGAGGCTTTAAGACCCAAGTTCAAATCCCCAGATCCCATATAAAGGTGAAAGGAGAATTCCACCGTTGTCCTCTGATACACACCCATACACATTACACACACACACACACACACACACACACACACACACACACACCAATAAATAAATAAATGAAATATAAATTGTGCACAGCTTAGACCCTTGCAGTAAGAGATAGCTCCTCTGGCTTGTCTCCAAAGTTACCAATTACTTTTACTTCCCCACCAGATAGGCGCTTGTGGCCCCTAGGAATCCCTCTCCTTGGTCAAGATAGCTTCTACTTCGTATGGCTTCCTGAATGAACAATGAAAGACAAGCTGTATTAGGAGAAAATTTAGTGAAAACAACAGCCATTGATCTCGAAGCCTGCTGGCCCAGTACAGTCCTGCGGCATCGTTACCATGTGTACCACAACTCTGAAGGCTCTTGGTTTGGAATATGAAAGTAGGGCAAGACCCAGTGGCTTTCTTGTGCTCAGGGTAGCATGCACTTCGTCAGTAAACTGTGTACAATACAATTAGATGCTTCTTTATACAGAGTGCTCAGTGTGGCAGTGTCTTTAGCTAACACCACCAGAAAAAAAAAAAAAAAACTCCTGACTTTTGCAGATCAGTTAAGCTTTCTATAATAAATTACTCATAGCATCTTGTTGGGGAAAGGATGCTTATATCAGTGGCCTCTAGGTTGAGGACCTTTTCTCTAAGTTGTATATTTCTGAACTACTGAATTGCCCAGACCACAGTATTTTTTTTAAGTAAAACATGAAACTAATATCAATAGCTTTAATATTCATGCCACACTTGACTATCATGTCTCTCTAATAATCCCCCCCCAACACACACACAGACACAACCTTTCAGGCCATATGATCCACTTATATTCCAAACCATTTCTTTTTAGCAACCTAGGAGAGAAAGTGGAAATTTATTTTTTCTGGGTAAAAGCTACTTGCAATAAAAGCCCACTTGCTAATGGTGTTTCAGTATCAAAAGCAGACACTGGATGTCACAAGCTGTGTGTGTGTGTGTGTGTGTGTGTGTGTGTGTGTGTGTTTATGTTAAAAAATATAGTTCCTGTGCTCTTGAGGAGAAGGTAACTGAGAATGCAAACAATATTTTCATAAAGTTTCAGAATGTGAGGTGAAATACCATTCATGAGAGATATATAGAAAACCCTAAGTGTTTTCAGAGGAGTTTATCGTCTTTGTGTGCCAGAAAAAAACATTCCTAGTGGAACAGAGTTTACTTGTGTTTTAAACAGAATGCATTCTGTAGGAGTTAGCTTGGCAGCCGTGTTACTGACCATTAAGAACTACAGCTGGATTTGCTTCATACCCATCTAAAGAACTATATAATTATTTTAAAGGGATGGATCTCTAATAAAATAGACCATCATTCATAGGAGCCCTCTAATTCAAGTGTATATTTTAAAAAATAGAAACCTTGCTGGGAGGTGGTGGTGCATGCCTTTAATCCCAGCACTCAGGAAGCAGAGCCAGGTGGATCTCTGTGAGTTCGAGGCCAGCCTGGGCTACCAAGTGAGTTCCAGGAAAAAGGCGCAAAGCTACACAGAGAAACCCTGTCTCAAAAAACAAAAACAAACAAAAAAAATATTATCCTTGTATGTATGTTAAAATTATGCAAGTTGCCTCTGTAGCTTTTGAAAACTTACCTTTAACCCGCTTGGCTGGTTCTTAAATTCACACATGATTTCTGACTATAGCTGTTTGCCTGGGAAAAATAGAGGTTTTAAGATAACAGGGCAAATGTTCCTTCAAGTGCAGAATATAGCTCATTTTCATTGCAACCTCATTACACTGAGCAGGTATTTCTATTGCTCTTTGTGTGACAGAATTATGTGGCCTACTGTTTCCTTTGGGATTTCAAAGGAAATGAAGCTCAGGGCCTGAGAAAATGTTTCAGTGGTTCTTACATTGCTACAGTTCCTGCTCGTTCATGTATGAAAATTGAGGGAGGGAGATAATTGGGGGAAATCATAAGGCTCCCTGGATGACAGAGAGGCATGGACATCTTACCTCTGTAGGCTCCGTGGAGATACCAGAAAGCTGTTTACTTTCTGTCATAACACTTTCAAGGCAACCCGTGCCATTTTGGGCAATGTCTATTATTTAAAAACTTCACATTGAGCTGAAAATCCGTTTCACTATAGCTTTCCCTAATACTAGCTTACATATAAACTTTTGAATACTGGAAGAGGAATACAGCCACCATATATAATACTATTCCCCAAAGAAAAGCAGTTGCAGTTCCAAGCAAGTCATGTATAAATAGTATTCTGGAACACAACACTGCTGATCCATTGGAACATGCCCAATAGGGGAGAATGCCCAAGGAAAGGAGAAGGGACCAGATAAGTAGTCATTGAGTCAAGTTGTAGAGGTACGTCTCCCTACTCTGCCTTACTTTCCTGGTATTGACAATTATAAACTGCCTAAGAAAATTCTCTATGAGAAATGGTTGCTGCCTTCTTCATAACACACTTTTGGGAAGACCTAAAACAAAAAATGTGGGGGGAAAAAACAGGGCTTTCATTTATGGCTCTTATTTAGTTGTCAAAGAGCGGGTGACTGGGAAATACTGAATGAAGAGGAACTTAGCCCTCCACTCGGCCTGGGTTTCACTACTGGCTGCAGCAGGCAGAGTATCATAAGGGCTTGGAAAACTGCCTCCAGTTGGGCAATGAATTTGACTTTATTAGCTCCATGACTTTGAGCAAGTTGTTGACCCTGATGCCTCAGGTTTGCATCTGTGAGACAGAGACTGAGTATACATGTGACGAAGCTTAAAAGGAGCACAGTTTACTCAATAAATGCCATGTATCACACACATACTCTATGAACTGTATTTTTAGATCATGTACCCTTAGTTGGGAAACAAATCAGATTGCACTCTAGGGCATAGGGAGAATAGATTTGATGCATCTCAACCCATTACTTTGGATGAGAGCTTCCTTGAAAGTCAGATGGTTCTGCTTATTCAGGCTTTTCTTTCTATTATTTCAGCTATGATTCCTTCTTTTTCTTTCTCAGGGCTCAAACTTTAGTTTGACATGGTTTCCCCCCAGAATATGTTTGATGGAAAACAGTACTCATGACAGTTTGGTTTTTGTTTGTATGTCAAACTGGACTGAATCTTCAGCTGGATTATTTTATAGATTTGTGCCTGCTCCTTGTAATGTTTAACATCTCTAGTCTATCCCCATATGTACAAGAGGATATTTTCTCTTTGACTTGGCTTTTAAAAATAAAACTGTATATAGCTTGAAGTGGAATATATTTCCATTTCTGGAGATGAGTGTACTAACAGATTAGTGCCCATGCCTGCAGATCTTAATTTTTTTGTTTGTTTGTTTTCATGATAAATCAGTACCAAAATGGACCACACTGGCTTGTAAGTGCTTAATATAGAACTATAGTAGAGAGATAGGGAGAAAGAAAGTCCTAGAGACAGGCTAAAGAATACATTAAGGAGTGAGGGTCAGGAGTTTTTGTGTTCCTGTTTTCCTATTAATGGTAAATAACGTAGGGCAAAATTTTTTGGTTTATCAAGCAGACTGGGCCAGATGAAACACATAATGCCTAGTACTGGGTCCTGGTGATACATTTTTAAGAAAAGCCAAATTTCACTATTATAAACACTGTCCATTCTCTAGGCTCCTGCCCATTAATTGCTGCCACTGTAGAGAATGAAAGATATTAGAGCTTCAAATGACTTTTCCCATTAGGGGGAATCAACCCTTCCCATGCTTTCTCATTTAGTCCCCCTTGTGGCCCAAAGCAGACATTTAAAAAGCATTGTGCTGGACTGGAAGCAAAAGAATAGGTTTGATACTTTTTATTTTATTGTTTTGTTTTTATGTTAAAATAGCTACATGGGTCATGTAAGAGTCAGGCCTCATATTTGGCCCCCATCAATATGGCGCTAGTGTAAATATAATTCATGGCCTTAGACCCTACATATCATCTTGTATCCCAGCATTTAACAAATACATACTAAGTATCTACTATAAACAGACATCTGTCTTGGCCCAGGGGAATAAACCAGCAAATAAAATCAAATCCTGCCCTTGTGGAGTTTGGATTCGTTTTTGGAGATAAATCAAACAGTGTTCAAGGTAAGCCCAGTGTTATAAAATAAAACAGGAGCCCTGCTGGAAGGAAGGCTTTCGTTTTAAATATGGCTGTTAGGGAAGAGCCCATGGAGCAAAAACATGAAGAAACCAGAGATCTCCAAAGTCTTCCGGAAGGGACAGCAAATGTGGAGAGAATGAGTAGGGAGCTTGAAGGGCAGCTAAGATTACATCTGTGAGGCTGGATCAAGGAGAGCAAGGGGAGGGCCCCAAGAGACCACACAGAATAACCAGTGAAGGCTGCTGGTCAGGCAGCACCTTCCCAATCAGAGAAGAGTGTTGGGTCTTTTTCTAGGAGATGAGACACTGTGGAAGAGTCTTTAACACAGGAGTGGTGTTTAAATGTAGGCTTCATTGGAGTCACCCTTGCTGCTTTGCTGAGAATGGAGTAGGGAGACAATGGTAGAATCAGAAGGCATAGAGTCTACTACTAGAGACTAGTTGTAGAGATGGTGGAGTGCTCCATCACTTTTTTTTCTCAAACAATCTATTTGTTTTATTTATTTAGTTAGTTTATTCATTTATTTATTTATTTAAATTAGCCAAAAACATATTACCTTAGAATCCATTGTTTTCATGATACTTATTATTAAATATCAGTATTAAATTGTGAACTTTCCTTGTACAGTCACACATCACTTAACTGGGATCTATCCTGAGAAATGCATTGCTGAGCAGTTTTATACTATCAGAAGTCCACATGCCACAGCACTATAATCTTGTTAGTGAAATGTTGTCATCCAGTGCATCTTACTTGTTGGTATTATCACATATGCATGCAATATGGACTTGTGGGAAACTTAATAAAATCTCTGGGGTTTGGGGTTTGGTTTTTGTTAAGTTTTGTCTCTGTTAAATTATCTCAGGAGCGAATTAAGGGAAAGCTCTATCTTTTCTTTTTTCTCAGAATCTTGCTTGGAATCCTGCATATGTACTTCCTTTGTCTGGTGTTGCCTCTTTTAGTAGCTGATCCTCTTCCCAGCCCCAGTTTCACTCGAAAGGAGACAGGAAGTTCCCATCCCACATATCCCCATCACACTCTCAATGCACATTCACAGAGAGTATGGGAACTAAATGACTACTGTTTGAGTTCTCCTTCCAATTTCCATATGTACATATGCTATATATATTCAGTTGAAGTTTTATTTTGTGACTCAGAGATGATAATCTTGTCAAAAGACTATGCAAAACACAGTCTCCCTTTTGGAAATAATGAAACCCATAACACAAATGTGTTTAATGACATAATCATAACATGCATGGTACTCTGTCACATATTATTGATTAGGTTCATATTTATGGGTAATTGTTAGGATGAGCGTATTCAGGTTTATTCCCATCTGATACCTCCCAAGGATACAGCCCATGAAGGGAGCATTGCTAAGATTCATCCTATATTTGTCAAATTCTCATTATGGGCCCCAGAGGGACATTGCGATATAGGCACAGTGACTGATTTTCAAATTGAAAATTTGGACTCCTAATCAAACAAGCAGTGGTTTTACTGAATGGCTATTAGGACCAAATAAATGGCATATTGTCTTAGAAAATCAGACACAGGATGTGGCTGAGACATTGAGTGCTACAAAGAGGCAAAGACTTTATTCTCCTTCACATGACTCTTAAAACCTTGATGTGTACACAGTAGTAAAGAATGGGATAAACATGTGGTTACAGACATTTGCAACACACAATACCATTGTAGTCCTTGGTTATACACTTATTTGATGTGATCTTTTGAAGAAGTCCCTTTTTCTCACTAATGTGGGACTTGAGCCATCATCTTCTCACAGGGCCAGTCCCACGAGGAATGGGAGCCAGGGAAGTGGTTTCTCCCACAAAGCTTCCTTCAATGGTGGTTGGCTCCCTGCCAACATCACTAAGCCTTTTAGCCCCGCTGGCACTCACGTGGCCTCTTTGTGTGTTAAGCTGCACCAACAGATTCTAAAAACAAGTGATCAACTTAGGCGTTTTGTGGGGGAGGTGTACCATAGAGGGAATTCCCCCAACATTAAGCTTCTGTCTGCCACTTTAACCACTCCAGCTGGTCCTGGATTCTAAGTACATAAATCTCCTTGTAAGTGGCTTTGTTAGCTCCAATTCCTACTTCATCTGTATGATTTCTATTTATGTATCTGGGTCATCATGAAGCCAGAGGTGTGAGCTCCTTCTGGATAGTCTTCTGCTCTGGCATGCTCATTTTGTACTTCTGAGTGTTTCTGGACAGTTAAGGAAGAACAATACACTCTCATTAGTGCAGGTCAAAAGGCTGAGACCTCTTTTCAACTTTTTAAAGTACTCAACAGTGCTTATTAATAAAAAAGAATCATGTCACACAGCTTACAATGAGCTATCCTTGACATTCCTCCCTGGTGTTTCCAGTTCATCCCTCCAGTTTATATACGGAGCTGGCTCAATCCAGGTCCTTGGCAAATACAGTTAACAACCCAGAAAACAGTTGGCTTGATCTTGGGCGGCCTCCCTCCCTCCCTTTCTTCCTTTCTCCTTTTACTGGAAATAGAATTTTTTCTCACATAATATATACTGATTACAGTTTTTCCTCCCAATTCCTCCTCACCATCCCTCCAATCCAGATCTACCCCCTTTCTGTCTCTCATTAGCAAACAATGAGGCTTCCAAGGGATAATAATAATAAAATGAAATAAAAATTAACACATTGGTATAGGACAAAACAAACAAACAGAAGAAAAAGGGCCCAAGAGAATACACAAGAAACAGAGTCCCACTTGTTTGCACACTCAGGAATCCCATAAAAAAAAAAAAAAAAAAAAAAAAACCACTAAACTGAGCCAGTCAGTGCTGGTGCACGTCTTTAATTCCAGCACTTGAGAGGCAGAGGCAGGCAGATCTTTGTGAGTTCAAGGCTTGCCTAGTGAGTTTCAGGACAGCTTGGGCTACATAGAGAAACTCTGAAAAACAAAACAAATGAAAGAAAGAAAGAAAAGAAAAGAAAAGAGAAAGAATATTTGAATATTTCCAGGATGGAGAGATGGCTCAGAGGTTAAGAGTGCTGGCTGTTCTTCCAGAGGTCCTGAGTTCAACTCCCAGCAACCACATGGTGGCTCACAACCATCTATTGTGGGATCTGATGCCCTCTTCCAGCATAAAGGTGTACATGTAGATAGAGCACTGATATACATAAAATAAGTGTTTTAAAAAACACTAAACTTTGTGATCCGCTGGAGGGAGGCTTTAGCAACTGGTCTGATACAGAGCTGGAGATACAATGGGAGATAAGATTTGGAGAAGTTGAGGAAGAGCTGACGATCTGTAAGTAGCCTACCTGCTTCCATAACTGGACTGGCCAGTGGTTCTCATGGGATGCCTGGTGGAGTTGGGGACTAGAATAAAGCGTTGGGGGGCAGGAAAGGAAGTTTCAAGGGGAAGATCTGTGTGACCTACTAGAAGTGGGAGTGGAGGAGGGGAAGCTGTAGCTGTTCTGCTAAAGAGCTAATGATGAGACTAGGGGATTGGATTTGGAAGAGCTGAAGATCTAGAGTCAGCCCATCTGCTTCCTTGACTGGAGCGCAACCTTGGGCCTTTTGATGACCTTTGGACACTTCAAAGAAGAGGAGGGAAAAGAAAAAAAAAACTGTAGCACTATAAGGAACCATGTAGATGTCACTGGGTCCAGTTTTGTGACTTTATAGATGACAAACTAAGGCTTCTTCTCATATTAAGATCTACCTTTATGGGCATAGCTACTTGCTTATGTGTCCTCTCACCATTTTCCATCTTCCAGCATTGTCTTCTAATGTTCTACTGCTCATCTTCCTCAAATCTTCCTCCTTGGCAGCAATTAAGGTGGTCTCATTTCACTAACTTCTCAGCATCCCTGCTCCTTTGTAATGATAATGTGCTGCCATCCACGTGAGTGCTGTTACATGAACATGCATGCAAGCACACATGTACACACATACACACACATGCCTGTGCATGCACAAGGTAGCAGAAGAATTGAAGAAGAATTGGCCAAAATAACTTACTTAGAAAGAAGTAGTTTCTAGTAGTGTCTTATTGCTGTTGAGATAACAGCTATCTTCATACAAAAAGGAAAGCTGTGATTATGCCAAGAAGCTTATAGATTTGGGGATATAAGTATAAAAATGTAATTCACTGGGTTTTCTCCTCTCTGATCTAAGAGCTTGATGGCTTATAGAAAGTTGCATCCAGAAATGAACTGACTGGCTTGTCCTGTGGCGAATGGTTTGTCGAGCACAAAGAGAACCGTGTAAACTTTCTTTTATTTTCCCAAAATATTACACATATAAATTTATTGCAGAGTTTGTAAATAACTTAAGTTTGAGACTCAAGTTTCTCAAATCGGAATATTAGCGCTAGGTCACTGGAATACCAGATTTGTCTACCTCCTGGGCTTACTGGAGAGGGAACTGAGAACCAGAAAGCTTTAGTGATCTGCCCAAACTCGTGCAACTACATACAGAACTGCAAGCCCTTGTCTCCTGACCCCTAGTCTAGAACTCTAGCACACACCTGCCTTTTAAATACATGGAGTCCTCGGTTGGGTTGCTGAGCCTGCTAGACACCCCTATACGTTCTACTTTATAGTCCATTTCAGTGTACCTGGTACACAGATACATAACTAGTAAGAAAAAGCAAAGCTGTCAATCTGACATGCTTCCTTGTCAAAGTTTAAAGAAAACCATCCTAAGATAATAGAGGCTTCTGGTTTCTCTGCCAGCCTGACTCCTTTCAATGCTCTCCAGAGCCATGTCCCCAGTGTCCAAAATGCTGCAGAAAACACAAACACATTCACCTAAGAATTAAGTACAAGAACACTTTCTTGCCTACTTTCCCTGGGGGAACTGTATTTTAACTATTGATAATTGTTGTAGACTTTCTGCATCATGTAGTTTTCTGAGTCACAGAGCCATGCCATGAGAGTGGAAGAAGGCTAGTCTACAGTACTTCTGTGTGTAGTCACCAAGAACAGACCAACCTATGATGTTCTGGATGAGCCATGGCTTTCACATAACATGTGATCTAGCTGAGATTTCCACCTGCCGTCTCTTTGATGTTTCTTTTTATTAGTGCTTAGATGCAGTGCCTTCTATACCACACAACTTCTTAGGATGCATCTCCTAGATGTAACTTATACCCCTATAGCTTAATTTAAAATGTTCCTGTACCATTGATATGCTAAATATGAACTCATGTCATCATTGGAGTGATTGGGCATGTTCATTCAGAAGGTGGAGCTTCCAAGCTAGATGTTAGGGAGGTAGAGTGAAGAAGACATGGGGACTTGACCCTCTTACACCCATATTGATCAGATCTATGCTCTATGCACTAACAGGGTGGGAAGGTGTCACATGGCTCCGGACTCCTTAGAAAGATCAAGGTAGTGCAGGATTGGCAAGGAGCCTACCCAGTATTACCTGGAATGACCTGATAGGAACAAGGAGAATCATTTATGTCTGCAGCCTACTCCCCAAATACCCTGTTTGTGATTAAAATGAAGCCAAGCAAGTTTCTTCCAGGAACACTGTGGCATATGGCCAAACCTCCCCATGATTTTTTTTCACTATAGTTTTAAAGTAACATATGCTATTTTTGGGGTCTAATCTGATGTTCTGGGTTTTTTTTTTCTCCTGTACTAGAGATTGAACTTGGATTTTCATTCATGCTGTACTGTGTGACTGAGCTAACATCCCCAGCACTGATATGCCTTTTCTAATGCTACTAATATAGTTTTATTCAGCCTTGTTCCAGAACCTGTATTAGTAGCAGCTATTGGTATTCTGTTCATCATAAATTTGAGCTGTACCCAGACTATATTGACACTTTCCCTTCAGATGCTCGCTCTCTCTCTCTCTCTCTCTCTCTCTCTCTCTCTCTCTCTCTGTGTGTGTGTGTGTGTGTGTGTGTGTGTGTGTGTGTGTGTGTGTGTTGCCTATAGCTACCACTGCAGCCCTCTAACACACACTTCACCTGTCATATGTACCATAGGCAGGCCTTGCCCTTGCTGTCGAACATCTTAGGATTCAGGATTCAATGACTGTGGGATTCTTTGTGGCTAATTTGAGAGTGGAAGGTTGGTGGCAGGCATCTTATTTTACCAACATGGTCTTCTTTTACCCCAGTAACGTTAGAGTTGATTCTAGTGGGTAAAGATCGTTTTAGGTTTGTTTCTATTTGGCAGAGTATGGCTAAGGAAACTGTTTGGGAAAGGTGCTTTTTCAAAATGACCACCAGGTGTCAGCAGAGGATGTGAAACTTGGCAACATCTGCATTCTTGGTTTTAGTTCACTACTCAAGTCTTCATCATATCTTTCCTCTTTTCTCATATAACACGTAATTCTGTCGTGTACACTGATAGATCTATAAAATAGGCTATTGGGGCAAGACGTGTTAGTACCCTAACAAAACTCATATGCATTTTATCAAAGTCCAAGCAAAGCCTAATTATACAGCATACAGTGTTAACACACTTCTTTATGCCTTTTCATCTTTCAAAAAAGTAATTTATCGTGTGTGTGTGTGTGTGTGCATGCGTGTGTGTGTGTGTGCACGCGCGTGTGTGTGTGTGCGCACGTGTGTGTGTGTGTGTGCGCACGCGTGTGTATGTGTGTGTGTGCACGCGTGTGTGTGTGTGTGTGTGTGCACGCGTGTGTGTGTGTGTGTGCACGTGTGTGTGTGTGTGCACGCGTGTGTGTGTGTGTGTGTGCGCGCACGCGCGCGTGTGTGTGTGTGTGTGTGTGTGTGTGTGTGTGCACGCGCACGCTGATTTTCTCAAGTTTCTCATCTGGCCTCTTCATTGGGTAGACTGACAGGAATCTGAGATCTTTAATATGGAACATTGAGCTGTAGTGGAAACATTTAAGTCTCAGTTGGAAAAGTAGTGGTGACTTTAAAGCTGTCACTTTTGACCATGTCACCAAGCTATTAGTGAATTGAAGGATATAGCAACTATGGGATGGTGGGGACACAAAGCAACTCATGGCTTCACCAGCCGCAATTGCTGAGGCCTGAGACCTGCAGGGAATGGAAAGTAAGGCCTAACACACAACCCCGAGCCTACTAACTTAAGTAAGAGCCTGATAAATGCACAGGGCTAGAGTATAGACAGATTGTGAAGCTTTCAGTTGGAATGGTTGATGATATTTGACAAATAGCATTATAAACACTACCAGAGACAGATATTCAGACTCTTCTGTTGCTTTATAATGAATAAAGTACTGTGAGGCAGCACATTAATAGGGATTCAAAACTATCTAGACTATTTTTTATAGAGAGTTTGATGTTAATGGACAAGGAGAATAACATTGTTAAAATGTTGTACAGGATGCCCTTAAGACTTGCTCTACCCTCACACACCATTGAAGAAAGGAGCCCACATTCTTTCTTGGATCATGCCTAGCTCAGTGTCAGACAGATATACACTGGAGGAACTGTCTTATTATGTTCTTTAAGCAGCTTTTTAAAATTGTCCTTTATTGACCTGGTTTCTAATTAATATAAAAACTGCATTCAGGATATGTAAGGGGCAGGTCTAATTGCATACCAATCAATGTGCCTTTACTCTGTGACAGTCTTGGCTAATGGTCTCTGACATTCTTTGCTGTTCTTCAGCAAGTGCATCTTACTCATAGAAGCTTGATTCTTGAAGTATGGTCACATTGCTCTATGTCTATGGTGGTTTGAATGAGAATGGCCCATGAATTTGGATGTTATATTTGTATGTATTTGTACTCTCTCTGTTGGTGAAACTGTTTGGGAAGGATTAGAAGGTGTGGCCTTGTTGGAGGAGGTGTGTCATTGGGGGCATTGAGGTTTCAAAATCCCATGCCATTCTTAGTTCTCTCTTTTTGCCTGTGCTTATGGATCAGATGTAAGCTCTCAGCTACTGCGACAGCACTGTGCCTCCCTGCCTGCTTCCATGCTCCCCACCATGATGATCATGTACTCCCTTTGGAACTGTAAGTCCCAAGTAAACTCTTCCATAAGTTGCCTTGGTCATGGTCTCTCTTCACAGCAACAGAATAGTAACAAAGACAATGTCCGTTCTTACCTTTTTTGGCAATAGCTTCATGCTATCTTCTCCTCCTTTTTCAGATCACTGGAGTGATCCTGTTGGCTGTTGGAGTCTGGGGAAAGCTTACTTTGGGCACCTACATCTCCCTTATTGCCGAGAACTCCACAAATGCTCCATACGTGCTCATCGGGACCGGTACCACTATCGTTGTTTTTGGCCTCTTTGGATGCTTTGCTACATGCCGTGGTAGCCCATGGATGCTGAAACTGGTAAGGGGATCTCAGCATAATATGCTTTCTCAATTATTTTTGTAAAACAATAAATCCATATGATGGTTAGGAAGCCCTTCTTGAGGCCACCAAAAAAATAAAAGACATTAATATTCATTGACTTTAATTTTACACCAGACTCTTAAGTGATCCACCTTCCAATCCTCCCAGTGGGAAAAACAATCCCAGACACAGCCTGGCACAGCAAACATAGTCCCAGCTTCCTGAGGTAGATTAGCGAGGCACTGGCCATTGATTCCAGTGACCAATTAATATCTTCCTGGCAAGATGCCCTGTGCTAGTCTCAAACTCTGGTTTGGAAATCTACTCAGGCATTCCATGTGCAGCTTTGGTGAGCAAGGGAACATCCTTGAACACAGGCAGCCTTCCATTCCAAGATCCCATTGGACCAGGCCTCCCTACATCCTTGAGACTTATCATGTGAGGATGCCTGTGTATGCTTTTCGGTCTACTCACACTCTCTGACCCATTGTTGTGGGAGTTGACCTAGGCTAGAACCCCTCACTCAGATGCAACGACAGCAACTGGCTTCTAAGACCACTGCAGAGGCCTGTACAATAATAGTGTAGACAGAGCAGCGTTGTGTCCCCAAAGGGAAAGGCAGACTGCTGAAAGGCCCTTATTGTGCTTTTAACAATCATTAGAATGTTATGGTCCTCCTTAACTTTAGCCTTAATAAGTGAAAAATCATGAACAATAGTAATTTGTCCTATATGGAGGCCCAAAGAGGATGTCCTTTTCCCCACTTGCCTCCTGATAGTTATCTTCCCATAGAACTTTCAGGAAGATTGTAGGCTTTGTATGAGACTGTCTACAGAGTAATGATACTTCTGATCATACTTTCTATGAAGTTTAGAGAGAAATTATGTACATAGGGCATCATAACATCATGCTTAATATTTTAGTGGTTGTACTGTTTGTAAAGAATTGTGTTAATATTTAGAAAAATGAATATTTTAACCTAGTGCTTCCTTATTTTAAAGTATATATCACTAAGAAGAGTTATATATATATATATATATATATATATATATATATGTGTGTGTGTGTGTGTGTGTGTGTGTGTGTGTGTGTGTGTGTGTATTTGTATACTTGAAAGTCATATGTACACATGATAAGTTATGTGACATTGTGTAATCCACCCAGATCATCATTTATGGTCATTACAAGCATTCAGAACTGCTACATTTCATTTTGAGAGGAGAATAGGCAGGTTATAAGACATATGACTTGTTGATAAGGAGTTAATTCCTCTTCCTTTTGTCTGTTTTTCAAAGTCAGAAAAAGGGGGAAAGCCTACATAACTCATAAGTGCTGTGTAATGTCCTTGAACTCAGATGTTTGCCTGCATGTGTACAAAGAGAGAGAAACAGAGACACAGAGAAAAGTGTGTATGTTTCAAATTAGGAAGTGCAGGCAGAATGAGATGAGAAACATTTGGGATTAGTAGTAGTAGTGTCTTTCTTAGAAGCTGTAAATTCCATTCAGTGCCCAGCCCAGAGGCAAGCATCCCCACAAGAACCTGCTGAGGCTACAATGTTCAGGGATAATCAAAATAGTGAAGAGGAAATCCTGCTATACACATTCTGGTCTTTGACAACAGATAAGAGGGTATACTTCCAAATAAAGTGGATTTGTAGTCATTTACCATGAGATGTTGCCAAGAAAATGGAGAAGTTTGCCCAAATGCAAAGTGCAACTGTGCGTCCTGGCCATGTTCATACATGCAAACGGCTAATGTACATACTATTTTCTGAAAGCAGAACCAATACTAGCAAATGGAAATTGGAAGTAGGTAGGCCTATGGCCAGGAGCAAAGAAGTCTTTCCAATAATTGGAAGTTATAAAATAGAACAGGCAGGGCTGGGGTGGCAGCTCAGTGGTATAGTACTGAGGGCCCTAAGTTCCATGCCCAACACTTCAAAAAGAGTGTGAAAAAGAAATGAAAGTCATCTGCAAAGAAGACATTGGTGGAAGTCTCCCAAACAGGACAGAACCGTGACCTGCAGAGCAGATGTATTTTCTAGTTTATGTGTTTTCATATTGAAAGTAGGTAACTCTTTAAAGTGGATGACCCTTTCAGGTTTCTCTTGATTCGTCTGAGCCGATGGGCACGTGGTCAGTGTTGGTTGAGGTCTTCTCCGCATCCACGCCCCAAAATGTTTGTGCATGTTAAAAAGACAGGTTATTACATTTTCTAAACTTTCTCTAGGGATAATAAGGACTTGTCTAATTGCCCCTAGCAGAAAGATGCTTACCCTTAAAAGGCCCTCTTTTTAAGGTTTATTTTATCTGTCTGTCTGTTTCTCTTTCTCTCTCTCTCTCTCTCTCTCTCTCTCTCTCTAGCTGTCTATGTCTCTGTCTGTGTGTGTGTGTGGGGGGGTGGATCTATGTCTCTGCCTGTGTGTGTAGGGTGGATCTGTGACTGTATGTAGGTATATCCATGTGAGTGCAGGTGCCCACAGAGGCCGGAGGCATTGGATGCCCTTGGAGCTGAACTACAGGCATTTGTGAGTCACCTGACATTGATGCTGTGAACTTAACTTGGGTCCTCTAAAGAGCAGGATGTGCTCTTAACTGATGAACTGTTTCTCAGCCCTTCCAAGCCCTCTTCTTAATGCTGCCTTGTGACTTTGTCCTTGTTTGCTTCATTTTTAGTATGCCATGTTCCTGTCCCTGGTGTTCCTGGCTGAGCTTGTAGCTGGCATTTCTGGATTTGTCTTTCGTCATGAGGTGAGTATACTCAGTGGGAAACTCAGTTAAAGAGTCTTTGTGGAGAGGAGATTTGAAAATGAATGGAGTGTGTAAAGGGTGCATACAGGCTAGCCAGGAACTTCCCCCAAACTTTTACACGCTCCATTGTGGATCCTCACTTGGATTTTCTCCGCAGCTCTTTCATAAAATGATTCTCTTCTCTGCTTTAAAGCACTGACTTCCAATATGGATTAAATAGTCCTTTGAGAGTAGCTATTTCCACAAAGCACATGTGTGTCTCTGTAAGATTTCTGACACTAGAGGCAAGCTGAGATAATTGTCTTGCTTATAAATCCATTATTATACCACATAAAGACCAGAAACACTGTAGTAGATAGGTATGTGGTAATGAAAACATAACAGTGACTGTGGCTTGAGTGTCTAGCAGCATGTTTTCTTAGGCTCTGTTTTTAGTTATATTCCCTGGGAGCTTGCCTTGTGTGTGTTCTGTTCCTTCTCCTATTGTCCTGACTTTGCCCTTGACTGTACGTGGTATCCCAAAGGCCAAAGCTAAGTTCCAGAACCTGTTCCCTATGATGGTCCATCTAGAGGTAGACTGGCCATTCTTACTACAGTAAAGAGAAATGAGGTGAAGTTGTGACCTCAGAAGCCCTGATAGACAGCCAAGTGCATGTGTGAATACCAGAAGGCCTCTTCTCCCTTTTCATTGTAGTCTCTAGGATTGCAGTCTCACCTTGATCACAAACAAAGGTTGACTTTGACTAAGTGGTGAAAGTCACAGGGTGACAGTAGGTCACATTGGTACCATTTACTTGGACTGATGTTGTAAAGAAGCCCGGATTGCCTACAAGGCAGTCGCCATCTTGTTTCTTGAGTATGTCCTCAGGGTGACACAAAGCTTGTTCTGTACACAACTCCCCACCCTGAGAGACAAAACAGGAGTAAAATGAGGTGACAGAGTTGGGTTTGGTAGCCACTTTGCACTTTGGCCTGTAGCTAAATGTCCCATAGCTAGTGTCTCTTCATGTCTTACAGCTATCCCATAGACATTGCTTCCAGAATTTAGTAAGGACTATGTCTAATTGGGAGAATTACCATATTTAGCTTTGAGCTTGCCAGTAGATAATTATTGCTACTTGCTGTTCTTCTAATTCAGAGGCATTATACCAATCAGGGGTTAGGTTTCCCATAAGTCACATGACATAATTGTATACCCAACACTGCACCTTCCTCAGCTTTTCAGAGGGATGGGACTTAAAAATGATCCAAGGGCAAATGTGGTCACTGACAAGGAGAAAGGGTTTCATTAACTTTCTACTAACAAGAAAAGCTCTTGTCTTTTAGCCTGTTTTTTTTTTTTTTTTTTGACTCGGTGATTAGAGTTAAAGTGACTGATAGTTTTTGTCCCACTCTAGTATGGTAGAATAGAGGTCAGTTTGGGGCCAAAACCTCAGTCTTCCCATCCTGCTGGTGGCCTGTCTGTTACAATTCTATCTGCATAAAGTCAAAGAAGGTTAGAGGAAGGAAGTTTGCTATGAATCAATTCAAAGAAAAATAACTAGAAAAACCATGCCTGAGGTTTGGTCAGTCACCCTTATAGCCCTTTCAGAACCCACCTCGCCACTTCAGTGAGCCAGCTCACAGGCCTGGTTCCCTCTAAATTGGTGGTTGAAACCAACTTTTATTTCTTTAAATTCCTCAGCTAGTTAAACCTTTGGTGGCTTTTCTGAGCTCCTTTGTCTCAAAAAATAGGGCTTCCCCTCCCTAGATAGCACTTACTGAGAAAATTTCAGAATAAGTGTTGCTGGGATAGGAACTGATAGGACTCTGAGTCAGTTTAGGCTCCAGGGAACTGAAACTGCATTCCCCTTGATCTTCTGTAGATCAAGGACACCTTCCTGAGGACTTACACGGATGCCATGCAGAACTACAACGGCAATGATGAGAGGAGCCGGGCAGTGGACCATGTGCAGCGCAGCGTAAGTTTCAGGAAAAGAGATGAGCATGGAGCTTGCATACAAAGTTCTGGGCTCCAACCTCTAGGCCTGGTGGGTTGGTAAGTTAGACAAGTTGCAAGTAGTGTTCATTCTCATTCTCTAACTCTTAGTTCAGTTGGGTTCCAAAGAGTTGGTTCCAAACATGTGCCCAGGCTTTAGTTTTCTAGGAAGTTAGTCTCAAGTGTCTTGCACTAGTAAAAGTGCTGAACATGCCAAGAATACCCCATTATCCTTAAAAGCTGAACTGTTGGAAAGGACCTAGGTGGTGGGGATGTGTCAGTCTCAATAACAGCTGATTCCTGAAGGCTGCCTCTCTGGAATTGGTGTCTCCAGACCAGACAGAGAAGTCAGGTGATCAGCATGCACTTGTTGGGGGCCCTGTAGGAAGGGTAGAGAGAGGACCAAAAAGGAACTGAGGATCTGTCAGGTATGGCCCACAGAAGGGAAAATGATGTCATTGTATTTAAACTTCAAAAAAATTTTTTTTTAATTTAAAACAGTAAGATTTTAAATTTTATTTTGATGATATTTCAGACTTCTGGAAAGTCAAAACTATAAGGACCTATATGCTTGGTTTTACCAATCAATAACATTTTTGTGTCATTTGTTTTCAAATTCTCTACATGAGAGGTCAGATAACCTTTCCTAAGAAGGGAGAACTAGAAAATACTTTAGGCTATGGGGGAGGGCCTTATACACTGTGTCATAACCAACTCTGCCACCACAGCACTGAAGGAATGGTGGGCAATAGGCAATACAGTTCTCCAAACACCTTTACAGAGACAAGCAGGTAGTGGGCTGTAGTTGACCAATACCAGCTTTCTATCCTATATATAAACTATCTCTCTATGCTATTTACTTATTATTGTACATCCAGTGGAGAACTTGGAGAAACCATTACCTGCCTATCAGTATTCTGAGTGTAATTAATGTATGCATCTGCATGTTTAATACACTCTTACACAACTGTGATGTTTAGCAAGGGCAGAGATGTACTACTTCACCGTGGAGATGGTAAGAAAGCCAATATAATGTAGACTCAGCTTCTTTGTCTGAGTTCAAATGGGCACCAAGAAAAGGATGATTGGTAGTAGAGCTGAGTTCATTTTTCCACACCAAAGATAGGTATGTTATATTGGAAGCCTGGCTGCTGTTTTTCTCATGAAAGTTTCAAGGCAGAAAGGGAGGAGGCCACTGTGTTTGCTCAAGCATTCTTGAGTTCTTTTTCTTTTTCTGTGAACAGCTGAGCTGCTGCGGCGTGCAGAATTACACCAACTGGAGCAACAGCCCCTACTTCCTGGAACATGGCATCCCCCCTAGTTGCTGCATGAACGAAACTGACTGTAACCCCCTGGATCTGCACAACCTGACTGTGGCCGCCACCAAAGTGAACCAGAAGGTACCTCTTCCTCCCAGCCCTAGTGGGACAGGCAGGTGCTGCGTGCTCACGAGGACAGTTACTTGGGGGAAATTAAGACAAGTAGGTTCGAAAGGGTGGTCTCAGAGGGAGTTGAGCTTCTTCCTTTGTGGTGCTTGCTTGTCTAGGAGAAGCACTTGAGGCTGCTCACTTCTGAAAGAGGAAGCTGTGCCTCCAATTCGTCTCCCGTGGCCCTCCCACAGCAAGCAGCTACCAGGCACAGCTACGAAGTGTTAGCAAACAGGTTCTGTTAACCTTGATGCCCGTGTCAGACAGAGAGAGTTTGCTTTCTTCTTTCTGGTGCCTTTCTTCTACTTAATATACCATCGAAACATGAAATTGTTCACAGCTGGGTGCCAGTCTTTGGCAGGAAGAAGGGGGTAGAGTTGACAGACGGTGTCTGCTTTTGCTGGGAGGGTGGCCTTTATTTTAGGGAGCTCCAATTCAACTCACTGTCAACATCCTGATTCCCAAAGAAGCGAACAGAAAAAAGGATGGTGGAAAGAGATGTGCAAGCCTGTTCATAGTGCAAAGGGGAGAAATGAACTTCTAGTAGTCAGAAGAGAAGTCAGTCCTGGATGACACTTTACAGAGAATACCATGAACACATGGTACAACTGGGTGTGAAGTGCCCTGTATAAGCTATGATTTGAGAAACAAAGGGGCAGAATGTACTGTTGGGTATGCCTATAGTTCATCAGCCATGGGGCAAATTTTCTTCTCTTACTGAGGAAACATTCTATTCTCATATCTTCACAGTTCTGTGTTATCGGGCCACCTACTGAATAATTCATCAAGAGATGATAGCCATTCTCTCAAGATTAGAATATTATGAGGTCATTTCTGTATTTTACCCATTTTATATTGGAACCTGTAACAGGGAGTGCTGCAAGGCATTGTTGCTGTCCTGGGAGCTCATTTTGTCATTCTGAAATTTTTACTTTGCTGTTGGTATGATTCAGGAAGATTGGGTACTGACTGTCTCAGCTTCAACAACACCAACTCCTGTTGGAATATTCTTATAAACTTGAACTGTGAGGCTTCCTTTGCCTCTCATAAGACTGTGTGTGGCTTTTGCATGGGTAATCTCCACTGTAGCCAGCCATATGCATCAATTTGCTGCCATTTTATGAAGTGTGCCTGCTTTCCTGGCATATGAGAGACTCTTTGATTTATAGAGGATAAGAAGTGATCTATGAGAGTGAGTGCTTTGGTTCATGTGGCTTGTAAAAATAACACCCACCAAATTTTGGTTAAAAAATATTTTTTTTCACATAAATATTCCTCTGTGAAAATTAAGGACCTAGAAATCTGAATCAGAGGCTAGAGCCAGTTTAAATTCTGAATCAGGCACTTTCTGGTTGTGGGATCTTGGTGAAGTTACTTAACCTTTCACGGGTTTGTTTTTTCCATATGTAAACTGTAGATTATAATAGTTCTTTTCTGTTGTTTTTGTTTTTGTTTTTCGAGACAGGGTTTATCTGTGTAGTTTTGGTGCCTGTCTTGGAGATTATAATAGTTCTTGCTCCTTAGAGTTAATATGAGGAATGAATGACTAAATTATCTAGAACATAACATCAGGCACAGACTGAGGACACTCTAGGTATTAGCTGCTATGCAAATGTAATCTGAGCAATGTTGAAATTACTTTTCCTTTCTCACAATGGTCCTTCTAGGGAATATCTTCTGTTAGCATCTAAAAGGAAGGCTAGGGGATGGAGAGATGGCTCAGAAGTTAAGAGAGCTTGTTGCTCTTGCACAGGACAGGGATTCAGTTCTCAGCATGGAGGTTGACTGGCCCACAACTGCCTATAACTCCAGCTCCAGGAAATCTGACGCCCTCTTCTGGCCTCTACAGGCATATGCACATGTGAATACCCACATACATACACACACACACACACACACACACACACACACACACACACACACACACACTAAAAAATAAAATACATCTTGAAAAAGTAAAAGAAAACTTGGGGCCAGGCGGTGGTGGCACACGCCTTTAATCCCAGCACTCGGGAGGCAGAGGCAGGCGGATCTCTGTGAGTTTGAGGCCAGCCTGGTCTACAGAGCAAGATCCAGGACAGGCACCAAAACTACACAGAGAAACCCTGTCTTGGAAAAGAAAAGAAAACTTGGGGCCTATAGTGTGTCTGTAATTTGTAAAATTATTTGTAGAAGGAAAGGTAGGTAGCATTTTTGCCATTTCGATAACAGCCTATACTTTGACCTCACTCCCTATCCCTACTACAATCCTAGTTTGTAGTTCCCCAAGTACCTCAAAGACATGGGAGAATTACGCAACTACTCTGTCACTGCCTTCATATCTCTCTAACGTGGATCCTAGAGAGAAAAGGGGAATACAATGGAAATTTGTCTGCTGAATTTCATTAGACTTTCTCATTTAATGCTTACATGAGCCTCTGCTACAAATTATTTTTTCTTTCAGCATCTTACGGATACCTATATAAAGTGGGAGATGAGAATGGAATGGAGACAGTAATAGTAGGTGCTCATAAACATCAGCATCCTCCCATTAGGAGGACTTAATTGCTGCCACATTCTAGATCTAAGGGATCCTGCAGTTTAGAATAAGCAGATCATCCCCTAGATCATTTGGTGTTTTGAATCCTCCCTGCTGATAACACCAAATGATGAACTTTGACTTTTACTTGGTAACCTGGGGAACCTCTATTATACAGATTGTGGGTAGGGAGCAGGTAGGAGGAGGTGTGAGCCGTTACACAGGGTGTTGCTTGTTTGGTTTAGGGCACAGGATTTATTTTTCTTTTGCTAGAGAGATGATGAAATGTCTGCAGGTTCAGTTAGGAGGATGAAGGACTGACTCTGCATAGCAGCTATAGAGATACCTCCAGAACCTCTCTGGAACTTGCCTTCTCCAAATAGTTAAAGTCTGCCACTGGCAGATGCTTTTTCATTGGCGACTGTTGATTTAGACACACCGCGAGCTTGAGGAAATTAACAGTTCTGTTTCTCAGTGTTTCCTAGGAGACTTAAGCAGGTCTCTAGATTTATCTCATGCTTGACAACCAGGCTTTCATATTAGGCAATTGAGAGAGATGGTTGTGGGAAGATAAGCTTGTGCTTTAGTGCAGGACTTAAGGTTGAATGCAAACATGACCTGTGGTTGTAGTATCAAAGCAATTCTTCCATGTACAGAGCTGTGCTACTTGGAGAGTAGGCTTCAGGGCTGAATGATGAATCATAGAGAAAAGAAATTCAGGTGTGGAACCAAGCATTCTCATCTTGTCATTTTGGTTTACTCTATTACTGATAGAATGTATTGATCTGGTTTCTTGTTTGTTGTAAAACTAGGTAACTTTTTTGTTTTTATTTTTGTTTTTTACAGAAGAGTAGTTCCTTTTCAAGCTTTAATGGGCATATGAGACATCTGGACAGCTTGTTAAAATGCATTCAAATTCACTAAAAATGTATTGAAAAGGAATATCCCAGGCATGTGGCAGATGCTGGTTCCACAGGTCTGGGGTTGGACCACCAGTTTGGTGTCTCTCACAAGTCCCAGGCTGCTCACTGGAGAACCACACTCAGTTTAACAGGGAGAACTATTTATGCCACAGTTGAACTCCTGCCGTGAGTTACTCGTGTTTGTGATTTCTCCTACTGGTTGACATGAGCAAATCAAAAATAAAGCTACTCTTGAGATGTCCAAAAATAGAGCTGGGATGTGAATCAGTGATAGAGTCACCTAGTGTGTGTGTGAAGTCCTGTGTTACAGCCCTCTCATTGGAGAAACAAAAACAAACACCACCCCCCAAGAAGAGTAGAAACTGTACTTGTAGAAACACAGGTTTGGTTTAAGTGCAAAATTGAAGCCATGACAGAGGGAGCAGAAAAATCTCTGCTAACTAGTTTCCAGAATAAGACAATGTTCCCTGTTACTTCTCTTTGTGTGGGATTATCAGGTTGTGTAATCTAGTGCTGATGGTATGGGCCTCATTTCTCCCACTTGGACATCACTGTGTGGAGAAAGGCTGTGATGATGACCAGCTTGGAGAAACACCACTGGGGAGAGTATTAGAATAGCTGCTTATCTTCCTGTCTGTAGAAGCCTTCCTAACCCAGGTGTTTCTCCCTTTTGCTCCTTTTGGAAAGTAATGTGATGTATCATAGCACTAGAAAAAGTGAAATCAACAAGCTTCTAACTGGAAAGAATCAAATTGGACAGCTCTCCATGAGCCAGCATGTACTACCCTTCATATTTATATCAGATAATAAGGGGTATGTTTTGTAAATTGCATTGAAACCATGTTATAGCACTGTTCTAAATTAATGTACCCTCTCTGTAAAGATGCTGTGAATATGATAGATCATTTACAGCAGATAGCATTGGTAGAATTTCTACACACTATGAGCTTTGTTAAATGAAATTGGAATTTAAAATGAAAGACAGTGCAGGGGGGGTGTTGTTGTTGTTGTTATTCAGATGTTATTATGACTTAGTATGACCTTCCAGAAAAACAAGAACCACTTTGATTCTGTTCACTAAATGTCTTTATTTTTCACACAATTTATGTATTCAAGTCAGAGTCCTTTATTGGAAAATACCACCATGTATTCTTTGCTGAATAAGTCAACTCGGAAATAGGTTGATTTGCTTAGTTCCATATAAATGTACATTTAAACACACACATGCCTGCACATGTATACACATGCACACTTCTAGTTCTGCTGTCTGATCTAAAAGTGAGGAATTTAGTAGTAATAGTCACCTTTTGCCTTTCTTTGTATTATGAAGGATGCAAAACAAGTGGGTGTTTCCTACCTGGACTAGGTTGATAAAATATAATCTACATCAACAACATTTAATTTTAACATTAAAATGCTTCCACTTGCTCTATTTAATCATGATATTTGATGATTGGCAATGAAAAGGAAATTGACTTGGTCTTATGGATAAGATTAATGACATTCTGAAAGGTAAAGTGACTTATTCAAGGTTGCATAGTAAATGTTGACAAAGCTCATTCTAGAATGAAGATTTCTATTATTAAGAAAAAATCTTAAGGGATTTCCTAGGAGTAACTCGAACTCTGTAAAATTTCCAGTTATTTGAACACTTTCCTCAGACCAAATGATTTCTCTTTATCCAAGAGTTCATCATTCCCTGATGAAATGCTAATGGCGGTATTTGTTTTTATTTGAGACAAGATCTCACTATCTAGCCCTGGCTGGCCTAGAACTTGCTACATAAACTAAGCTGGTGTCAAGCTCACAAAATCCACCTGCCTCTGCCTCCCAAATACTGAGATTGAAGACATGTGCTACAATGACCACCCTAATGGTGTTCATGAAATTTTCAGTTCAAAGTTTTGGAATTACTTTTGATCTTTGCATGTTTCCATTTCTATCTCTACAGAGTTTACTTCATAGAACTTTTATATTTTTTGATAGATTTAATCCTACTAATGACAAGTTCATAAGTGAAATTATGTCTGGAATTTGCCAGGAAATGTGTTTTGGGGAGGTCTCAGTGAAACATTTGACTACATATATTAATTATAATTAATTGTATAATTAAGGGAAGTGTCCTGTGTGGGTTCATTTTACTACCATCTATATTTTTTGTATGTTTGAATTCTTCAGTTGGTTGGTTTGTTGGTTGGTTAGTTGGATGGTTGGTTGGTTGGTTGGTTGGTTGGTTGATGGATTGGTTGGTTGATTTGACTACCCATATTCTTTTTTGCAGGGCTGTTATGATCTGGTGACCAGTTTCATGGAGACTAACATGGGGATCATTGCTGGAGTGGCATTTGGAATCGCATTCTCCCAGGTACTCAGATGGTGATGCCTTTCCCAGCCTCCCAGTCTTGTTTGCCTCCCTGGCCTCCAGATTCTCAGACTGTCTTCCTGTGTTCTGGGGAATGCTGATAGATAGGGTCAGAGATCCTTGCTCGTTAGGCCTCAGGTCATCTGTTTATTGATTTTTCTTTTTCATCTTAAATGAAGTTTTGCTGTCAAGAGAGTATTGGTTACAGTTCAACTAATGACTACCTCCAGTAAAACAACTTGCTTCTTGGCAGATCAAATGGAGGGTAAGAGAACAGGGTGCTGGCTTTATTGGACTATAAACAACTCTAAACATCAGCTGGCTGGTCGAGATTTGAGGAAGGCTCTTTCCCCAGTTGACCTGTCCTTTTTTTGTTCTTTCTTAGTTTCTGTGGATTACACATGGCATTGTTCCATTTAAAGAAAGCCCATTTAGCAATCTTCATCTTGTCAACATTATTTTAATGCTTGGATTTGACTCTTCTGTTTCTTAAGAGGAAACTTAATTATTTGTGTATTAAACTGTCCATCTCGTTATCTCCATTCACCTTTTACATACCAGTGGGAGATATAATTATGCCAGTTAAGTAAGTTAAACATTCTAAAGGATAGAATGCATTTAAGCTAAATCTGCAATGTAGCCTTCCTCTAGCCAGTAAGGTCCTGTTTTACTGGCTTCTGGTCTCTTGAACAAATGGTATATCCTTGTTATGATATTACTGTGGGTACAAGGACTGACATATATACTTAGCAGCTCAAAAAACTCAGATTTTTTTTCATACTAACAGATCATTTTTCACAGAAAAGCCAGTTGATAGCTTGGTAATAGCTGCAAATTTCCATGTCTATAGAGGCTATCTCAAAGTCTAACTTTCTCTGTGCAATATAAATGCAGTTTATTCAAGCTTGTTCCTGAGATGTTTTTATTGAAATATAAAGTTAAAAAAAAGTAGCTAAATTCTAACTTTATAGTATAGTAAATTACTACTTATGTGGCCCTTAAACCAGAGATAGATCCTTAACTTGTTAGTATGTCTCTGCCAAGTAGAGCTTAGCATTAGAGAAAGTGAAATGCTTTTCTTCCTAAGCAGTTATCAAAACCTGTGTGACATATCATCTCCCAAGAGCATGTGAAATAAGTCACTGTGTTTTCTCTTGTTGCAATTTTAAAATCCTCCTGAAACATACTTCATTGTTTTCACACTCATGGAACGAATTATGCCCCCAACATGCCAACACACAGACAAACCAGAGTTGGATCACAAACAGTGCAATTAACTCAGTCTCCGGAGACTTTTCAAAGGCAGTTACTGCCCTGAACTTTCTCCCAATTGCTGTAACATTTCAGTATTAACACTTAGTAACATTTCATAATGGCCTAGGGACAATTTCAAGAATCCCAAACCTTGTGATTCATGTAAATGTTAGGATACACTTGACAGCCTTGAGCATATAGTTTCCTTAACACAGGTTGTTAACACCAGAAATATAGAAATGTGGTTGTCATATGAACACACACACACACACACACACACACACACTTGAAATCTTCCTTTATGGCTTTCCTAAAGAAATAAAGTGACATGATGCCAATACACTACATAAAGAGAAGAATACCTCAGTGAGCCTGGGATCTTGTTGATGAAGCTTCTTATCTAAGAATATGCCTATGTAGTCATGGTATGTAAGTGAAAGGATAGAAAGATCCTGTTTTCATCAGTGAGATGCATCAAGTGTTGTCCACACTTCTCTCAAGCATCCCTGTAAAGGAATTTATGCTTAGTCAAATAGCTAGCTAACCTGATGATCATTAGTCTAACTATGCTGTCTTAAAGAAATGTGTGCCTTGGGAAAGGTTGAAGATGCTCTGAGGCACACTAGAACAATGAAAGAGGAGCTTTGATTCTGAGGAGCATGAAACACTATAGCAAGTCCGGGTCTCACCAGAGAGCCACACAGAGGTTGAGATAAGAAGAGAAATCACAAAGCCCACTAGCATTGTGCATTCCCTACCACTCACTCACATGGCCAGGCAGGTCAGAGACTTGACACAGACTGTGCTTAGCTAGTTCCTAGGAGGGAAATGGTCATGGCTGGCTCTTCCCAGGTGGGAGGGAGGGGGATGGATGGTCATGGCTGGTCTTCCTGTTTAGAGGTACTAGGAACTGCAGTTATTTACACATGTCTCCATCAACCTCCAAATTCCTGGACGATAAGGAGTGGCTTCCAGATACCAGATACCCAGGACCTCCCTGGGGCAATGGTAGCCAACCACTTCAAGATGCCTCTTCAGGAAGAATCACCCCCACAGAGCCTAGTCAAATATCCCAGTGGACAAGCTTTATAAAATTTGCTCAGATACCATAGAGCCAAACATCACAAATACTGGTTGATAGGCATGAAAGTGTTGTGCCTTGGCTCTCCTCTGCTGAACAGAGGCCAGAGTGTGTGGGAAAGCTCAGCACCACCTACTCCCCGCTTTTCTCTCTTCTTCTCCTGCCTCTCCATGTCCCTTTCTCCCTCTCACTTTTCTTCATCTACTTTATGTCTTCTCCGTGCCCCCTTTGCACGTGATTTTATGAGAAACTGGACCTTATAGCCAGTTTTAGAACTTCCCACTGGCCCCACACTTAGACTTCCTCAAGCTTAGATACCACAATTCAAATCCTGTTTGTTCTTCACTCCTGACCTTTGCCCTTTCTACCTAAGGAAACCTCTGTTTACTGAAAGTTCTATCTAGGGATCCATGTATATCATGATAGCTCTTTGTGTTGACAGGTAGATATATACAGTATCAAAACTAAATACATCTAGAATTGAAAGAAGGGTATAGCTTTGTAACGTGAAATTCTTTTTCATTTGTTTTCCTTGGCAACAGTTGATTGGCATGCTGTTGGCTTGCTGTCTGTCCCGGTTCATCACTGCCAATCAATATGAGATGGTGTAAAGAGAAGGTAAGTGGCAGTGGAGAGTATTGGATCTGAGTGTTTTTCCCTTTGGTGCCCATACTATCCTTCAAATGGGCTGGAAGAGGGCCCAGCCATTAAACTACCTGGTGTTAGCCATACATGGAAATCTCTAATGAGGAGGTGGGGCAGATGCCATTGTGAAAACATGGGAATGCTTACTCTTCACGTTGTACCTATTTGTGTAGGCTGCTTGTGATGGCGAATCACTCACATGTTTTCTTTTTCTCTTTCTCTCAGTCTTTCAAGAACTATGGAATAAGAGGCCTGTTTTTAAAAGGAACTGCCGCAATCTCTGAAAGACTTCCAAAGAACGTTAGAGCACAGTACATAATATCCCTGCCCTGCTCCCACCACCCACTCCCCACAACCCCACCCCCATGTGCAACTGACACTCCTACCCAGTCTACACTCTGCCTTTCAGCCCACATCATGTGTAGTGTCCATCTTGTGAAGCCCTGTTGTGCCACACAGTGTAGCCAGGCCCCCTGCAGCTTGTCATAGTGAAACCCCCCCCCCTAAGGCTCTGTGAGTGCCAGCTCTCTCACATGTACCTGGTCCAACTGTAGGTGACTGGTTATCACATCATCACTGGCCCCTTGTGGCCCTGCATGTAGTAGGGGAGGCTTCAGTCAGCCCCTCACTGTGGTCCATGAATGCCACGCAACTTTTCGTAAATAAGCAGATGTTAGTTATCTTTTTTTTTGCTTAATCTGATTTGGTTTGGTTTTCTCTTTACTGGGATTATTCCCTACCTTCTTTAGGCTGCCTAGGACATGTGGAAAGACACAGTGGGAGTTATTTATAAGGGAAAAAACAGCATGTGGCATGCATGGTGGAAACTGTTGTTAAGCATTAGGTGGCTTCCTTGCTCATAAATGTTCCACACGTGGGTGTGTAGAGACAGCTTAGTGTAGGATTTCCTCTCAGATGAAACCTGTATAATCCTGTTACAAGGCTATGTTGTTACTCCCCCTGAAGGCACAGATACTACTTTTGATTTGCCCTAACTAATTTCTATTATTTTACTTTCTCTTTATTTTTTTTCCTTGCACTGACATTATAGACTTTGAGGACCTCATCAGATCAATTTAAAAGTGAGTGTAGAGGGGAAATGAAAGTCAAGATATTTTTAAAAGATCTTAAAAATAATGCCTCTGTCTAGCATGCCAACAAGAATGCATTGATATTGTGAACATTTGTGATAATATGTATTAATAAATAGAGCAATTACAAATGGCTGTGTTGTGGTTCTCTTCTTTGATTGTGATTATCATCTTTGAATACATATTTCCATTCTGTCCTACTCTTTGCAGGATTGGGGGAAAGCCCCATCTTTTACATGGACAGCTACCAAACCAAAATGCTGGAGGGTTGGGTTTTTATCATGGATATTTCAGAAACGTAAGTGAGTTGTCATTAACAAGAGAGACTGTTGGCCACAGAATTAGGGCCTTCATAGTACTTCATGCCTCTGCAATTCTTGAAAGAAATACACAGAGTTCAGCAGAGTTTTTTAAGTCTCAATTCCATTGGAAAATGAAATGAGTATTTTTATTTCTTTCATCATTTCTATAAACATATTCTTCCCTTTTTACTTTCTCCTCTAGATCAGATTGAGTATACATGATCTCAGGAAAAATTCAATGTCCCAGTGCCCTAATCTGTATTAAAGTATGGGATGCTCACATTTGATTTAAGTGCCATTTTAACAATAAGTACAGTATGACACATTAATTGCAATCATTGTTCTTTTCGACAGATCCTACTGGCATGTGCCACCACAACCAGCACCAATCATTGTTTTTTAGATGAGTTATCAAAAAGAGAAGTACCAGTAAAAGCATAAATTAATTAGTTAGCAAAGTAGTACATCTGAAAAACCTCTTTATTCCCTGTGGAACAGCCTGGAATTAGGGCAACAGTGGCTTTATGAGTCTGAACTCTGCACAGCATAAACCCTACAGGATATACAAAGGACATTGCCCAAACATTCAGATGTCCCCTTTGGAAGGTGTCTTCCAAACATATGCCTCTCAAAACTTTTTCACTATTTTATTTTTAAGTTTGCAATGTATATTAAAATGAGGCTTTTCTGTAAAATCTTAACTGTATCTGAGCCCATGGTTCACCCTCTCAAAAGCTATAGTTTTTACTTTTTTGTGTGTATTTTGGTAAGAAATCTTTCTAAATTAAATTCAGATCTCTGCATTACATACTTTTAATATGAAACATTTGGACTGAGATTGATTTTACTTTATAATTTAAAGTATTCACATTTCAACTTTGAATAACCTATATACAACGTACATTCCTCCTTTAAGTAAGATTTGAAAGATACAAATTTAAATATCTTCCTTGAGTCATTAGAAATATAATGGCAGACAAGTTGCTAAATATACAGCTCAAACTTATACATAGTGGAAGCCAGTATATAAAATATTCTCAGCACTCCCAAAGTTTCTTCTTTTCTGTTAACAACCGCAACCGACATCCCCACCTAGGAGCAGCCACTGCTCTGTCCTGTATCACCAAAGGTTGGTTTTGCCTGTTCTTAAACATACAGATAGAATTGTGTATGTGGACTGTTTCATGTACATTCTCTCATCTTCATTGCCATATAGAATTCTGCTCCATAAATATGCTACCGTTTGTTTTATTGTGGTTGTACATTTGCATTGTTTTCAGGTTTGGGATAGTATGAATAGAGCTGGAATGAACACTGGGACATCCTTCTTTATGGCCATGAACACGTGTGTAGAATTATTTGAAAATATATGTTCCAAGTTAGGAGGTATTGCTTAACATTTTTTTCTAAAATAGATGTAATAATTTATAATCCCACCAGCAGTACAAAGAGCTCTCCTTGTGACTATCAGTACTGAATACCCATTTCCCTCCCATTAGCCATTTTGATATCCCCTTGGGAGGTGTTCAAGTATTTTTGGTTATCTATAATTCAGCTGTCTTTATTAATTTGTATTAGTTCTTTATATATTCTAGATACAGGTCCTCTCGGATGCATGTATGGCAAATGTCTTCTGTAGCAGGTCTTTGGACCGCCATCTCCAAAATAATGACACAGGAACTTATTATCAAGTATAAAATCTTGGCCTTAGCTTAGGCTTGCTCTCAACTAGCTCTTAAAACTTAATTTAACCCATTTTTATTAATCAACATTCTCTACATGGCCCGTTACCTCTCCTCAGTACTGTACATCCCACTTCCTCCATGTCTGGCTGGCAAATCCTGTATCTCTTCTTCCCAGAGTTCCTAACTCTGCCCAGAAGTCTTGCCCATTCTCTCCTGCCTAGCTATTGGCCATTCAGCTCTTTATTAAGCCAATCAGAAGGTGCCTTGACAGAGACACATCTTCACAGTGTACAAAAAGATTATCCACAATGCTCTTCTCATATGGGACTTCCTGTCAGAGAACAGTCAGGTCTTGATTATAATTCGGAAGGATAAACAGTGATACAGATAGTCCAAAATAGCTAAAGGACTTTCTTCTTAGCAAGAACAATACATTATGGCACAGTACTGATTGATTTTAGATGAAGCTTTACCTTTTATTTGTTCTGTGCTTATTATGATGAAATTAGTTTTTTCCCTAGATACACAAAGATCTGAATCTGGCAGGAAGAAGTATTTCCTATTTGTTGAGGTCTGCTTTGCACCCTAGTTGGTACAATGTTTGTTTCATATGTGCCTAACAGTACATATTCTCTCTGATTGTTGGGTTCAAAGTAGGACAAGCCTGCAACTACATTCAAATAAATTTTATACATGTTAAAAGATTTAGTCCATGTTCCTATGAAGGGTTCATCTTTTTAATACATTTCTGTGAATGTATATTAAAACTCCCCACTAAGACTGTGGATTTTAGCCAGGCTAAAATAGTGGTACACATTTTAATCCCAGCACTTGAGACACAGAGGCAGACAGATCTCTGTAGGTTCAAGGCCAGCCTGGTCTATAGAGTGAGTTTCAGGACAGCCAGAGCTGTTACACAGAGAAAGCTTGTGTTTTTTCTCTCTAATGTTCACTTTGTTTGAAATGACAGTTGTTCTAGTCACTGTTTTTGACTTGTATTTACTAAAAGAAGTGTTCCCTATCTCTTTATGTTTAGTTTGTTTCTGTGTTCCTCAGGTGTTATATGACTACATATTTAGGTCAGTCTGAGGCAGCCTTAATTGACAGCTGGTCTGGTTATATATTATCATTACTGACACATTTGACTTTATTTCTACCATGTTACTTTTTTCTAACATTGTGTATCTTTTTCTTTGTCTTCTCTTGAATTGTGATGTCATCCTATTTCTGTTTTGAAAAAATATGCATTATATATTTATAGTATAAGATAATTTATACTTCAATGATTAACATTCATTTCTTAACATGCATATTTGAAATTTAAAGTTAATCAGAATCCCCATCTTCCTCCAAAATGACACCAAGACTGTGGAGTATTTTGATTCCAATCAACTGTCACAGGCATGGTCTCGTTGCCTGACATCTTATTTCTACAATCGTCCAAAATTAATCCTATTAGAGGCTTTATAATTTAAATTTCCCTAAATGAGTATTAGTCTCATATTCCTTGTTGTTTCTTGCGTCTCAATCCTTTGGAGTTCAGAGGTGTGTGTGTGTGTGTGTGTGTGTGTGTGTGTGTGTGTGTGTGAGAGAGAGAGAGAGAGAGAGAGAGAGAGAGAGAGATTACCTTAGGAGTGCTTGCTATTCTTGCAAGGGACCAGAGTTTTGGTTCCCAGTACCCAGGTCAGGTAGCTAACAAGCAACCTTAATTCCAGTCCCAGGAATCCAACACCCTTTTCTGGACTCTGCAACCACCTTACACACACTTAATAAAAACAGATAGATAGATAGATAGATAGATAGATAGATAGATAGATAGATAGATAGATAAAAATATTTTAAATGAAGGGGATGGAGCATTGTCTTAGTGGTTAAGTGCACATAACTGCTCTTTAGGAGGACCAGAGTTTGATCCCTAGGACCCACATCAATCATCTTACAACTACCAATAACCCAAGCTCTTGGGGATCCAATGCTCTCTACTTTCCTCCATAAGTGTACACACACACTCACACACACACACACACACACACACACACACACACACACGGCGCTCACATGATAGGAAAATTTAGTTTAATATGAATGACCTCATTCTGTTTTGAATTCACCTTTTAGTACCTAGTACAAGGAAGGGCTCAGTCCAAAACAATTACCTGCTTTAGGTTTTATTTATCAATGCATATTGAATGGTCCAACATATTTTTATCCAGATTGTAAAGTTCTGCTTGTGTACATAGTTCTATCTTTCATCAGGTTATCATGTTACCAGGACCTATAATTTACATTATTTTCAATGTGTCATAGTCTGCTTTCTGGTTTCCCTGGTTGTTTCTCATGTAATTTCACTGACACTTGATGGAGATCTTTGAATCGTGTTCTTGGGAACAAAAAACATGTAACAGTACCTTTATATCCCTACAATGACATGCAGAACTGAGCACTTTTGGGTTTCTCAGATTCCTTTATGAATAATGAATGAGTGTGCACCCAATCTTTAGATATGTGCCAGAAGATTAACTTGTCTTATGTGGATATACTTTCTTTGTTTAATATCTTCCCTGAGTCTTATTTGAAGCTTCAATTCTGGAATTCTGAATTCTGTAGTATTCCGTTTTTGTGTCATGTTCTCTTTATTAGTTAATGAACCATATCTTTATCTCATGGGTATGTCATAGTTTTTCAACATTGCCTTCACAATAAAGTCTTGAGTAATAGTGGTATGATCCAATCTGGACTTTTACAGTATATCCCTAGATTAGACTTTTTAGATTTTTGTTTCTTAAGTGAAGAAATGTAGTAGGTTTTGCCCTCTAACAGAACCTGGTGTGTGTAAAATTGGCTAACAGACAAGAAGAAAAGGATCAAAATATTGACAAATGAACTGGTGCTAGTGGATCTCTGCAGAAAATAGTACTAGACAATATATGCACAGACATTTCATTCTATATAGTTTCAAAGGAGTCATACAATTTAACTTTAAAAATGATTATTTGAAAACATCCTGAATTTAGACTTTGGGACATATGAAAAAGAATAATGCATACACCTTCAAGCAATGTTGATTAATTGTGTAGTGCAGCTTGTGAATTCTAGTAGACTTTCTGCTAGAATAATTCAGAACAATACAGTTGACTATAAAAAAAACTAATACAATACCATCTATGAGTACAACTGCATTAGATGTCCATCCCATCAGATGAAAATAGCGATTACTTATTATTATAAGTTTGAGGGAATTGCCAGTATAGCTTAAGCAGAGGTTTCTGGCCCTAGAGTTCTTTGATGAGGTAGAAGTGAAGCCATTGGTTGGGCCTGTGACCTACTGCGAAAGATCAATTTGAGGTGGGCAGATCAGCTTCTAAGCTCAGTCACTTGTTGACAGCCCTTGATCCCTTGCCATGTGTGATTCTCCACAGGGTGGCCTTTTGACTAAATAGTTGCTTTGCCCCAGGATGAACAATCAAAGCAAGAGTATCTGAGACAGAAGCCACAATTTTTTATCCTAACATCACTTCTGTAATACCCATTTGTTAGAAGTCTTTGAATAAATATAGCTCATGAAAAGGGAAGAGGTTGATACACAGTTGTAGTTATTATGAGGTTAGGATCACTGGGCACCATCCTGAGAGCTAAACTACCACAACTATACTTGGTTTTGCTTCCCCTTGGGACTTACTGAAAAACTCACATAGATCCTAGGTAATAGCAGCTAAACTAAGCAAGAGGCATGTTTCATTCTAACTGTATACTCCATTTTCATGGATTTTAATGTTTTCTATTTCTTTTATGATGAGCCAAGGCTTTTTTAATCATCTCAAATAATCTCTTCAGAAGTTATAAGTCCTGGTAAACAAATAAAATGCTGCAAGTTTCCAAAAGTTATCAAAACTATTTTTTATTATCTTGGAATATTTTTTTAATTTCTGGATATCTATGTTCTCTTTTTTAAAAAATATATATAGTAATGATCTTAGTTACATACTCCCACACACATCATGATAAAAATAGCCCCCCCAAAGAAATCATTTAAAGTAAATTATTTGGTATTTGATTTTACCCCTTCTTTTTTCTTTTGTTTTTTTGTTTGCTTTGTTTTTCAAGACAGGGTTTCTCTGTGTAGCTTTGTGCCTTTCCTGGAACTCACTCTGTAGACCAGGCTGGCCTCGAACTCACGGAGATCCACCTGCCTCTGCCTCCCGATTGCTGGGATTAAAGGTGTGCGCCACCACCGCCTGACTTACCCTTTCTTCTATGAGTTTTATTTCATTAGGACTAGTTGATACATTCAAATAAATGTTGGAGTCATTTTCTCTGTAAGATCTTTGTGGAAAGAAGACATTGACAAACTGGTAAATGATGTCAAAAGTATTCTTCACTCTTGGACCAACCCCAGATGTGTTCTTTTTCCATGCAAGACTTTGTTATGAGGGGGATTTCAAGAAAGGATGCCAATGGCCTTACGAAGAGGTGTTTTCCCAACCATCGTGCTAGATTAGGATGCTAGCGAGAGCATTTGGAGCCACACAGATGGGATCTTGAGCAGCAATTTGTCCATCCTGGTGAGAACGGCAGAATCTCAAGCCACACTCAGAATCAGCATCTCCATTTTTTGGAAAGACTTTAGGGGATTCATAGTCACACAAAGTTGAGAAGTACTTGTTTAGGACTTAGGCCACTCTTCTCCAAACTTAGCTGTACTTCGGAATGACCTGAGAGTTAAGTAGTTGACTATGTATGTTTTTGTGCTTGTTTGTTTGTTTAGCTCTCCAGAGAATTCTGATGTGCAGCCAAGTTTTAGAACACAGATTTAGATCATGGATTGAGTCCTAATGTGATTGGTGTCTAAAAATGTGGGCTGTGTGGCTACTCAAAGAAGCAAATTTATACTGAGTCTATGAGCTACAACCAATGAAGGAGAATAACAGCCCCTCACCCAACCTCATCCTTTCACATGAAAGCTGTTAAGTAATGGAGAATGGCTATTCTGGTAACTGGGCGGGACAAGTGTCAAGGGCATTGAGAATTCCTTTCCAGCAGATGGAATCATTTATCAGCTGGATTAGACAGCAGCGATAGCTCATTTATATGCAGTGATTTTTTTCCCCTCTTCGCTAGGGATTAACTCCACAGAAACACTCAGAAAAACTAGCCTGCCTGCTACTCACCCTATTCAGTTTAAATTTATTTTATGTAATTGTATGCAATAATTTATCTGTGAAATTCCTCCAGGGAAAGAAGCCACATGGCTAGCTCAAGCTGCTGAAGACAGTAAGTAGAAAGGTCTTATGCATTCATTAAGTCATAAAGCAAACTGCAGAGGATTGGTGGACAAGAGAAAGTAGTTACTAAACATTCATTCACCCTTCTTCCATCTCTGTCTGTCTCCCAGAAATGTGATTTGAACAATTAAACCTATATGAGTACTTCCAGGTTTCTAAATGAATATCAAATCGTGGAAACACACAAACCATACACTACTTTAAGAATTCTAATATATTAAATTCCCCATGGTCCTAAAGCTACATTAACTGAGACATTGTTATAAGGAGGCGTATGTGATGTTTTATGTTGACACTCAGAAGGCAGGCTGCAGTGAGATTTTCATTATGATTCAAGCATGCATGCTTGTAATAACAAGTGAAAATTGGTATTCTGAGAGGAAATGTTCTTTATGTTACAGATATGGTAGTACTAACACCTCTGAGTACTGTGGTCTTCCAAACTGAATGTCCATGGTAGCTGAAAATGCCAAAATGTGTTTACACTGCTACTCTTGGATTCGTAATTCAGATATGTGTTCCATTTTTATACAAATTTACCCACAGCAAGCCTACCACTGCACACGGGGGCCATGAGTAAATGTAGCATAGCTGATCCACTGGAAATAGGTTATTACAAGTAACTTTGTCCCCACCCACTTTCTCCATGATCTTAGCATTCATTCCCACAATGTCTGTGGCTCATGTTTAGAGGCAAGTGTTCAGACTTTTCATAAGCTGGAGACTGAAAAATCTAAACCCTGACTCGTCTTTCTCAAGTAATAGGTATTCTATGAGAATGTTTTCAATGAAGTTTTTTTAATAGGCCTGGAGAGATGGCTCAGTGGTTAAGAATATGTACTATTCTTTCTGAGGACCTGAATTTGGATCCCAGCACCCAGTGTGGGTGGCTCACAAAAATCTGTAACTCCAGCTCCAGGGGATCCAATTCCCAATTCCCTTGTCTAACTTCCATGGATGAACTCACACACACACACACATACACACACACACACTACAATTAAAAATAAAACAATCTTAAAAATAAAAAGTTTCAGTTTCCCCAGTAATATTTGTTTTACTTAATCCCTTCTAGACAAGGTATATAGCATAGAATTAAAATCTCCAAGGCTGTTTGGGGGTTATAAATAATCGTGGTCATTGTGGGGAACACTACAACATGTCCAAATATGACCTTGGAAGTTGTAAAATATTCAACATATATTTTCATTAAAATTTTGTGGCAATGATGTTCATAGCAGCTTTATTTACAATAGGTCCACACTAGAATCAACTCAAGTGTCCATTAATAGAACACTGGATAATGAAACAGTGCTATATGAATCAAATTCTACACAACATTAACAGAAAACAAACCTTCACACAATGATATGAATGAGTATAAAAATATAAAGTGAAAGAATATACAAAAGAGGATGTTAGTCTAATATAAAATTCAAGAGCAGATAAAACTAAGCAATGTTCAGAAGTCACAAGAGTGTTTACAAAGAGCCAGAAAAAGACATTAGAACTGCCGTATGATCCAGCAGGAAATGAAATATGTATCTTAGACAGACATCTATATTTTCATGCTCATTGCAGCACTACCCCCATAAAACCAAGATATGGAAACCACATATGTGTCCATCAATAGATGGATGGATAAGAAAATGTGTGTGTGTGTGTGTGTGTGTGTGTGTGTGTGTGTGTGTGTGTGTTCTGGAATATTAAGTCTTTGTAAAGAAAGAAATCCTAGCATTTGATAACACAGATGAACTTGGAAAGCATGCTAAGTGAAATAAGCCAGACATCACATGACAACTCCTGATTGCATGATTTCACTTTACAGCTAGAGTTTTAAAAAGGCAAACTCTGTGGAAATAAAGCAGAGTTGTAGGAGGCAGGGCTTAGGGGTTTCTGGTTAAAAGAACAAGCTCAGTTTCAGTAAGTTCTGGATGCTGAAATGTACAGCATAGTGATTACAATTGATAATGCATACTTCAAATATGCTAAGAGAGTAGATCTTAATGTTCTCATCACATACACAAAAGTAGCTGAGGGGATGTATATTATAATTAGCTTGATTGTGGTAATCATCTCACAATGTATGCATGTATCAAAAGAGCATACTGTAGACCTCAAATATATAAATTTTATTGACAATTATGTATCATTAAGTGAGACATGAGGAGGAAAGATTTTAAAAATCCTATCTTAAGAACTTCCCAAATGAACTTCCCAGAAATATTCCTGATTCAATTTTCACTAATGTCTAGTTTTTAGAGCACTCTGTTTCATTATTGGGAAATGCCACATTCTTCTGCTCTTTTGCCCAAACATACCTAGGCCACAATCCAGTCTTTAAATTACTCACAAGCAAGAAGTGAGGTAACACCAAAAAGGAGGCTGAATTGAATGCCAGTCAGCAGGTAACAATGGGTCAGAAATGCTGTTACTGCCACGCTAACATGTTCATGCTTAGTGAGAAGAGCTATGGTGCCAGAATATAGCCAGGAAATAAGCTGAGAGAGACACGAGTCTCAGCTGAGGCCTAAGAATTTTCTGCGAGTCTTGCAGGCCCTTTTAAGTGTTTTACACTTCTATTTCATCATCTACAAAATAAGAGTGGAAATATATGGTTCTAAACACCCTGACTACTCACGTTCTTTGAGGATTCTTTGTTCTTAAGACAACCTCCCTGGCCAGAAAGTGAGCACAGCAGTGCAGACTGAGCCTCCACTTATAAAGGCTTTAAAAATCATTTATACAGTTTTTCTGGCACTGTATATCCACAGACACACAATCACAGGTGGATTTTCCAGTAAAGCGCCTTCCCAGAGTGAAAGATACCTTCTGAGGATTCATAATCCATGGCGGGTAGGAAAGCACACAATGTAAAAGCACCAATTAAAACACAACATTACTTAGAAAGCACAAAACTCCAAATAGCATCATAAATAAAACAGGACAATGTAATATCAAAAAGATGGCACCTAACAGGTAAGGATTAGAAGAAAAAGATTATTTCTGTTTTAAAAGGACTATAGAAAAGGAGTTATCAATTTCAACAAAATGATTTACTCTCCTGTCTGAAACAACCATGCTAACTGGTCTGCCATTGTTCAAGACTTTGGAATTAAGTGATAAGGAACAGGAATACATTAGGTAACCTATTACTTTATAAGACATTTTTAAATAGGAACAGAAATTCCAGAAGCAGGAATCAGGGGAGACGAACCCTGTGATATCCTCAACTTACTTTCTTGAGACTTTCAATGGCATCATATAAGAAGGAACTCTCTGAGGTCAAGTCCCTGAGTTGAACACAATTGATGATTCCAGGAGACCGAAGTAGCTAGAGTTTTCCAGACAGAGTAGCTAGTCTTTTCATCTCCTTACTAATGATTTAACTAAGAAAAAATCATGTGACCCATGACACCTATATTTCTCTTGCATATATACCTAAAGAGACTACACATATACATATTTGACGTACAATAAATGAGTGTGTAAATTTATAAGTGATGATGTGTATACATGCACTTGAAGCCATCAAAATCATGAATAAACACATCTATCATGTTTACTCCCTGATCTCCGCAAAGAAACAACCACAGGCATTTTCTATATAGGAGATTTGATGAAATCTCAAAAGCTATGAACAAATAAATGAATCGCCAATGACTAATCTGAAATTGAAATCTTAAAAAAATGTCAATTACAATTAAATTTTTCCTCCCTGCCCCACCAGGGCAGTCCACTAGAGCTGACACTGTTGGCAGTGGTGCAGGTGAGCTGGCCCTGAGGGTGAGAGAACATCAGAGCTGACCTCACCCCCACCCTTGTATGCCCCCTGTACCTTGCCTGGATAAGACAGTGTGAGTGTGGATGAGCCAGATCAGCCAGCCAGAGAACAAGATGAAGGCTACATTGGGTGAGCTAGCTGAGGCAATACTGGAGAGCTCACCCAGGGGTTGACAATTGGAGAAAACTGGCAGGCTGACCAGTCCAGCTACTACCCAGGCCCAGAACCAGGGCTATGAATTGGCCCACCCCAACATCCATCTCATCTATAGACTGTTGGAGCATATGAAGGGGATGGACCTACAGATCCAAAACTGCAGGATCCCCACAGGATATACAAGAGGAACCCCCAGTGACAGCCCCTTTCCTTTTTGTTTGTTTGCTTGGTTTTGTTGTTGTTGTTTTTATTTGTTCTGCTTTGTTTTATTTTGTTTTGTTGGCTTTGGGTTTTTCTTTTAAATTTTGTGGGAGAGGTTGCAAAAACAGAGAGCAGATGTGAAGGGATGGGGAGATGAGTGGGATCAGAATTCGTGATGTGAGATCTGCAAAGAATCAATAAAAGTTTTAAAAAATATTTAAAAAACAAAATTAAAGTCTTAATGATAAAATTGACAAAGAATTATAAAACCTATAAGCTGAAAACTGAAAAATCATTGCTGACAAATTTATATCAATATATCTATCTATCTATATAGAGATCTTCTATATCTTATACACACACATATATATGTATATATACCATCTTATTATTATATATTATAATTTATATATATATATATACCATCTTAATTGTTCAGAAAACACAAAAGTGATGTCTGTTCCTATAAATTAACAAATTCAATATAGTCTCAATAAAAGCTCTAGAAGCCTTATTATCTTTTGTTAAAATGTATGTTTGACATTAAAACTCATATGGAAATATAAAAGACTCACAATAGCCAAAATAATTCTAACAAAATTGGAGAGATTTGGAAGTCTAAATAATAGAGCAACATAGATGTCAAAAGGTTCAAAAGCAAAGGGACAAATAACAACCTTTTCATCCAACAGTGTGGAAGGTTTAAATGGTTACATGCACAAAGAAATTGTAGTCACACTTTCATAAAAATATACATTTAATGTAAAACCTAAAACTATAATAGCTCTGTGGGAAGCCAAGGAAGTCTTGAGTGAATGTATAAGGAGTGGATGAAGTCCTGAGTGAATGTGTATTATCGACAAGGACCAATATACCTCAGATCCATTGGAACTGGAAAAACTTTTCTACCCATGAAGCACAGTGGCATAGCAAAGCCTTCTTGTCTAAATACAACTGTTTGCAAATGATGGACAAAAACCACAACTTCCTCCTCCTGGATGACTACAATCTAAGATGGCTTTCCTAATGAGATCTCCTACAAGACCCTTCTTCTCATGATGTACGTGATAAACCCTGAGGTTCTGGGTTGTTGCATGATTGAGGCTGATCCATCAGAGTGAGCACAACCCTCCTGCTCCCTTCTGTGTGTGTGTCTGTCCTTTCGTCATTGCTTCATTGTCTTAGTCAAATTTCCAGGACCAAGCCTGAATGTGGCAAAATTCTAGAAAAATATAGAACCATATGTCACACAAATACTTCTTAGATAAGACACCAATAAAGAAATGAAAAGACAAGCTGCAGATTGGAATAAAGTCTTTACGAACCATGTAAAATAAATGACCTGTGTCTTGAATACATTTTAAAATGTCTCAAAACCAAATAAGAATGCAATCCTAGTAACACAGGCAAAATAGTTGAATGGATATTTCCCTAAAGAGGACACAGATACTACATAAGTGCATACAACTATGCTTGATAACATTACTCACTAAAAAATAATTGTATAAATCAATACTTAATAGTGTGGTTAGTTTTCTCTGTCCTACCAGCCAGCTTTCAAATTACAACACAGAAACTTTTTATTAATTATGAAAGCTTGGCTGATAGCTTAGGCTTGTTCTTAACTAGCTCTTATAACTTAAATTAATCCATATTTTTATTAATCTACATTCTACCATGTGGCTTTTGCCTCTATCCCATTTTGTGTGTCTGACTCGTTTCATGTCTGTCTGACTTCTCTGCCAGCATTCTCTCTGCCCCAGAGATCTTACCTAACTATTGGCCATTTAGTTTTTTATTAAACCAATAACAGTGACATATCTTCACACTGTGTAAAGGAATATTCCACAACATAATAGTTAACTCTGTAAATCATTATTACTTTATGTATTTGTGGCAATAACAAAGGTTAAAATGATTTACCATATAAAGCTGATTACCATACCCACCCTACCATTTGGTATACCTTTATAGATAGAACTGTCTATCAGGTGAATGGATGAACAAATTGCAGAATATTCATACATTGGACAATAAAATATGATGAAAAACTAATAAGAAAAGAACACAGGTTATTATCATAATACCAAGTGAAAGAAGCCAGCCAAAGAAGAGTGTGTATTTTATGATTCCATTTATATAAAACTATAGAAAGTACAAATCCCCTCATAGTGATTAAAACCAGATTAAAGGTTGTCTGAGTGCAATGCCAGGGATAAAGAGTGATGAAAGGGAATGAGGAGATTTGGGGGAAGATATGATAGATGTGTTCTGTGGGATGTCTTTCTATACACTGTGAATATATGTTGCTCTGGTTGGTTGATAAATAAATCTGTCTGGCCAATGGTGAGACAGAATGAGGTTAGGCAGTACATTCTGACTAGAGAGAGGGGAGAAGAAAGGAGAGTGCCATCTGCCACCAGGAGAAGCAAGATGTGAAAGTACCAGTAAGCCACGTGGCAATGCATAGAAATGGGCTGATTTAAGTTGTAAGAGCTAGCTAGTGAGAAGCCTGGGCCATTAGGCCATACACTTGGTAATTAATATGAGTGATTATTTTATAAGCGGCTGTGGGACCTCAGGGACAGGTGGGACTGGAGAAACTTCTGGCTACAGATGTGTTCATGATCATGATTATGATGATTTCAAGTGTGTATGTACACATCATTTTCCAATTTATATATGTTGGTAGGTTCATTTATTGTATGTCAGATATATATGTGTATGTATTCTACTCAAGAGAAATGAAACCATCTCTTCTCTAAACTTAAAGGGTCACAACAGCATTTTTCATAATAGCCAAAAAAGTTGAAATAACTTGAATGTCCATCAACTGAAAAGTAAATCAAATACGGCATGTCCATAGAATATTTTCCCAGCCATTCAAAGAAGTGAACTACTGGCACATGCTATAACATGGATGAACCCTGAAGCATCATGCTAAATTAAGGACACCAGACTCAGAAAGGTAAGTATTGTATGAGTCTACTTGTGGTACAAATAATACTTATACACTCCGAAAGTAATAGTGGTTGCCTGGAGTGGGTGGTGGTGACTCTTGGGGGGAAATGGAGAATACCTGTGGCAGTGTGTGGAGTTTCTTCATGAGATGATAAAAGTGGTCCACAGTTAGTAGTTTCAATAGCTCTCCAACTCTGAGAACCTACTAAAATCATGAATTATAGTCTTTCTGTGGTTTATATTATAGTGCTATAAAGTAAAGCTGTTACAAAATAGTGTGTCAACTATTGTTTGTTAATTATTTTTAAAGGAAATAGTTTTGTCACTGAATTCTTCTGAGTCTTCCCCTAAAAGTGATTGGTTTTTAGAAAGTAAATGAGCCACCTTTAATCTCAGCATGTGGGAGGCAGAAGCAGGCAGATCTTTGTGAGTTCTAGACAAGCCTGATCTACCAAGCAAGTTCAAGGATAGCCAAGGCTATACAGAGAAATTGTGTCTCAAAACACCAAAAAGAAGAAAAGTAAATAAAACTCTTGTGCATAATGAGTAAGAATTCTATCTCCATATTTTCTTCAGTTTATTTCAATATTATGTGATGGGTGTAGAATTCTTTACATTGTGATCATGTCTATATGTAAATACATCTAAAATTGTTTCTACAAACAGTTGTGTGCTTTTCCTGGCTGTGTGGTTGCAAGCTCTGGTCAATGAAGGAAGAAAATACCTTTCTTTGAAAATTTTTTATTAGTATAAAAAGCATACAGGTATTACTTTTTTAAAAAATTAAAAGCATGTTTTGACAAAATTCCACAACTCACAACACCTGAAAACTTTGACCAAGGTCAAGAACAGAATAATTATATGCTCCCAGAATTCCCAGGTTTTCAGAACAAAATGCCTTTTATTTCTACTGCTGGTAAAACTACTTATATAACTTTTACCACCTTCCCCATTATTGGTGTAAGGTTAACAGTGTTAAGTATATTCACATCGTTGTGAAACAGAATACTGCAACCTTTTCATTGTGGGGACCTGAAACTCCATACCCATTAACCAACTCCCTCCCCTCCCCTCTCTGGAGTCCCTGGGAATCATCGCTCCATTGTCTATAGGAACTTGATTAAACATCTCATGTAAGTGCAATCATGTAGCACTGTGCCTTGTGGACTTATTTCACTAAGTGTAATTCCCTCTGGGAGGTGTATCTGTGTTATCACAGACACAAGATTTCCTTTTGTGTTAAATATGAATGATATTCCTGATTGTGTGTTTCACTTGCTTTGAGACATTTTGTTTGTCCAGGGACATTCTACCTGTTGACTATTGTGAATAACATTGCTGTGAATATAAGAATTCTTCTACTACTAACAATAGCAAATGTTGGCCCTAATATCTGCTAATGTTTTCAAGGGTTTGGAGATCTTGTTTAATCTTCATAATGATATGAATTATGTGTGGTTTTCTTCCCATTTTACAGATTAATAAACCAAGTAATGGACCACTTTCCATGAGGTTGCACCAATGGAGCTAGTCCCACTGAATCAGTAGGAAAAGCTATGGACTCTTACCCAGAATGCACTGCTGCCTTATCTTTATTTTCTAAAAAGGATCTCCTATGAAGCATTGCTCACTCATGCACTCATAAATGTTCAGGCTTACCCCATTACAGTTCCCTTTAATTAAACATGGGTATTTCCTCTTAAAGCCCCAAATTTCACTCCGTTTTGACTAATTTACAAACTGTAAAACCATAAAGCATGTTTATTACACATCCAGCCTTCAAAAACTCCTTTTCTTATTCTGGACAAGCATTTCAGGTACACTGTACATTGGATAGAAGAAATCAAAATTAGCTTCATGTACTCAATTCTATAAAAAGTTATTAGCAATTAGTACAGACTTGAGGGGGAGGGGAGTAATTAGCTTTCTTGCTCTAAAAATTAATGGGTCCCTTTCATTATACCCCTAAGGGGTATTTTACCCAATAACATTCCATTTCAGATTAATGTAAAACAGAAAGTACATCATTTGAGAATGCTGGTTACATAATGATTACAAATCACAAATCTTGCCAAGATTAACTGAGAAGGAAGATCAAGCAGAATAACACACCATTAATAATTCTAGACAGGATTAAGGTAATGAAACCAGTGTGTCAATCATTTCATCAGAATCAAGAAGCCATATGTTTGGAAAGCCTGGCCAGGCTGTAAAGTAAGAATTGAAGCAGTTCTTTGTAGGTTCAGCTAAGCTTTAAAGAGTGAGTGGGAATATACTCCATAAGTTCCTGTGTTAAAATGCAAAACAAAAATCTAGACACAGATACATTCTTTTCTTCATTTCTAGGGAAAATTATCTTCCCTTTCCTGAACAATAGACAAGAAAGTATTCAAAGCAGTTCCATGTCAACCACTCCAAATGAACCACTAGGGGGCAGAAACAAGCAAGCTGGCTACCAGGTTACTCAAATCCATTCCTCACCAGTGGCTTCAAACTGCTGCAGTCACCCCATAGAATTCAAATAGATTTTGCATCGTATTTCTCTGTAAAAGACCAGGATCCAGCTGGGGATGGTTCAGTGAGTAAAATGCTTAGTGTGCAAGCATGAGTTCAAATCTCCAGAACCCGGGTAAATTTGGACATGATGGAGCACATCTACAATTCTACCGCTTCAGTGAGATAGGAGGCAAAGATAAGAGAGTCCCCAGAAGTTTTCAGGCCAGCTCCCCTTGGTGTATGCAGCAGCAAACAACAATAGACCCTGTCTCCAACTTGGGGGGAAGGTGAGGACTGACATTGCAATTTGTCCTATGACCACACATGCACTCTGATGTATGCATACATACACTCATACATGAAGAAGCACACACACACACACACACACACACACACACACACACACACACACACACACAAGTGAAAATAAAAACCAGGAGTCAATACATAATTGACAGACCTCTTCCACCTGATAGGTGCCTAAGTAATTGTTGGCAGGACATATTGGCTCAGGAACCATAGTAGTTGTGATGTGAAGGCACAGGCAATCCTGACTTACCTTCTGTCCCTCTCCACCTCTAGTTTTCTGTTCTTCTTCATCCTGATTATAACATCATCTTTTTAAAAGCCTATTGTTGGTTTACTCTTGTAGCCCCCTGTGCCATTAGGAGACTTTTGGTCTGATTGCAGAAGTGATATCCAAGTGAATCTTACTTTGTAAGGGAATTCATTGACCCCTTACATCATAATCATTGCCTAATAAGTATAGAGTTCACGTCTACTCTGTGGCATGCTAACATTTAGGAAAGGTTATGAAAGATCAGAGCCTTGAATTCTTTGTCTAAGCCAACTTAGAACGACTAAGTTTTTTTTTTTAATGACAACAAATGCTGGTGTGCATGTTGAGAAACAGAACATTTATTCACTGTTGATGGAAGTACAAATTGATACAGCAACTGTGGAAATCACTGTGAAGGTCCCTCAAGAAAATAAAAACTGGAAATAGTTCTAATAGCACTCCTGAACAGACTCCCAAAGGACTCCATGTACTACCACTGCTCCATTCGCTATAGTCAAGAAATAGAAGTAGCCTAGATACCCACCAAACAATGGATAAATAATGAAAATATGGTACGTTTGCACAAATAGAATCATTCAGCTGTAAAGATAAAGGAAATCATCAAATTCACAGGTCAACAGATGAAACTAGGAAGTATTGTGCTGAGTAAGGTAACCAAAGCCCAGAAAGACAAACATTTCATGTTCTCTCTGATATGTGGATATTAGATTGAAATCTTTACATATATGTGTTAAATGGAGGACTCATAGGAGTAAGGAAACTGGTGGATAGAACACAGGAGGTATGGGGAAGAAAGAGGAATAATGAACCCGGAAGGGTTGGTTATATGTGGTGGATAGGAAGGCAGAGTAGAGGAGGGAGTATAAGGAGGGATAACTAACACAAAAGAGCTGTGAAATGCCATATGGAAACCTACTGTAGAAGCTTCCTAAAATATATACATGTATAAAAGGAGTTTATATGAAAGTATCTTATAGCAAGGGAGTGGACACAATTCTTCTCCCAGACCTCATTGTCTATCAAATAAAAAGTCCAGTCCTATGAATGAGTTGATGGTCAGTGGGGGGTCCCACGGACCCCTAGACATCACAGGCTACTGCCAGTGCTCTTGATTACCCTCCATACCTTAACAGTAAGACTCTACTGCTGAAGATATCACATACTTGAGTCATAAGACAGAGAGAAATAAAGCTGGGACAAATCTGAAAACTTTGTGCCTCAGTAGCCTAGCTGTGATAGAGCTGGGAGAGTCTATGCACACTACTGGAGTAATCAACATCTCATCCATTTGTAAATCTTTTGAGCAATGGCAATGATGGGCCTGGTAAGACTTGTGAACTGGTGCAGTCATTGAACAAATGTTATGAAAACACTGAAGTACTTTCTGATTGGATTTAAGGTCTGTTCCACAAGATGGAACTCATGTCTGGCAGGGCCTAATCCTGTGGTCAGCTAGACCATAGGCCCTAGAGAAGAACTTACTACTATTATTCTGTAAATGGAAACAGTAATAAACTGCCCCACAAGTTTTTATCTTTATACCCATATATTAATGCATCCCCCCCCATCAGAGAAGCTTCTTTTTGCTGTAAATGGTAATTAATGAATTTGCTGTAAATGGTAATTAATGAAAGTGACGCATAACTGGTCAAGGTGCAGAGAATAAGCGACTATGGTGTACCCAGTTCCACATGGGATATTGGTATCATATCCTCTCCCCTCTAGGCTCATCATGTAGAAGGTGGACATGACAGAGCCATTTAACACATGACTCACAGCAGCTGTGACTGCATGCACAAGATTTACAACAGATTAGGCCAGCCAAAATCCCAGCATGGATGGGGGAGGGCTCACAAAACTCCACTCCCAGGTAGCTGAGAAGCTATTGGCAATTTATAGCTGCTGGGGGTGGGGTGGGGAAAAGAATCAGTTATTTATAGGGATACAGCACCAGGGAAGCTACTGATGCTCCAGTAGGTAGTCCTATGCCCAAGCCCTTAGAAGCAACACCTAGTGGACTCCGTGGGGTTTTAGAAAAACACATGAAGTTGGAAGGAAAAAGTGGTTGGAAGAATAAGGGAGATTTTTCAGGGGAGGCAATGAGTGCTAGATTTGATCAAAACACATTATGTGCCTTATGAAATTCTCAAATGATGAAAAGTTTAAAAAAAGTTAAAAGATCAGACTCAGTGACAAACAGAAGACCTAAATCATGGCATTAGTGCCAGTTTTTGAAAATTTTATTCCAAGTAAACCTACAACAATGTATTATTTTATAAGGTATTATGAACAGAAGGCATATTACAAAATATTCCATCTCTTCCATAAATCACTAGTGTGTGTGTGTGTGTGTGTGTGTGTGTGTGTGTGTGTGTGTGTGTGTGTGTTATGAAGAACAAAACTGGTGGTTTTTCACCTAGAAAACTAAATACTTAGTGCATATATTTAAAAATATGTAGTGTGTGTGTGTGTGTGTGTGTGTGTGTGTGTGTTATGAAGAACAAAACTGGTGGTTTTTCACCCAGAAAACTAAATACTTAGTGCATATATTTAAAAATATGTGTGTCCTGTTCTCATGGAGCTCTCAACCAATATCAAGTCAGATTCCAAAAGAAAGAAATCTCATAAATTATTTTTCTCATGGCCATGGTAAAACATCTGACAAAGGCAACTTAAGAAGGGAAAGGGCTTATCTTGGCTCACAGTTTAAGGGTTCATTACATTGTGTGTATGGGGCAGGGGTCATGGTGATAGCACAGTGAGGCAACTATCCACATGATGCCCACAGTCAGGAAGCAAAGAGTGATGAAGTTGGTGCTTGACTTGGCTTTTCCTTTTTATTCCTTCTGGGATCTCAGCCCATGGAATGGTGCCTTTTCCCACATCAATTACTGTAGATGTAACAGTCTTTTTAAAATAAGAAACACAGAGCCAAATGCAGAGTTAATAGCCCAAGAGGTCAGAGCAATAGCTAAGAGCTAAAAACCTTACCCTTCACTGATGCTGCTGTCCTTCCCAAGAGTAAGAGACCTACTTCCTGTGTGTCTGTCCTTTTTATTGACTTTCTGTTCTGCCTTCTCATTGGTTGTAAACCCAGCCACATGACCTCCTCATCTATACAGACCTCCAGGTCTTCTATGGTTGGTATTGAGATTAAAGGTGTGTGTCTCCATGCTGTCTGTATCCTTGAACACACAGAGATCTGCCTAGCTCTGCCTCCCAAGTGCTAGGATTAAAGGCGTGCACCACCACCACCCAGCTTCTGCTATGGCTTGCTATTAGCTCTGACCCCCAGGCAACTTTATTTATTAACATACAAATAAAATCACATTTCAGTACAAATAAAATATCACCATATTTCCTCTTTTCTATTTTAATAAAAAGGAAAAAAGTTATAAATAATATAAGAACTATATACAAAAGTACAATAACTATATACCATATACACAAGCAATAAATAACTAAAAAATATCTAGTCCATTTGTATTTGACAAATTCAGAGAAAATAATTCCATTATCTATCCTATTTTGGTAAGTCCAAAATGTATCTGATTCACTTTCTACCCTAACTTATATTACTAACAGAACTGTCTTATAACATCTTTCAAATTTATACACTTACACCTCTTTGGTGAGTTTCTTTTCTGAAATTCATAACAAGGAAAACTATAACTATAACTAACTAATCTTCAACTCCCTCAGAGACCCAAGAAGGAAATATTACCTAATAAAAAATACAAACAGGAAGTGCATGCAAGCAGCTTCCAAAAAATGTGAGTTGACAGAAACAGCCAGCTGCCTGGACAATCACCCAAGGTTTTTCTGCAGTGTTGGGGCATCATCTTTGGACTTATAGGGTTTGTGCATCTGACAGCCTCATTTGTGAACTAGTATGTACACAAAGTCAACAAATTAACCCCATTTTAGATACTTCCATAAACATGCCCAGCGGTTTACCTCCTATGTGATGATAGATCCTAACAACTTGACATCATGATAGATAGATAAATAGATAGATAGATAGATAGATAGATAGATAGATAGATAGATAGATAGATAGATAGATGAATGGATGGATGGATGGATGGATGGACAGATAACTGGATTCTGTGTGAGATCACAGAGAACTGGATAGGATATTAATTAGCTGGGAGTCAGGGAGGAAAGTAGGAAGGATCATATATTAGAAAGTGCTTTGCTTCTTAGAAATGAGGATCCTGAATCCATTATCAGAGAACAATCGAGTTGGCCAGCCTAAGAAGCTGAGCCAGAGCATTAGAGGCAAGAACAGCCATTTGCAGGAAGGGGCATGGCACGAACTGTAGCAGTGTGATGTGGAGAGCATTGGCAGGCACCACAGCACTTCTGTGTTGCTACTGTGATCAGTGAGAGCTGGTCACGAGAGGCAGAACAAGAGGAGAAAAGAAGGACCAAGCTCTGCAGGCTTTGTATGGTAGACTGAGCACCAGGGACTTCTTCCTTTAAGCAGCCAAGAGCAAGGGAAAACCAACTCTTCTGAAAGGTTTGGAGGAGAGTGAGATTAAAGTTAGAAATACTAGTTAGAAAGTGGCCATGCTTGTCCAGAAATTCTACAAGCCTAAGGCACCAACAGTTTGAGTAGGAAAAGGTAATATTTAGGGGTTCAAATTGACAGGGCTTGTTAACATACCAAACATATACATGTACTAAGAGTAAAGGGATATGCAACAATGGCACTGGGAACTCTAGCTTGGATGGCTGAGAAGATTGTGGGGACCCAGTGGACATGGAGAATACAGGGACAGGAACAGGCCTGGGGTATAGTAATGAATCCAGTTTTAAATGTATTGAGTGTTCGATGGTTTTCAGCAACATCAATGAGTAACTGTTTAGCTCCAGACAGATTTAGGCTATACTCTTGGGTCTATTACTGCAGAAAATATGAGGGAGATGATTGAGGAAGTGGGGAGAAACAAAAGGGTAAGGGTTGTTGTAGACAGGTTTGAAAAGGACTTCAGATTGCTATTTAAGGACATTTTGAAGTCCTGATCATGTCACACTGGAATAAATATTTGAATAGCTAGCACTGTGAGACCTCCTTTGCCTATAGAAGAGACACTAATATATCTAGCACAAACTTCTTGACCTCCAGAGCCTTACAATAGAGTGCAGGGACAAACCACACTCCTCAAAGAAGTTAAGTGAAGCCCTAGGGATAAGCCAAATAAGGAGGGAGGGCAAGCTCCCCCTCTCCGACACCATGGAAACTAAAGGAATGAAGATTTTAAGGAGAATTGGGACCTAAATGAGTCACAGGCGGCAGATTCACTCAGGGGAGGGACAGGGCACACCGGTGGAGAGGTGGGCGACAAGGCATCATCCTACTGTGGATGAGGCAGCCACTTCACATGCACACACAGCTCCTGGGAAAGCAGCTCAAAGCAGTGATGCTCACCTGCTGGATTTAGATCCCATATGAGGGGAAATGGAACGTTCAGTGTGGAAAAAGGATTGAGGAGGGTTTCATCAAGAAGAGGTGAGTGGGTTTTCTTCAAAAAGGACTGAGAAGAAACATCCTTCACTTTCAAAGAGAAATCAAAACATTATTTCAGAGAAATTAAGACAATGGATATCTCTGTCATTTTCCCCTTTTGAAATAATCTTCGTTATTAAATTTTTATTTCATTTTCAGGAAGTACAGGTTTTCTGATCTTTTTGTTGTCAAATCTCCAAGATACTGTTATTTTCATCCTAACTCTCAAACTTCAAAGAATAAAGCACTACCTCACATGAGACCTGGCCCATGAGAATCTATAAACTTAGTGTTTTATAGTAGCTTTTCTCCTTCACTGAAGCTCTGAGAAACCTATGTCCAGACTTTTCAGAAATATGAGCACATTAGCCAAGCGAATGATAAACTACAATATCAATGTGAGGTGATAAAGCAGAAGAAGATGCAATTGAATTCCTCCCTTATTTAAAATCCTTCTGTCTTACAATTCAATAAAAGAAGGGCTAGCAAGTTAATGGAAAAATGGGCAAAGGGCACAAAGAGGCATTTCTAAGTGAAAGAATTGCATATGGTATCAGCACATGAAAAATGCTCTCCTCCAGTCATATACCTCACTAACATTTAAGGAAATGCATATAAAGCAGATGAATTGCTGCTTTTCCCGACTGGAAATGTTTGTGATTATCCACTGTTGGTGTAGGCATAGGGATGCTTATCCAATGTTAATGAGAGTATAAGTTGGTGTGTCCTTTGGGAAGGACAATTCAGCACTGCTTTTTACATTGTAAATGCCCACATTCTTTAACCTAGCCTTTCTACTTCCAGAAATGTTTCTGGCAGATATTTTTTGCACAAGTGCTTTATGAAGTGTGCGTGAGGATATCTGGTACTGTACTTTCTGTCGTGGATTTTCCTCCCTTTCCTATGTGGAAAACAAAATCTGCCTCCTGGGGTTAGAGATGAGCTGTTAGAGTCAATGTGTTAGCTACATCCAGTGAACAGGGAACAGAATGGTCGAAATGGAAGTGTGCTTTCATGATCTTGTTCAAAATGCAGAACCTTAGAGAGCCCTCTATACCTTCCTTTAGAGACATGGCTTCGTTCTGAAAATCTTCCCACTATGCAGAAAGCTATTTCCAGAAAGCCTGAGTAAATTAATTTAACTGGGGAATATTGTATTGCACTGTAACCCAACCCCAAATACCCCAAAACGTTTGCAAATAGAATAATAAATCAATTGAACTGTGAAAGTAAGTTTGTATAAGTAATAAAAATCAATTTGTAAGTGTGTACAAAAATAAAGCTCATTGTTGTTGCCCCAAGGAGCAGAGATTTAGTAGGTCCTTGAAAATGAATTCTGCTTTTTGAGCATTTCTTCACCTTTCTATGGGCTCTTGCCTATCTTGCCCTGAAATTATACTTGTGCTTAACATAGGAAAACATTGTGGGGGCAAAGTAAAAGCTCAACACGGGTGGGTTTGAGCACATGGAAATAAAGAATGTTATACAGACTACAGATGTGAAGCTGGACCTTGCTTGGCTTTCATCCAGACTTAGTGCACACCTCAAATTAGTTCTGCATCCTAACATCTGAATAGACATCATCATTTGAGTAAATTAGCACATATATCTTGCTCTGAAAGTTCAGTGTCAATGCATAGTTAATATATTTTGCAGAGAAAAGGCCATCACTACTAATTTTTAAAAGGGGTCCTTCCCCCAAATGGCAAGCCTTTTCAGAAATATCTATAGCAAAGATTAGTAATTAACTCAAAAATAAATATGGTAAGTTGCATTGCAACATAGTAAGTCTACTCTTTAAAAGGACATGTACCCATAGTGCACGTACGTTTTTAGGGAGAGAATTCTGAAAATGTACACAAGAAGCTGTAATAAGATCTTTGTGGAGAGAGGGAATCAAAGGGGGGAGGGGAGATATGGATATTACTTAACTTTTCATTGTGGAGAAGCAAGATTGTTTTTTAATGCTGCAAACAAGGGGCTAGACACATGGCTCAGTGGATAAGAGTGTTTTCTGCTCTTCCAAAGGCTCAGGGTTCAATTCCAGCACCCATATCTGTCTGTGACAGCGGCTCCAAGGGATCTGACGCTCTCTGATTTCCTCAGGCACCTGCACACACATGATACACACAATCTCACACAGGCACAAACATGTACATATAAATAAAAAAGAATAAATATTTTAGATAACACAAAACAGGAAAATAAAGAATTCTTCATCGGCTAGTGATTTTGTAAAGTCTGGAGAAAGGGTTAGAAAATATGTTTCTCTGCTGGTATAGAGAGCACATGCCCCTCTGGGCTTAATTACACCTGGTCTTAGTTAGGGTTCCTATTGCTATGATGAAACATCATGACCAAAAGCAACTTGTGGAGGAAGGGGTTTACTTGCCTTACAATTCCACATCACTGTTCATCATTGAAGGAAGTCAGGGCAGGAACCTGGAGGCAGGAGCTAATGTAGAGGCCATGTAGGGGTGCTGCTTACTGGCTTGATCCTCATGGTTTACACAGCCTACTTTCTTATAGAGCCCAGGACCAGCAGCCCAGGGCTGGTACCACCCACAATAGGCTGGACCCACCCATATCAACCCCTATTTAAGAAAATGCCCTACAGGCTTGCCTATGGCCCAATCTTATAGAAATATTTTCTTAATTGAGGTTCCTTTTTCTTAGATGACTTTAGCTTGTGTCAAGATGACATCAAACTATCCAGCACACTAAATGTACTATGCATCACTGAACCTGTGCCTTTGTGCTGTTTGCACTCTCAGAACATTCCTTCTTAATCTTTAATATCTAGTTTATGTGCACCCTCCTATCTTTCATGGCCTCGTCAAATCTCTGGTCCATCCCCAGGAAGGTCTGTCTGGATGTAATTTCTCAGCTGACATACAATAAGGGGCTCCTCCAAAGTCATGCCTAGTGGCTTGGGTTATCAATTTCTTCTCTGAGAAGAGTAACTTAATGTAGGATATGGGATGTACAAACACTTGTCCCCATCTAGGTGCAAGACTTACTCACAAATGGCATGGTATGTATCCCAGATTTGAAAAGCTAAACAGCCATTTTCTGGAACGTTTCCCTTAAATATTTTACAACACAATCCTGGAATTTAGCTCTTATTGGCTTAGACCACATTAGGACTTGGGAAGTCAAAGCTCTGACTGCTGTGGAATCATCTATTTTACTTTAATTCATCAGAATATGCTTCTGCTGAGGTGTGGTCCCCACTGCAAAAATTAGTTTTAGAATCACAAGAAAACTCTTCATCTAAATATAAATAATTTCATAATGTTTCAGTTTTAATTTCCTTTTTTTTCAGTTTTTTTTTGAGACAGGGTTTCTCTGTGTAGCTTTAGAGCCTGTCCTAGATCTTGCTCTGTAGACCAGGCTGGCCTCGAACTCAGAGAGATCTGCCTGGCTCTGCCTCCCGAGTGCTGGGATTAAAAGTGTGTACCACCACTGCCTGACACAGTTTTAATTTCCTTTTTAACAAAGTGAGAAAAGTCATCTACAGAATGAAATTCCCTTAAGATATTTAGAAGTATGTCTTCTCCTTTATATTTTCACATCCAAGGCTAAATGATCACAATGAGGTATAAGTAACATTCTTTACAAAAACAAACCCAAGCAGCCAATGATAATTAATAATAAAAAATTAAAACAACACTAGAAGAGCAGAACTACAAAAATTAAAACATAAATATCAGTATTGGAAAAGATAAGGGTCAGAGAGTAGAAAGTCCAGAAATGGAACCATGTGCACGTTACTTCATGATGAAAATGGACACTGCATGATAAAATTATATTATAATGAGTAGGCTCAGGACTTTAGACTACTAGAGTATGATCTGAAATAGTGTATAGTTAGATCCATACCTCATACCGTATAACTATACACTAGAATAAGTATTAAATTCATGACAGAGTTAAATAGAAAAATAAAAAGCCAAGAAAAAGGAAATTATAAGAGCCTTTCAAGAGATGTGCCATGGTGTGGATGGCATTTGAGTGTCTCTCAAGTCTTCTTATATTAAAATTTAATCACCATTGTAAGATATTAAAAGTATTGAGAACTTATTCTGATCATGCTGATTAGATATAGAGCCTTTAGAAAGTGATTATTGTTAGATAAATCCAGTAAGGTTAAACTCTTAAGTAAGGTGAAGCTGAATCCTAGTAGCTTTATAAGAGGAAATGAGGCTAAAAGAGACACATATGCATACACTATTGATATTTGTGCTCTATACTACTCAGGACTGTGCCAGCAAGAAAGCCATTGCCATATGCAGCCTCTCATGCTTAGATCACAACTATAAGCCATAAAAAAATTGTTATAACTTACCAAGTCTGTATTGTATTATTTGTGATAGAAAATAAATTAATATAATGGGTCAATAGATACGGAAAATAAAAAAAGTGATTCATAAGAAAATTTTTATAAATATATTCTAAAACATAGAAGAAATAAATGTAAGTTCAATTATAATTCTATAAACAAAAATTATGAGCCAGGCAGTGGTGGCACACGCCTCGGGAGGCAGAGCCAGGCAGATCTCTGAGTTCGAGGCTAGCCTGGGTGAGTTCCAGGAAAGGTGAAAAGCTACACAGAGAAACACTGTCTCAAAAAAATCAAAAACTAAAGAAAACATTTAGTTGGGGCTGGCTTACAGTTCAGAGATTTAGTCCAATGTCATTATGGTGGGAAGTATGGCAGCATGCAGGCATACATGGTACTGGAGAAGGATCTGAGAGTTCTTCATCTGGGTCTGAAGGCAGCAGGAAAAGTGAGTGAGTCAATGGGCCTGGCTGGAGCTTCTGAAATCTCTAAGCTCTCCCCCAGTGACACATTTCTTCCAACAAGGCCACACCTCCTAATAGTGCCACTCCCTGTGAGTCTATAGAGGCCATTTTCATTCAGACCATGACCTTCCTCTCCCTAGCCCCATAGGATCGTATCTATATCATAATGCAATACTGCATTCAGTCCAACTTCAAAAATCCCATAGTCTATCACAGTCTTCACACCGTTTAAAAGTCTAAAGTTCAATCTCTTCACTGTAATCCCTATAAAAGCAAAATTTAAGAAAAGCAGATCACATACTTCCAACATACAATGGTACAGGATAAGCATTATCATTCCAAAGGGGAGGAAAGGAAGCACATGGAGGAAATAGTGGACCAAAGCAAGACTAAAAAGCATCTGGGCAAACTCAAACCTCTGCATCTCCATGTCTGATGTCAAAGAGCTCTTCAGTTCTCCAACTCCTTTCAGCTTTGTTGACTGCAGCATACTTCTCTCTTGGGCTGTTTTCACTCTGTTATTAGCTCTCCTTAGCAGGTATCTGATGGCTTTGGCATCTCAAATATCTTGGACTCTCCAAGGCAATCCAGGTTTCCATTGGGGAATATTATTTTAAAGTGTGTTACATTTTTCCCATTGCTTTTGTTAACAATTCAAAGATGTGTTTGATTAAATAGAATTAACCTGTGAGCAGGAGACTGTATCAGCAAGTAGCTGACAGGAAGTGGTAGGGAGGAACTACATATAGCTAGGGTTCTTAAGTAGAGGCTGAGAGAAGGACACTGGGTTTTATGGAAGATGCCAGCAAAGGGAGAAGGTTAGCTACTTGCTATTCAGCCTCTCTGAGAGAGCAGAATCCCACCTAAACAGTTGAATCCTGAGTTCTTTAGATGTAAAGTTTCCCTCAGTAGCTTTGAAAGAGTCAGTACCTGAGGGGATAGAATCCCCTGGGGCAGCAGCCCTTGCAGCCAAAGCTATTACTTAAGAGGTAGCCACTATAGATAATAAAAAGAGTTAACTTTAACTTCATAGCTTCACACAATAGCCTCTCTGGGCCTCCATGCAGGGATACACATGCCTGGCCTCAGTGGCTTTCCCTAGTCTTAGAGGGAGATGCCATAACCCCTTTCTTGTATCCTTGATGCTAAATCCAAAACTACCTGGGCTGAAGCTACCAAGTTCTACTGCTTGCTGGGGCTGGAACATGGCCCCTTTCTGTAGCTGGGGTTATCTCCTGGTCCTGCCTGTCCCATGGTCAGGACAAATCTCTCTCACATTCCAATCCCGCAGTTTCTTGGACCCAAATAAACACACAGATGCTTATATTATTTATAAACTGTATGGCCTATGGCCGTGTGGCTCAGGCTTCTTGCTATATAGTTCTTATATCTTAAATTAACCCATTTCTATCAATCTATAAGTTGCCACATAGCTTGTGGCTTACCTGTACTTTACATCTTCTCATGGCGGTGATGGCTGGCAGTGTCTCCTGACTCAGACTTTCACCTCCCAGAATTCTCCTTATCCTTATCCTGCCTACACTATACTTCCTGCCTGGCTACTGGCCAATCAGCATTTTATTTACCAATCGATCAGAGCAACACATTCACAGCATCCCCAGCACCTTCCTTTAAATACATTTTCATGGGCTTTCTGTTTTTGATGGTTTCCTTCATTGCCTAAATTTGGCTGTCCTGGAACTTGCTCTGTAATCCAGGCTGGCCTTGAACCCAGAGATCCACCCTGCCTCTGCCTACAAGATTAAAGGCTTGAACCACCATGCCCGCCCCTAAGTTTTTCTTCAATTCCTTTCCACAAATTGGAAACTTAGCTGGGTGTGGTCTTGCCCTGAGGTCACCACTCCCTTTATTCCATTTTGGATCTCCATTTTGGATTTCTTTTCTCTTTGGTTTTTCAAGACAGGGCTTCTCTGCATATCCTTGGCTGTCCTGGATATACAGATTTGTTGTTGTTGGTTTTTTACTCTTTTTTGGGGGGCCTGCCACCCAGCTCCCAAATAAATCACACACACAGGTTTATTCTTACTCATGAATGCCCAGCCTTAGATTGGTTTATTTTCTAGTAATTTATCCCATGTACCTTTTGCCTCTGGGCTTTTCCACTTCTCTTACTTCTGTAAATCTTACTCTTTCTCCATAGCTTGCTGTGTAGCTGGGTGGTTGGTCCCTGGAGTCCTCCTCCTTTCCTGGCTGCTCCTAGATCTTAGATCTGTCCTCCCAGTGTTCTCCTTCTATATATCCTCTCTGCCTGCCAGCACCACCTACCCTTTCTCCTGCCTTGCTATTGGCCAGTTCTTTATTTAACCATCAGGTGTTTTATACAGGCACAGTAACACAGCTTCATAGAGTTAACAAGTGCAACATAAACAAAAGTAGCACATCTTAAAATAATATTCTACTACACAGGCTGGCCTTAAACTCAGAGATTCACCCACCTCTACCTTCTGAATGCTGGGATTAAAGGCATGTACCACTACTGCCCAGCAGATCAGGCTTTTCTTTAAACTTTTTTCTGTTGTTCCTTTTCTCTTCAAACTGGATTTTTCCTTGCTCAGCTTGTTACTTTTCATTATAGATCTGCATAAATGTGGCCATTAGTAACCAAGTAACACAGTCAATATTAGGCAGCCTGGAAATCTCCTCTACTAAAGCTATTAATCCATAACTCTTCAATTTAGCCTCAGGCAGATTTTTTTGGACAAGGGCAGAAAGCAGCCAAATTCTTCACCAAAATATAACAAGAATGGTCTCTAGGCCACATACTAGTGTTCTTCTCCCCTGAAACCTCTTGAGCCAGGCCCCCAACAGTTCAAAATACCCTCAACACCCCTGCCTTCTATGCTCCTACTAGTAGGACCTGCTCAAGGCATTCAACTACTTTCCTAATCCAAAGTCTCGAAGTCCACATTCCTCTAAACAAAAGCATGGTCAGGCCTGTCACAGTGTTGTGCCCAAGTCTTGAGACCCCCAAGCAAGACCACCACGGAGCCAATATCCAATGCAAAACACACAGGGGTTTATTGATAACCAGCAAGCCCAGGCTTGATCTGTATCCAACACTCAACACAGCTCTCAGGGTGAGGGGTTTTTAAAAGGAAAAACCACAAGCATGGTGGTACAATCTTTTGCATATGATTGGGTGAGGGCATATAACCTTTGAATTTACTGGTTGAGAGTTACAGCTATGATTTTAGGGCAGGCCTGAATAAGTTCCAGGCTTTGTCCATGAGCTACCATGGAAGCTGGCTAGCCTTGCACGTACTGACTGTGGGGGCTGACTCAGTTGCCCAGGCTATGTCCTTGAGCTGCCTTGGAGGGCTAGCCAGCCTCACACATTATCATTGACCCATGCACATAGCTCTAAGTTGGTGAGGGGTTCCAGACTGGCTGAACCTTGAGCAGTCAGAGTAGGTGCAGAAAGGGAGCTACTGCAAGGACTGTGTCTTTTGTTCATGGCCTTCCCAGATACTTCTTGCTCAAGTCTCAGGAAACTGCAATTGAGGCCTGATCACTGAGAGAAGACTGAGTAGCCTGTTATGGCATCTGCTTGGTCTTGTCAACAGCAATACTCCAGTCTGCAGTACCAACTTCTGTCTTAAGGTTTTATTGCTATGATGAGATACCATGACCACGGCAACTTTTAAGAAGGAAAACATTTAATTGGGGCTGGCATAATGTTCATATATTTAGTTATCATCATGGCAATGGCAGGAAGCATGGCAGCACACAGGCAGACATGGTGCTGGATAAAGAGCCAAGAGTTCTACATCTGGATCTGAAGGCAGCAGGAAGAGTGAATGAGCCAGTGGGCCTAGCTTGAGCTTCTGAAACCTTAAACCCCATTCCCCAGTGACACGGTTTCTCTAACAAGGCAACACCTACTCCAGCAAGGCCACACCTCCTAAAAGTGCCACTCCCTATGAGCGTATGGGGGCCATTTTCATTCACACCACCATAACATTTTCTATTGTTGTTTTTTTTTTTTCCGAGACAGGGTTTCTCCATGTAGTTTTGGTGCCTGTCCTGTAGACCAGGCTGGCCTCAAACTCACAGAGATCCACCTGGCTCTGCCTCCCAGTGCTGGGATTAAAGGGGTGTGCCACCAACGCCTGGCAACATTTTCTATTGTTAAGGTTTAGGGCAGCAACTACTATCATATTACAGGTAGAAATGCAAATGTCATAACATACTGAAGGCAAATAGACACTCTCAGAAGTGAAATGTAAATTTACCTTTTGAAATTATTAATTATTTTATAGATATATCTACTTCTACAAGGAGTGATGCACGTTTATGATTATTTTCTATGGAACTATCTAAAAATATCAAAAAGTGGACACATGGTGGAGAAATGGTAGAAGACTGGAGTTTGGTTCCCAGCACCCATCTCAGGTGACTCACAACTACATGTAACTCCAGGTCCAGGACATCCAACACTTTCCTCTGGACTCTGCTGGCACCTGAACACATGTATGCATACCCACACACATAAACACGTAATTTAAAAAGAAATATTTTCAAAAAGAAATATGGGACATAGCCTTGTTGTTGCTTAACAGGAAACAGATTCTAGGAAATTGACAAACTCTGTCATGTAAATGCAATGGAAGACTGTGCAACTGCTAAAATACCACGAAGATGCTGTGTTATAACTGCCAATTTTATGAAGAAAACAGAGCATTGCCATATAGTGTATAATTTCTTTGGTGTGGGAGATGGAAGACTTATGAATAATTACTTATATCTGCTTGCATTTGCTCAAGGAAACACTGAAACACAATAAATTATTATTTTTTTTAGTTGAAGGGGGTAGGAAGGGGGAGTGCTCCATGGAGATATACCTTAATGTGCTTTCCTTATTACTTTAACTTTTCACAGTTGTGAATGTACACCTTTTGGTAAAAATATAAATGAGAATTTACAATACACACACTATATAAACTTCTATCATATATATATATATATATATATATATATATATATATACATACACACATACATACATATACAGGGATGAAGAAAAGCTTGTACTTAAAAAATGTGTTTCACTACCTTGTGAATGCCTCTTTATTAAGATCTGCTATGAGCCTTCGTTTCCTATGACAACTCTGCGATATGTCAAACAGCTATGTTATTGTTAATAGGAAAAGTCTGGAGAGTTCAAGTGTTCCTTTGTTAGAGCCACAAATTAGAGAAACAGAACCAGTTAGATAATAGGTACAACATATATTCCCATCAGTTAGCCATTGAGTATCCATATGTAGGAAAATGTTTGAGTGTTTTATAAGTAATGAATATGTGATTCTTGGCTTCAAGAAAATGCCATTTGATGATCAGTCATTAGACCTATCAATTCCTACTGGGAGCTTACAGCCAAGATTTCCTCATTAAGATTAAGTTATTAAATATGCTTGTTAGGAAAGCTTACCTTGTAATCTTGTTCAGCTGTGTGACCCCAAGGCTGATTTTAGCCTACAGTGTACCAATCTGAGTTTTTTACATGGCCTTCTGAATTCCAGGAGTGTCATAATTCAAGCTTCTGTTGTACAATCTAATTAACATGTTTTTTCCATCCCTAGCATAAGGACTTACACATCTCTCTCTCTCTCTCTCTCTCTCTCTCTCTCTCTCTCTCTCCCTCTCCCTCTCTCCCCCTTTCTCTCTTTCATGTTATGGAGTCACCTAGAAAGATGTGTAGTGGCATTCATAGCCAATGATTGGCATCAGATTTTCCTCATTATTCTGCCATAGAGTAAGCATTAAAATCAATGGTAAACCAAGAGAAATCACATGAAATTGAACAGTATCTAGGCAGGACAGCAAAAAGACAATGAGTACACATGCTTCAGGCACCATCTGTCTGCTCATCTAGACCAGAGCTTATGAAGGAGATGCCCTTAGAGAACCACATACCAACAGAAGGAACACAGTCCTTCTTTCTCAGTAATGATGGCTTTAACTATAACTTTAACCCAGTGATTCACTAGTTCTTTCTTTCTTGTAGCTTTGAAATTTATTTGAGAACTGAATCTGGGACTACAGTAGACTAAGTTACTGTCTTAGTTTGGATTTCTATTGCACTGAAGAGACACCATGACCACAAAAATTCTTACTAAGGAAAACATTTAATTGGGGCTGGCTTACAGTTCAGATGTTTGGTCTGTTATCATCATGGCAGGAAACATGGTGGTGTGCAGGCAGATATTGTGGTGGAGAAGGAGCTGAGAGTTCTACATTTTGATCCTCAGGAAGCAGAAGGAGACTATGAGCCACCCTGGGCATAGCTTGAGTATATGAGACCTCAAAACCTGCCTCCAGCTTCCACAGTGACGCACTTCCTCCAACGAGGCTACACCTTCTAATAGTACCACTCTCTATGGGCCAAGCATTCAAACACATGAGTCTATGGGGGGCATTCATATTCAGACTATCACAGTTACCAATGATTTTCTTGCTACAAACACATGAGATACTAGATGACATGTAGTAACAATCCTTTCTTTGTATAGTGCTGAGGATGGAACACATGGTCTTGTATGTGCTGAGTAAATGTTCTTCCATTGAGCTACATTCTCAGCCCTGACAAGTACATTTAAACATATAGCATAGGTCTCCCATGAGTATCAACAAAGTATGACATATCCATAGAAATGTAAGGGTGGATTGGGGAGGTGAGAACAGAGAGGGAGGGACTGGGAGGAGAAGAGGGGGGGGGGAAACTACAGCCCAAATGTAAAATAAATAAATTTATTTATTTATAAAAATATATACAGTGCCATTCAAAAGAAAACTGTCCCTTCAAATACAAGTTGAAGAAGGAATCAAAATCAAGTCCCCTAAACTAAGTATAGGGTTCATTATCAGACTTCCATGTAAGTTTTCATGACCAAATTTAGGATTGACTGCCCAGATAATGGCAGAAGATATGACCTAGAGTACATAAAAGCACTGTTTGAATTTATTAATATGCTATTAGAGCCCAGGGCCCCAGAGGCTCTAGTCCCCCAGCAAAGGTAGACTAGAAAAACTCACTGGTCTAAGTAAAGTGACATTTTTTTCCCACAACTCTAGATAGTATTTTTATATTTAATTAGTGTGTGTGTGTGTGTGTGTGTGTGTGTTGTGTCTATAAACATGCTGGTGCTTGTTGGAAGCCAAAAGAGAGTGTTGGATCACCTGGATGTAACTGAAGTTACAGTTGATCATGAGCTTCTCAATCTGAAATGCTGGAAACCTAACTCAGGTCCTTTGGAAGACCAGTAAATGATTTTTAACTCCTAGCCCCTGGGTAGATTTTTTTAAGTATTCTGTAAGAAAGTGAAGTTCCTAGGTTTGTGTAACAAGTGGATGAGGAATATGAATTGTCTTTATGTATGTTGTATATGTGTGTGTGTGTGTGTGTGATTGTTTTCTAACCAATAAAACCTCTGAGCCACCAGAGAGAGAGAGAGAGAGAGAGAGAGAGAGAGAGAGAGAGAGAGAGATGGAGAGAGAGAGAGAGAGAGAGACAGACAGAGATAGAGACACAGAACAGGAAGAAGGAGTGAGAAGGGGAAGAGACACCATTTAGAAATCTTTCTATATTCCAGGATACATGGGATATCACAACTGTAGTTTGGAAAGTAACTGGCCCAAATTCCTGATATTCCAGAGAGTGGACCATTTATACTCTCTCTACTTAGAGCAGAGCACAGCAGAAATGATGCCATGTGATTTCTAATGTTAGGTTTATACAAGGTCTTGAGCCTAGCACCCTGTTTGCCAAAATACTTGGGTAGAATCCGTAAGCTCACCAGTAGTGAAGTACTGCACCTTCTGATAGTGCCATGTTAGAGAGTACACATGGACATGCTCCTACCTACAGTGTCAGCTGAGCGAGTGCCAGCCCTGTGAGTGAGCCAAATTGACTATCTAACCTAGTAATGCATTCAAATGGCTACAGGATCAACTGACATCTGACTACAACAGCTAGTTGTAGCTAGTCAAGTATTTCCCGACTTTCTGGCCCACATCAGCATAAGCAATATAAAATAGCCCTTCTAAAGCACTGTACTTAAGGTGAGTTCACTTTAAGCAAAAGATAACTGTAAGAAGGAGAACTAAAAGGCTTATTAAAGGGATGCTCACTAACATAAATTACAAACATGATTCTCAATAAAGGAAGAGTCTGTGTATGATATATACAAAGAGTCTTGTAATTGGACAGAATCTAGAAGGCATTACATGGTATATGTTAAAAATAATTAAAGTTTAACAAAACACACTTTTATGAGGTTGTGAAGAATCAGGTGCAGTTTCATGCCCTGTTGTTGAGACTAGTAAAATGTTCTAATGTCTGTGATGAGCAGCTGGAATATAGCAAAAGCACCCCTTGATCCACTAGTCCCACTATATATGGCCTACAGACACACCTGAGCATACATGAAATGAGACATATAAAAGGTATTCACTAGAGTATTATCTAATAAGAGAAAAAAATGGACCAACCCAAGTCTAGCAATAGATTACTGGTTAAATTAACTGGCATATCTTTTCAATTGAATATGATAAGGTCATAAGTTTATGTAAAAAATGTAGAACACAAATGCCACTTATGTAATATATAAGGTAAGAAAGGTGAGGAATAAGAAAATATTAAAAATTCTTATATTTGCACAAAGAAATACTGAAAAGGTACACCAGAAACTAGTAAGTGTAATTACTGGTAGGGGCAAAAATATGTTATTTTGTGTTTACATTATGTACATATGAATGTTTAAAATGAGATATTTCAAACTAAAAAAACCCAGCAAACCTGTAATGAAAGATAAAGGCATTATGAAAAGAGAATTATTTGAAAACAGAAAATGAAATATTTAGGTATTGGAACTAAAAACTCGGTGGTTAGGTTATATACAGTTGATAAGAAACCTGAAAAAATCACTTATAGTTCAGCAAGAGAAATGAAAAAAAGGCAAATATGGCAGAAATTAAGAAACATAGTGTTGTAGAATATTGTTTTAACTAGGCAAAGAACATTACTAACTGTGTAAAGTTGTGTTACTTTTGTTTATGCTGCATTTGTTTAACAATGTGTGTGTGTTTTTAATTATGTAAAGATTTATTTCATTTGTTTCACCTTGCCTGCCTAAGGCACCTGATTGGCCTAATAAAGAGCTGAATGGCCAACGGCTAGGTAAAGAAAGGACAGGCAGGGCTGGCAGGCAGAAAGAATAAGTAGAAGAGAAGAACAAGAGGGAGAAGAAGGAGGAGAGGATGAGAAACATGCCTGGGGCTAGAAGCCAGGCAGCCATCAGCCACCCAGACATAGAGACCACAAGAAAGTAAGAAAATGTAAAAAGCCCTGGGGCAAAAGGGATAAAGAGAAACAAGTTAAGTTATAAGAACTAGCAAGAAAAGAGGTAAGCTAAGGCTGAGCATTCAAAACTAATAATAAGCCTCAGTTGTGGTTTGGGAGCTGGTTGGTGGCCCCAAAGAAAAAGCCTAGTACAATATAGATGTTAAAATGAGAAGTTCTAAGCTACATCTAATCAGTTCCAGAGAAAAGATTAGACAGAGTGGGGCAAAATAACATTTGAAGAAGGAAGTGATGAGACTATTTTTTCATAATTGAAGTAAGATGTTAATTAAGTTCAAAAATACTAAAGAATCAATTCTCTCACAGAAGAAGCAAAGTGAGAATGCAAGAAAACTTTGTAACACAATTAGAGAAAAAGAACAAAACTTAAAGTGAAAACAGACTTAGCAACAGCAAATAATACCAAAAGACAATAGAGTGCTTTTATGAACTGTTCAACCTTATTTCAAGTCTCAGCTAGATTCACATTCAATATTGAAGCAAAATAAATGCTCTCTTACATAATCAGGGAATAACAATATTGAGGATTTATAGATGTTTGCTGAATCTAAAGAAGAAGACTAAATTCAGAATGCAAATACTAGAACTGATGTGAGCTATTGCATTGCTCAATGTGGAGATACAATCTGAAAAGGGATTCACTCTGAGACCAATAGCAAATATAACAATAGGAGGTTAAAGACGATGGTTAAGTTGTAAAGTAAGAAGAACACAGGAGGTAAGAGGATTGCCAAAGTTTTCAAGAGGAGAAATTCTAACTTCAATTTCCAAATATATGAACAGCTTTTAACAATAACCATCAAAGAGCAGTAAAAAACAAAAACAAACAAAAAAACAAAACCAAAAAATCAAGATCAACTAAAGAGGAGAACAGAAACCAAGAAAAGGTATGATATATAGTGAGATCTTACAAATAAGCAAGAATATTAATAACCACATGTATATGATTTAAATCCAAATGTTACAAAATGATTTCTCACTTTATATTTTAAATCCAGGAAAGTGTCTTAAATGTAGTAACAGAAGTGTTGAAAGTAAGATGAACAAGAATGATATGCCAAAGAGAACAGCAAAAAGACATCAGATACCACAGAATTTATATCAGACTCAACATACATCAAGGCAAAAAAGGGCATTATTTGAGATTAAGTGGCTCAACACAGTAATTATAAGAGAAAATAATAAATATGAATAATGGCCACCAACTGATAGGAATGTAACAATAGATCTTCAAAATATGTAAAGCAAAAATCTACTGCATTTCACAGAAAAAAAACTAAAAAATGTCACAGTTGGTGGCAAATTTTACTATGTCTTCCTCATAAACATAGGTCAAGAAAGGGAAATTTGGTAAGGCTATTGTGATTCAAACATAATAAGCTTTACCTAAAGGGCATGCCTATACTCTCATGTGCTACACAAGGTTTTGATTAGTGAAGGAATATACATATGGTGGTCCAACAAACATTTCTCAAAATATACTTTATTGTTGTCATGACTATACCTGAGTCTATGTATGGATATGAATGGATATTTTTCTCAAGAAAACCCCAGAATAAATACAAAAATTGACCATGTATTTCATTTAAAATGTCTCTAAAATGGTTAATATCTCACACTAAACAAAATAACTACAAAAATAATGATGTGGTTTTCTGTCACCTATCATGAGGCTTAGTGTTTGTGTGTCACATATGAGTGTCTGGCAGGATGGAGTAAAAAGTGAGGGCTTATATAAAGATAAAATATATTTGTAAATATTAGAAAAGGCTAATTTACCTATTCACTGGAGTTGTCCTCACCTACAACTTTATCATGTCTGTATCACTATTTTCATTGTATTACTGAGCTGTCTATCAGAAGAGTGGTTAATATTCCAGTTTGACATCTATGTGAGATTTTGGTGGCAAAGATGAAATGCAGGATAGTTGATAAAATAAGACTTCTTTAAACTGTCTTCATTCTTTTCAACTTATTTAAATATTCTTATTAGCTTCATAGTCTTATAAGAAAATAGTCAAAATAGAAACTCATTGCTTTGTTAAACATTTCTGTGATCTTATTCCTGTGAACTTGACAGCAGAAGACAACCTTTGTTGCTAAATGATGGCAAACTAATAGTAAGTTGAATCTAACCTCTTTATCACAGACTGATTTAGTATAGAGATTTTTTGTTGTTGTTGTTTTGGGTTTTTTTAGTTTGTTTTTTGAGACAGGGTTTCTCCATGTAGTTTTGGTGCCTGTCCTGGATCTCGCTCTGTAGCCCAGGCTGGCCTCGAACTCACAGAGATCCGCCTGTCTCTGCCTCCCGAGTGCTGGGATTAAAGGTGTGCACCTCTGCCACCCGGCTCATTTTGTTCTTTTGTAAAACATAAAAATCAGTCCAAAATTCTATACTTTTAAAGACTATGCTTACTGCCTTGCATATATGATGAGTTTAAGAATTATGCCTCCTCTTTAAAGAGTTGCAGCTGTTCCTTTTCCTAAATAGTATTCCAACTTGAGCACTGGGGCTTGGGACAAAAGATCTTCTTTATATAGTAGAGTTAAAGATATAAATGTAATGTTTATATTGTCAAATGACACAAGAGGTTGGAATTTGGAAACCAACTACATTATGTGCCATGGAATATTATGATGATTGAAGATCCATAATTGTACATGAAATCTTAGGCAGACAACTTGGCCAATCTCATACATACATATTTCAAAAATATTTATTTGTAGCTGGAAGTTTTCCTGTGTCCCACCCAGTCCGCAGCTGCTCAGACCCAAGTAAACACACAGAGGCTTATATTAATTATGAACTGTATGGCCATTAGCTCAGCCTTAGTGCTGACTAGCTCTTACACTTAAATTAACCCGTAATTTTTATCTATGTTTAGCCACATGGCTTGGTACCTTTTTTCAGTTCTGCCTTCACATCTTGCCAGGTGACTTAATAGAGAGCTACACTGCCAAACCAGTCACCTTTCAGGAGAGGC